>NW_026054894.1:0-366515 GCF_022478755.1 Daldinia loculata
CCCAAATAGGAAAGTAACTCAATGGGCAGTATCTGGCACGTGCGCAATTATGTAAACTCGGGCATATTGTGCAGCCCGCAGGGCTGCCTCCAGTTTAAATGTAATATCTGTCATCTATCTTTTTCCCGAAGGTATGTCAGACATTCCTTTTTTTTTTTTTCTTACACTCCCTCGTCCTCTTTTATCCAAATATAATTAATTGTTCCTAGAGATGTTCTTCAAAGACATGTGGCGGTTCATGGTGAAACCTCCGCCGATGGGCAGTCTTTGAATCAGCCGATGACTGGTGTAAGACATCGTACACAAGAAGCGTGTCGCAATTATGCAAGAACTAAGACAAAATGTGATTCTAACTTACCCTGCAATCGTTGTCGCGTTAAACAAATTCCATGCGACAGACGGCCGAGAAAGATGCCGGTGCGTGCATCTTTGTCAGGGGCTAGCCAGGATTCAATAACGTCAGTATCAGAAGTTAATGTTACTCGCGATGTTCGATCTTCTACTAGGTTAAACATAGATGCGGAACACGCTAGACCTAATCAGAATATTCAAAGCTCTTCGGAAAATAGCGAAGGTCTTGATAATCCAACACATAGCTCTGCTCCATCGCCGACAAAGCAGCTACATATCCATGATGCGATCATTGAATCTGTCGCCACTGGTGGGTTCGGCACCTTCATGGACAATGTGTCTGAGCAAAACACGAATAATGATGCTGTCCCACCCGGCACCGGATCATTGGTAATTGGGTCGCATATAGAAAGCTGGGCCGGTCGTCATTTCGTTGTAACCCATTCGAGGATATGTCGAAATGCCCTAGGACGGCCGGAGTGCTCCTCGAGAAGCCTCGGTCACATGCCAGAGTTGGATAAGTTATGGGGCTGGCTTGGGCTCGACTTCGCAAGCCCCAATCCGTTCGAACCCCTCGCAAGCTTACCGCTCCGCGAGAGTGTGCGGGATAAGCTTGCTGCTATCTCTCAGGCTCTCCTCCAAAAGGCCCTCAGAGTCCATCAGCTTGACCCTGCCACGGCTGCTGCTAGTTACCCTTCCCCGTCTCCCGATGGCAACTCCCGCGGGTTCCTTATTCTCCCGCCCTCCGCGACTATGGAACATTTTCTTCGCGAATATATGCGCATCTTTGAGCCATTTTATCTTCTCGTTCCTGGAGGCGTTTTGGATGCAAATATGCTGCTGAATGGATCTAATGATACGTCATCTACTCTTCTTATTCTGCTTATGATAGGACAGGGAGCTATATCAGATCCTACAAATGAGGCACGACGTCTGTCGGGTGGCTTAACGGAAGTCTGTCGAAAAGGATGTTTCTGTCTGCCACCAACCGTTATTGCTGCATTGTGCCCTGGTATTTATTATTCAAGCTGCATGGAGTGGCGATAAATGGCTGATGGATATCGGCCTTGGACAGCGTGGTATCTATATTGCAGTATGTTAACCCCTACCCCTGACTATACCATTTTTCTGGACTATACCCACTCCTAGAATTTAACACCTAACCATCAGTAGATCGTCCGAAACAGTAGATTATTCGATGCTCAAGTTAGCCATACGGAGTCCCTAGAACTTGACGATGATTCAAGGCACGTAGCCTGGCTTGAGCGAGAGAGACTAATTAGGTAGGGCCACTTTTCGCTTCCTCTCGAACTCTTCCTTTTCCCATGATTAAAAGGAGCTGCTAACATTGTGAATTTCTACTATCTAGGCTTACATATACATGGGTCATTCTTGACCTAGAACTCAGCCTGTTCCTCGATAGCACCGCGCATATACAGATAGCGGACCTTAACTTAGTCCTCCCTAGTCCTGCAGAACTCTATCTAGCTTGTGATACTGACTCATGGAAGTGTGGAATAAACGATACACCGCTAATACAGCCATCTCTCCGTGTGCTATTTCAGTGGTTCCTTACCGATCAAGTTACAGGAGATAGACGTCTTTGTCTAACACCCTCGGCGTTTAGACTATTGCTCCATCCCCTTTATTCGCTTGTTAACAGTTTCCGCCAAGTCCTCAGTTGCTTTAGCGAGGGGCCGAACTCGCGCTTATTCTCTCCGGTTACGAAAAGATCTACCGATGTTCGCATGGAGGAAATGCAGGTTCTTCTGCACCGCTGGTTTAGCTTGTATTGTTCCCGTCTCCGTGAAATCGAGCAGTCAGATGTGTCTTTCAACCAATTTCGGAGCCCATTAATGATAGCAACTCTTATCACTTATCGTATTATCTATCTTAACACAGTAACGGGCTTTACCGACATCGAAAGCTTAGCTAGGAGGCGACTGAGCGACTCGAGACTTCAGCAGCTATCTTCCACTCTTGTTGAACAGTATATCCATTGTCCTGATGAGGCTCTCTTACATATCGGTCAAATCCTCTATCTTCTTCGCTCACTTGATAAGAAAGCCCGGCCACCGTGGTGGCCTGCTGCTCTTTACCGTGTCACGCTTACTCTATGGGCGATAAGTGTATTCTGCGGAGCGCGGTGGAAACTTCTATCATCGACTCTTGTCCTAATAGATGTCGAATCACGGGGCGACAACGATGCGGTATATCGTCATTTCCACTCCAGCGTAGGAGCAAGTATCGCCGTATCTAATGCAGCAACAACTTCGGATTCATCTCCTAATCACCAGGTTTGCATTCCAGCAGTCACGGACCAAAGGGGTGGTGCCGAGCCGGTAGCATTGGATGATCCCATCCGAACACTGGAGACTTGTCTGTTAGCTTTCGGGGATGGCATTGCTACGAGATTCTCGGAGGGAGTCCACACTAAGTTAAAACAGTTTTTGGTTAGTCGATACAGCCTGAGAAACGGATGACTGCTTGGGCTACTTTGTATGCTCTGCCTGAGATCTATTCTACTCAAGCTGGTCTTAGAGGCGAGTAAACAACATCGTCTCATGTATAAAACGTTATTTTACATGTTGCCTCGCATCCTGTTGACCTGGCCTAAAGGTTCCTCAAGCAGCAACTTCATCAGTCGCTTTAGCGTCTTTATTTGGCCGTCTCTACAGGCCAGAACTTCCGCATGTCCGTCCTCCATTGCGCACAAAGTGGTCGATGGACATTTTCGAGTTCCTTAGGATCCCCCCGAGCCAGTGCCCTAAAATACCAATCCTCCCTCGCCATGTCGTCTGGCTTGGCGCCGTGGAGACGTGTCTTATTGGCACTACTGAAAGGATGAATGACATTCTGGAAGACCCATCTCCGCTCTGTAGAGTAGCGGTTAAACAAGTTTTCCAGATTTGGATTAGACGACGATGTCGAAAGAGCAATCTGGAGGGTCTGAGCTAATGCGTCCCCATCTAGAAGACCGGTACATAGACCCAACCCGCCAATGGGGTTATTGATGTGTGCTGAGTCGCCCGCGAGAAAGCACCGCCCACGATGCATAGTGCTGGCAAGTAGCTGATGCATCTTATAGAGGCTCTTGCGCACTACCACGTGGTTGCTCGGCCTGGGTCCATCAATCTGGCGTAGGAGGAGTGAATCAACATAATCCGGCTCAAGAACCTGCTCGTCTGTCAAACGAGCACTGTTTGGATCATCGTTGGGTTTTGCTGGTACTGCTAAGCTATATCTCCAAAGACCTTTCTTTCCGGCCTCGACGTGTTCCAGTGGCGTCGCTACACCCCAGAATGTCTCGTCAACTGTAAAATGGACGGAAAACTCTGGGACGACTGGTGCGATACGCAGCACGTCCGTCGCTAGGAAGCGCTCGGGCCAGGAATGACCCGAGAGGCGAATTCCAAGAAGTTTACGGACTGTAGATCTACCACCGTCGCAGGCGGCGAGATATTGACCTTTAAGAACCTTGTTTCCCTCTCGCACCGTCTTTACCGTGACTGATACTTGGTTCTCGTCTTGTGACAAGTCCGTGACTTCGTGTTCCCAGAGGACTTTAGCAAACCCGGTCTTTTCCGCATTCTCCAAGAAGATCTCTGCGAGCCGACACTGAGCAAGCTGGATTGAATAACGACCTGGCTTGAACTTTCCGTCGGGACCGGCCTTGCTCATCGCGTTTTTCCCTACAATCGCGCCTAGTTCCTTGCCTACCACTGTGCCGTTCTTATCAACAACATCAGTCGGGAGCTTGCGCCACACATAGCCTCCTGAGGGCATCCCCTCTGTTGAAATTTGGTCGTAGAGTCCGATTTCCTGGAAGACATCATGTACCGGCCCGTAATACCCTATAGCACGTGGCAGTTGGCTAAGCGAGGATTCTTTTTCCAAAACGATGGTGCGGATCTGATTCATGGCCAGTCGAAGAGCAAGGAGGAGGCCGACCGGGCCAGCGCCTACTATGATAACCGGGACTGTGTCGGTTCCATTGGAGTTGTTATGTGTTGATGTGTTCGTACTCGTCCCGTTTGCCGTGGGCGTCTCATGTAATCTATCTGAAGAAGCGTGTGGTGCCATTGCTACTCTATTAATATATTATGTAATGAAATGGGAACAATCTGCCAGGCTATGCCAGTTAAGTGTCTGGGTTCATGAGCCAAAGACCAGGATATATGTTCAAAAGCTATTCAATGTATAAATGCCTGCATCTAGTGTTGTTGTGAGGCGGATAACTAGGATCTCCGAATACAAAATTCAAATGTATGGTGCGAGAATCGTGTGATTCGCCTTTACAACCGAATCCTCTCCCCAGCCGGGATTTAACAGATTTCCCGAGGAGGGTCCCGGAGGAGAACCGAGAGATCAACTCGGACCATGCCGTATCCGGAGACATGTGACCGCCCAGGTGAAGGCCTCTCCACACTTATGAAGCATCGTTGGACTAAACGCTGAGATGGGTTCTACTAGCACTGCTATGCTTTCATAAGGAAACTTGTGTGTAGGAGCTGCGTGGTCATTCATCTTCATACATTAAAATTACGACACATATTTACGACTAAGGAGGACGCTAATGAATACTCGTAGTATTAGAAGGTTTGCGTCGTTTACGCCTAGCAATATGTCTAATTTACACCACCGAATGCCTACCACCTTTGGGCCATTCCCAGGACCGCGCCAATCGTTCAACGGACGTGCTCGTGACGGCTCTGGAATAAGCAACGTAGAAGCCTTCATCGCATTCAAGGCCAAGCAATCCGATCTTGTCAGTCTCCTACCCCTTACTTTCTCTTTCCAGAAACCAGGTCCGGAAGCCTATGTCAGCATCACAGCCAAACACCTAGATAATCTAGAATGGCTTGCCGGCCGTGGATACAACCTCCTAAGCGTTTACATCCACGGCGTGCGGAAGAAGACGGCTGAGCATATCGGGGCACTTATCTTCCCGTGCTCTGGGAGAATATGGCAGACCCGATTATTAGTGGGCGGGAGGAGTTGGGTTTCCCGAAACTATACGCGGATCTTAACATCTCGCAAACAGAAAGCATATATTCGATGATGGCGAGCTGGGAAGGATCGAAATTTGCCGAATTTAGCCTTAGAGGCCTCCGCACGGAAGAAGATCGGGACGGGATGGGGTCCCGGCGGCTGGCACCCCCTGAAGCTGGGGTCGATGAGGGGATCCTTCTATGGCGCTACATGCCTTCGACGGGGCGTCCTGGGCAAGCAGATGTGGAGTACCCTGTCTTTGTCTCACATGCAGAGGAAGCAAAGAAGCAACAAGCTAGGGTGATCAAGAGGTTAACTGCGGGGGAAGGGGAATTCAAGTGGTATCCTTTGGACTGGCAGGCTTTGCCGACGTTACACCACATCGTCGCGCGGCTGGAACGGATCCAGACATTGAATTTGGTGGCTTGCGGTCTCGTGGAGAAGGCCGGCGGAGGTGATCTCTCTTCGGCAAGGAGAGTTGGAAGCGAGCAGCCGAGTTTATAAGCCAGACGAACACACGTTAGAGATAGGTTTTTCCAATCTTCGCCGAATTCCGAGCCTCAAATGAGTTTGTAAATTGATATGAAAGGTGAATGTTAATTCGTGAGCCAGCACCGGCAAACATGAGGATCCCGGCTCTCCATCGGAAGTATAGACGGCCGCGCACCTTGATCCCAAGCCACTCGACGCTGTGTCCTGCACAAGACTGTTTGTATTAGAAATCCGACGTCACGATTCATAAGGCGACTGGTGGTTTGTGTATTCTCAAAATAGACTTCGAACCAGGGTACCTAGCATTTATATCTCGTCGCGCTGACTTCTCAGAGTTAAACCCTGCCAGTGCCAATCCTATGAACTCAGGGTGAAGACCAATTTTAATTCCTACCCATATGAAGATAGTTCCAAGTAAACCACATTCAACATGGTGACGCAAACCACTACCCAAACACAGAATGGCAGCATTCAGCTCTCTCCAGATAAGTCAAAGCGTATCTCTCCCGAAGCCCTGTGCCATGTCGTCCTGCGCACGACGCCAGACAACTTCGAAGACATGGTAGAGTTCTACCTCACGATCCTCGGAGGACGGGTCTCGCACCGATCCCACCGCCTGTGCTTCATGACATACGACTACGAGCACCACCGCATCGCCATCGTCAAGGACCCGACGGCGACCCCGCGCGAGGCGGGCGCCCCGCAAGTCGGTCTGCACCACATGGCGTTCGGGTTCAAGACGCTGCAGGACCTAGTCACGTCGTACGAGGAGAAGAAGGCGGCTGGGATCCTCCCGGTCTGGTCTGTCAACCACGGCATTAGCACCAGTATGTACTACGAGGACTTGGACGGCAACCAGCTCGAGTTCCAGGTGGATAATTATGATACGGTGCCCGAGGCCGTGGAGTTCATGGCTTCTCCTGAGTTCGTGGAGAACCCCGTTGGAGTCGATTTTGACCCGGAGGTCTTCGTTAAGAGAGTCAGGAGCGGGGAGGATGATAAGAGTATTAAGGCTAGGCCGAATGTTGGTCCGAGGGATAGGAAGTAGGGTAGGTTTTAATGGCGTTGGGATTGGTGCGTTGATCACTGCAATTATAATCAGGATCAACTGTGCTCCATCGGTAATTCAAATATAGGTGCTTTTCGGATATCAAGGAGCTAATTTCAGTTATATACAATGACTAGGGGGGATGCCTGTACAATAGGTAGGGGTCCATCAATTGTCTTTCTTCGGAATCATTTTATATGATAGAGCGTCTCTCCAATGACCGAAAAAAATATATGACATGGTATTAAACAATTGACCGTATGAATAAATGGTCTACTCCATAGTACCTTAGGTTAGGTATCCAATCCTTTGTGTCCTGGTATGAACCTCCCAGCACTCCGTATTTTTATAAATAGCAATACCCATAGCGGCGAAGCTGTATAGAGGATATGAAGGGTGATTGCCGGAGCCCGATATGCTCCTAAATCAAGATGCGTACAAAGAAGTTAGAGATGTCGAATGCCTGTCATAGCCGCTGCAGAGTGGAGATAGGGGCCCCCTTTTCCCCTTCCAAATGAATCCAAATACTAAGAACACTCCCAGCACTGGGAACTTGATCTAATATCAACCCCCTCTCCCCCCCCCTTTTTTTTCTAATCTCTATCTTCTTGATTTAATCTAAAATGTATTTTAGTCGATTTCTTAGTAGCGACGAGCGAGATAGAAATACCATTGTGAAATGCCTTCGCCTAGCACAAGTAGGTACCCAACGTATATAGCTCCTAGGAGCATAATAACAGCGACAGGATGTTCAATAATCTAGCTTTATGTTTTCTCCACCCGAACCGAGGACTTTTATTAGGATAGTATTGTCGTTCGTCGACCGTGGGATAGAATCTGACGCTCTTCTTAGCGCGGGGGCCCGAGTGCTCGGAGCGAAGAGCACTTCGTCTCGGGACTTTCTGCCTTCTGGCCCATGGCGGCGGGACAACGAGCTGGCCTGGGTAATCTAGGTATGTGAACGTAGCCATTTCGAGTATAGCTAAGAGAAATTTGCTCGGGGCTTTTCGTACGGTCGTGTGATATGCGGTGTGGTGTGCAGTTGGGCGGTTACGTGGTTGTGTGGTGATCGATCCTGAAGATTAGAAGTCGCATTTCTAGAGATGAAATTTCGTACTTGGAAGACATAAGGACCATCAGGTATAGTCATCGGGAAAACGCTGCTGGTACATTGACTAAAAGTTCGAACTTTCAAGTAATAGAACACGCCCAAAGCCAAAACTTAGAACTGTTAAGACACGGCTGAAATAGAGTGATTCGCCCCATACTCTTTATTAGAAAGACGATGCCCAAACTTCTTATAGTTCATAGCGCACAGTTATACATTAGTTTATTCTGTCCGTGCTATTGGTGATTATAGTTCTTTTGCGTTTAGTACCTAGGCTTATTCTACATCTTACAGCGGTTCCCAGATATCCCATGTACTATTCATGTCGTCAAGGTTGAATGAGTGAGCGCCGAGCTGGATTCGAAATTGTAAGCATTGGGAGAGGGCTTCTAGTGTTTCTATACGCACTTCTGGAAAACTGTCATCTAACCATCCTGACACTAGAAAATCCAGTGCCTCGGGAGCAGTTAATTGGTAAGTGTCAACCTGATAGTAGTCAGCATATAGATATGGGCTAGGATTATAGTTACGGTTATTTAATAAGGTCGATATGTTAGTTACTTACGTCAATATGGTTCGAAGGGTCCGGGGGAGTTAGATACTGCTGATTGGGAACGGACATAAATTCCGTTTGGAAGACGGTCATCTTATCCTCTGTCTTTCCATTTGCCTATAATGTAGGTCCAAGAACCTTCGTGCGCATGCAGCCTTAGCTGTTTGATGGGATTCCTTTTCCAGATGTATTTTTAATAGCATAAGTGCTGCGTGCATTGTGATAAAGCACCAAAGTTCGCTATAACAGCAACGCAGATGTCTGTCCTCCATTAAGGGAACACATTGCTCAAGGAGGTCAACTATAGCTTGAGAATCTGTCACGACGATGCTATTTGATACTGTATACAATATTAGCTTTCCCAACACTAAACAGTGAGTAATAGTTCGCTAGCTACTGGACTAATCTTTTCCTTGGGGAGAAAGTTAAACTTACGCTTAGGCTGGAGCATAGTAATGCGAACAAGACTCAACGAAGCGAGCAGTAAGTCATCCCTGACTGTTGTGAGGCTCTGATAGCCAAACTCCGCTAAGCGGCTATTCAGGAGAAGGATATCTCGCGATGTGTGATAACATACAGTTTCCGAGAGCCAGTATCTACCGTCATTTTTGTGTAGATAAGGTCGGTGAAGGGCAAGAACACATTCTTTCAGCTGAAAAAGGCAGAAGGCATTCGCAACAATTGACAACTTAGAATCGTCCTGTGGTGTCGCATCATTATTCCAGGAAGGAATAGCCTCTATTGCTTGTGTGATTTCATGAGTGTATCGTAGTACTTCTTCATAGCTAAAGTCTTTAGATAACCGTCTATTGAATAAACGTTGAGATATCTCAAGACGCAAAGCCCAGCTGCGAGCGCTATGAACTTGATAGGACGTAAAAGTATAAACATCAAGTCGCTTTGACGTGGGTATTTCCTTCGATGCCTCGCCGAAATCATCATCGTCGAGATTCGTAGGAGGAGGGGTATCGGAATTAATGTTATGAAGGAGGGTAGGGAGACCGTACTCGAACGCATTCTGCAGATCTAATTCTCTAAGGACAGTCCATATTCGTCTTTTCATCTCTTGGGTGTAAGGTGTGCCGATATTAAAAGATAGATCGCAATGTAACCCATCTATAATTGCATCCTGGATCAAAGAGCTGGTCTCCTTCCACCACCTTTTTTGCCGATCATGGCTACCCGCTTAGCGAGATAGACTAAACAAGATATCTGGTAGTGAACAATTTTGCGATGTTTTGGGCCCTGCTGCTTCAACCACTCCTCGCATGAATAAATCCATCGCGCACACATAGCACGGTATTTTGCTGGTATAGATGTAGCCTCGGCCGAGCGAGTAGCAGCATAGGTCGATATAGATATCATCGCCAAGATGAGAACCGTCATGGTAGGATACCGAGGCCGCTGGGGTAGCCAAAAATTGGCATATTCTCTCTTGAATGTAGGTATATGAATTATTCGATGAATTTGCTCCAAGCCATCAAGGTAGAAAGAAACTAGAGCATCGGTGTCCTCCTTGGGAGGGAGGAGACACTCCAGAATTACCCCTTTTCGGGGCGAATAATCCACACTGTAGCCATTTTTGATGGATTTCTCCCTTGTAAGGCTAACACCAAGTGGTTTGAACCATTCATTAGCCGTCTCTCTGATAAAGGGGAAGAGTTCACGGATCTATATAAAATGTAAGTACGGCCAATATAAAGAGATATGCATGAAGGGAGCGTACCTCGCCGAAGAACCGAAACAAATTATGTTGGCTATAATAGCCTTGTGGGCATCTCTCTTTCGGATCACGAAGCTCGGTATTGTTGACGCGGGTTGTATTATGGTCAGACTTACTCCCCGAAAAGGATGTCGAGTCTGGTTGAGCATTGTCTCCGTCGCAAGCTTTACTAGTCAAGCTTTCAAGTTCTCCGGATTTTTCATTCAATGGCACTGAGCCATCGGATTTAGCATGGTCGCCTACCACACAGAAAGTTTCCGCCACACAATCGGTCTCATCCGTGGGGGATGCCTTCGAGAGTAATACTTTCAATTCAGCAACTTGAGCCTGAAGGTCTTGGATCTGCTTTTCTTGCGGTAGGGCTGTAAAGTTAAACGAAGAGGGCTGTTCTGTTTCGTACGAACATTGTGTTGATCTTCCCGTCCTTACACATCTCCGACAGGGTAGGTTCCGGTCACAGGACAGCTACATCCGAACACTTAGCAAGGACATTTGGGTTTGGGTTTAGGTTCATGATAAGTAGTAGCATACTTTTTTCTTCCGACATTCCATGCAACTCAGTCGCACGCGTTTCTTTCGGCTTTTTCTTTCACCAGCGAGGTTTTTCTGCCTTGTAGATCTCGACTGTTCGGTCGTATCGGCTGTCTTAACGCCGGCATTAGGCAGCATTTTCGCCGAGATATTGAAATGACTTCAAATATGTAGGCCATAAGATTAGATACGATCCTATTGTCTGGGGAGATTTATCTGGGAGAACCGGAGTTAAAGAAGAATCGCCGGCAGTAGGAATAACTTGTATATTTACGGATTTCCGATCATCTCCGACTTGGAGCCATTCTCCACTTAAAATATTCATTGAGACTTAAGATCGCTCTATTTCTACCTATTCATAACACTTCATAAAATTCTAGCAATATAGTGGACTTTAGAGGAATTTACTACAATCGGTTTTTTAAACGAAAACATGTCTGCTGGGCAGCGGAAGACTTGAATAGCTTATTAGTTGGTTCAAAGGTTTAGGTGTGGATCATTCTCAAGATTCAACTAACTATTCTAATAAAATGCCGTGGTTCATATTAAAACTCTAAGAGGTACCCATGAGATCAGGTGCCTATTTGCTACTTAGTAGGCAAAGTTAGATATATCCATCCTATGACTTAGGTGCTATATTATACACAGCCTGCTTATACATAATCCTGAGCTTCTCTTCTTCAGCCTCGAGCCGACATTTCATAGATGGGCTAGGCTCATGCACCTCATTGTACATTATCCTAAGCCTCTCCCTTTCTGCCTGTAGTCGACATTTTATAAACGTGGTAGGTTTATGCTCCATAATCCTTATGTTCATCTGCTTAAGCTTCTCGCAACGGTCTGCGAGGATAGCCTTATCAAAAAAGCAATCGCAATTTGGACATGAATCCGTCGCTTTGGCATCAAAACGTTCAAGACATACGAGACAGGTCGGGTTAATAGCGCATTTTGGGCAAGGATGAAGGCTAGGAGAGCGACGTCCGGTACGCTGGAAGACGTAGTCAAGGATCCAGCTAAATCTGTGCCCACACGCATAGGAGGCTGTGCCTGTGAGTAGCTCAGCTTGGCCGCAAGTTGCCTGGATTGCCGAACGGCGATTTAGTGCTTGGTTCTCTTGGACGTCCATATTGAATCAATCGTATTATGCTCGAGGTATATTGTATGTAGCAAGAAGCTAGGACTAATATGATGATATCCCGGTGAAGATATAGGAAGTGGACCAAGTTATTTGAGACACCTGGTCTAAAGTATTGTTGGTTAATACAATGACATTATCTCTTTATATTTAACTAGAAAGAAGCTATTCTGATAAAAAAGATAGAAGAGATAAAGGGGACAGGGGTTATTGTACGTAAAGCCTTATTCACGGTCCCAATTTTGTTCATTGCGAGTAATAGAGGTAACATTATTATTGTCTTTTGTCCAAGTGCCTAATAAACCTAGATAGATTTTTTGAAAGATGAAAGTGCTGATTTTGCTACATTCTCTGCTATGAATCCTACCTGTTGCTAATGCTCCTATACGTTAGACTTTCCATGTAAATGTGGTGATATGGAAACGGGGAACACGGCAAAAACATTTGAAGATGGTGAAGAGATATTTAATGTGAAAGGTTATGGTTTTTCATTTCGAGTTACAACCCATTTTATGGGAATAGAGGCGCACATTCGCATGTTATAGTCTTACCACCGATTATATATATGCTAAAAAGGTATATGGTCGGCAGTTGTCTTACCCCCACGCATAGTCAGTCTTGGGACTTGGTCAGATGGCAAACTTTACCTTTAATCCTTTACTAATAATTAGGTACCTACCTCTCTATTACCCAGCGCGATTTATCAAATCAAACCATGTATCCTCATACCCTTATAAGATTCCTTCGAATAATTCAGGACGAGCCCGGCCGCCTACCTAATTCGCCGTCGAGCCGCCTTATTCCCGTATAGTAAGCATCTTTACGGCTCGGTGGGCGCGACGCTGGCTCGCCATGGCTGCATCTTATGCTGCGTCGCAGCGCGCCGACGTGCTTATCGAGGTGGGGGCCGAGAACTGCTGAGGCTGTGCGGATAGAGAGGGAACGGCCGTTGACGGCTGGGGAGAAGACAGGTGCTGAGCTTAGTTTACAGAGGCTTTGGAGGATGAATGTACCCGGCCTCGAAAACCAGCTAGTAGAAATCGAAAGGATGCTAGTTCGAACCCCTTTTAGGTGCTCTTGACGACTCAGTGCATTTACCCCTTAAACCGCTCTCTCCCCAATTCGGTGCACGATGATCAATTCGATCGATGTTGAGGCGGGCCTTATATGCCTGGGACGACGCTACCTGGTTGTACTCGGCCCCTTTCCTCGAAGGAGCCGACTAGTGTGAATGGAATAAATCTATGAGACTATCGCTTAGCAGCTTTAAGCCGTATATAAAATATAATACCGTGTTTATAGTGCTCGAGATCCCATATTAACTGAAATATCCCATCTACCCAATCCCCCTCTCTATATTTCTGTCCAATCCAATGTCTAAAACACGATTGCTCGCCAGTCCCACTTATACGCTAATACATGTATCTGAACTCGGGATTCAGATCTCCCAACTCGCTCTTCTCGTAGTCAGATAACCCAACGTCTCTGACAGCCTTCTTTCTCCTCTGGTTTTCGCGGTAGATCGATATGAGATATAAGACTGACGCCAAGCCGCTCAAACATGTGAAACCGAGACAGATCGAATAACCGTTCTTGAAATAGGGGGCGTCGGTATTGAGAAAAGCGAACGTAGCTATGATTCCGCCGATGTTACCAAAGCCAATCTGCCACCCTGTACCTATAGCTCTACGATGATGACCACCGAGATTCATGCTAAACCAGCAGACAGTAATGGGCAACACGCTGTAAGTGCTCATCGTAATGAAACATAACATTGCGTACTGAACAGGTGTGTTGTCGTGGACCCTGAGTAAAACGCCAAAAGCTGCGAGACCAAGAGTAAGTGGCGCAAGTGCGAAAGCTGCACGATGATGCATCCAATCGGATAGCACAGCTGTGAGAAGAGAGAAGCCAAAAGATGCAGCCCAAGGGACTACACTGTGGAGCTGCGTCTGGATAGGATCGTAATTATATGTCGAAATGATGGTAGGCGCAAAAAAGGCATAACCATACGCGGGGACGATCAGCCCAAAGTACATAACCCCACCAAGCCAGACACGATGATCCTTCATTACATTTACAACATCGCGAAACGTAGTCTTTCGATCAGCAGCATTATGGCCTTGGTCAGCTTGTAGTCGGGCTTTTATGTAAGTCCGCTCCTCTTCCGTCAACCACTTAGCTTCCTCGGGGCTGTCGCAAATTAGAACCACACAAGTCGTACTTAAGGCTAAAAGGATTACTTACAACGAGGGGAAAACAAAGTAAAAGATAACCGCAACTAGGCATGTAAGGATTCCTTCGAGTATGAAAATCCATCGCCAGCCATTATATCCACGGATACCCTGCACTAATCAATTATTAGTATATTCCGGGAATTGGTTTTTCTACTTTGCTAGAGGACACACTTACTCTTGCCTATAGCAGACGCCAAGAGACCCCCGAAAGCACCAGCTAGAGAAGTGGACGTAAAGAATAGAGAGTAACGCTTCTGCGATTCACTCCGCTTGTACCACATGCCTAACCAAGACAGAATGTTAGCAACATACACCCACGAGTTAACACAGTATACCATTCTATCCTAGATAAGTAGATACGTACTAATGAGGTAAAAGCATCCTTAAGTCTACGTTAGCATATTCTGAATTCATAGCTTAGGGACTTGCTAATTACCAGGAAACATTCCACTCTCGAACAACCCTAAGTAATGTAAGTAAGTATGACAGTCTTATCCCAACTTAAGTGGAAGACAATACCTAGGAAGAATCGTGTCGCAAGGAGACCAGAATAGTTCTGTACAAGCCCCTGACATACGGACGCAATGCCAAACCCCAACATACAGGTAGGAAGCCATATGCGAGGTGAGAACCTTTTTAGGAAGATATTGCTAGGGATCTCGGCAATTACATATGGTATAAAAAACATGGTTAAGGCTAAGTAGGTTCTCGGTGTCAGTACAAAGCAGCGCATTTAAATAGCATTTACTTACCAGTATTATACTCGTGGTTCTCGAGGTGTAGGTCTTCAACCAGGCGGAAAGATTTCGCATTGGCAATATTGACTCTGTCCAAGAAAGCCAGGAGATAAAGAATACAGAGGAAGGGTATCAAGTGCCAGTCGACACGTGTTATGAGCTTCCGCTCCGTTGTGTGAGGAGGACATTGGACATGAAGCCCATCATACTCGGCACCGGCAACACCGGGATGATAACTATTGTTTCCAATGATTTCATCTACCGGCTTGTCCAAATCGCTCGGAGCTGAATCTGCTTGAATACCCGAGTTAGCCATCATTATCAGTTGAGTCTGATGCTGTGCGCTTGAACTACTCCGACACCCGGCTCGAAGACGCGGTATAATACGCGACGGAAATTTGGAGTTGGGATGTAGAATTTGGAGAAAATCGCGACGTACGGGAAACTTTGCTAAAATGCATTTTCGATAACTAGAGGCAAATCAAAGCCAACCGAGACACTACGTGAAAGATTTCCGTTGAAGAAAAAAAGCAATTGACTCGCGCATTCAACAACAAACTGAGTAGCTCACGAGACGGCGTGCCAAGTCTGATTCTTAGGTAAATAATAAAATTTTGCGACGAGTCGCGCCGCTGACGGCGGCTGACTATTATGTAGAGTCGGACTCAGCGGTTGACGATCTCCAAACGCAGCAGACCCTCGCGCGAATTCGGCCTTGGCTCCCGAGGCTCAAGAGCCTCAAACCCTAATATAATAATGAGCAATACAAACGTATACCCCTATTTGGTGACTTAAATAAACAAATATTTAGTATGCTCAAAATATTCAATTTAGAGCCGATGTCGCTTTAATGGGATGAGTTTATACTAGACAAACTGGAGCCACTAGACGAGATCAGCTCAAAAAGGAAAAGACCCAACTGACGGGCCAAGTTTGTGCGGGGAAATAAATAGTTGCGGAGAAGAAAAGAGCTGGACCCTGGAACGAAAGCCAGCCGGCCAGTCAGCTCGTCTCTAATGTAATATCCTCCCGAATTGTTTGCCGCGGCAGCTGTGTAGCTGAATGTCTTGATGAACCCATTGATGAGCCCTCCAATATGTCCGGCATGAAGGCCGACATAGACCCAATCAGAGGCTTGCAGACATGGCTGAGTACTCTTTCTTGATATCAATTGGTCCATATCATACTGCTCTCTCTGCCCTAAAGACACGGGTTTCGGTATACGAGGAGCCATGCCGACTCCGAGCCGACTACATTTCTCGGAATTTGCGACGCTTTGTTCTCACGTGCCATCGACTATATTTTGCTAGCATCGTGCCGTTGCGGTCTCATTATATGAGTCTCGACATAGCAATATTTTAGATGCGAAATGGAATCTCCTCGATGTAACGACCGGCCCAATTGTATGCGTTATCACGCGCAAGTGTAGCTGAGCAAAAACAATAGCACCAGTAAGTGTTTTTTTCATCAGCATCAGATGGTTAAAGATAGCATAGTGCTTTACCTCCCACTTCCACCCAGCAAGAGAATTAAGATCAGAAATACGTCATGATAGCAGTATTAAGAAGGGGCCTTCCTAGCAATCTTTGACGTTAAATCGGGTAATGCGAGTCCACTTTGGAGCTACCGAGGCGTTTTTCTTCTTCTCGTGTTCGGGTTCTGATGTAAGAGGGCGCGAGAAAAGAGTCTGTTGGCGCCTTTGACGTCTTTAACTGAGTAAAATTCCGTGGGACTTGTTGAATGCTAATCATTGAATAGACTTACGCAATATATATATGATATATACCTCATACCTATTGTCCTACGTTTAGCTGGTAGCACGTTATCCAAGATCATAGCAGATCATGTACCAAGAAAATAATAGGTAACTACCAAATTGGCCTTAGGAGTTTCTACCTCTTATACATAAGTTTATCTGACCTATTGAATTTACAATGTGCCGAGTACCGAGCTGATAATTTGATTGCATGTCATAGACTTGCTATCGTCAGGGATGTCATAAATATCCGCTTATGTCGACAGCGTGATCCAAGAGAAGAGGAAGCTTGTTTGCAGATTGTGCCACTTGATCACGCAATACATTTGCAGAAAGGCGTCAAAAAAGCTGGCGCACCTTTACTACCTACCTAATGTACTAACAATTATCCTGGTAGGTGCGCCACCTTTTTTGACGTCCTTCTGATTTGGTAGCCATCCGAGAAGCTCCTGTGGACTTGCTCATCGAGGAGGCTAAAGAATTGATTGACGCATGCGATGAGAGATCTAACCCAGCGGGCTGGTTCGAATGATAGACGAGACGGATATATTAAACCGTTCGCCGTTATAGGGTCGTGATCGATGCTACCCCCACAGTGTGCGATATGCGTGCTCAGGATGATATGAATTCAAGATCATCATGCCATAAGGTCTAACCACATTGAACTTATGATATCACATATGTATATGATCTGAGCATATGTGAGGTACCAGCGGCCAAGAAAACTAGCCTGAAGAATTCGGTGACGCTACGGATCCGTACCTAGGGAATGTACCTTAGTAGCTGCGTACTACGTAGTCGCCATAGCTGATCGAACTTGCGTGATTGGCCCGCATTTCCGCTATAGGATTAGTCTCTCTTGGCTATCAGGGAAGGCAATGAGGCGCACTCCATAGAGAACGAGCCTCTTACTCTTAGTCTTCGCGGAGGCGTAGATGGACCAATAATAACCCCCACGAGGGAAGATTGCCCAGTACGCTTATTTCGGGAACGCATATTCGGTGTGTCACATTAGGTCGTAAAAAGCTTATGTAGCGCCTAAGGAGGAAAAGAAATTCAGGTGCGAATACTACTATGTACTAGCCAAGAAGGAACCAGGAACCACAGTGGGACTTCTGTTAAAGCTGTGCGACGAAAAGTACTACATTTATTCGACGTAGGAAGAAGCATTACAGCATACATAGGTAGGTACTATGTAAAAGGATTACCCTGCTCGGTCAACCTTCTAGGCCACTTTTAGTTAGTTTGGTCAGAAGGCCGTACCTACCTAACAGGAACAATCATTAGGCGTAGCGTCCTGTTGAATATAGGTAGCAAGGCAAGTCGCGACTGTAACATAACATTTGAACTTATAAACTTACCTTCTACACCCCGTCTTCTTGAATCCTTAAGGTAGCTTCTTTCTCTCGTCTCATCAACTTGTTTGTGCTTGAAGTGTATGTTTCCGCTTCCGTGCCTACATGTTGCTCTCGGCCGCGTCATAACGTCATACCTCTCCCCGTTACGTGTGCGACCGTTTTAAGATTTAACGACTACCTAGTTGAACTCACGCTCACGCTCACGTCTCATTCTACCCGGTACTCGCTTAGTTCTTCTAATTTATACAGTATCCGCCAATTCTTAAACTGGTCAATATGAAGGCAGAATACTCGGACGAGCCGTTGACCTACGACACCCACGAGACCGCCATACCCACTGGATGGTCAGCTTGGTTTGGTGGCCCTAATGTTAAGATAGGCCCTCGTATCGCTCCTCAGATAGCGCCAATCAGCACCGATGTTCACGGTTCTTCCAGTAATCTCAGTAGCGATGCAATTCTTAACAAGCAGCTTGAAGAAGAGGCCGGTCATGCTATCCAGTATCGTACTTGTAGCTGGCAAAAGGTTCGTCTTAGAACACAAGCTCAAAGTCAAAACCAAGAACGATACATTTTACTAACATTTAACACAGACGGCCGCATTGTTATTTTCTGAATATATCTGTCTCGTGAGTTTTTCAATTATTGTTTTCTCCCCCTCATTCAGCATTGAGAGATGAGAGAATTATGAGATATATGTCCAAGCTCTTCTTCTATGCTCTGTCTTTATTTTTAAACGATGGGCATTATTGAGACTAACAGGACACTAGGCAATTATGAGTTTTCCATGGTCCTACAGCGTCCTCGGGCTCGTCCCAGGGTAAGCTTTATTTAGTTTCGGCGCAGTTAGTCTAGTCGAAGCTTAATTTACTGATATACCATCTAGGCTTATTCTCACCGTAGTTCAAGCTCTTTTAGTATTATATACGTACGTTGTCCTGGACTTCCCAATAGGTATTAAGTGCCTTAGGCCTATGCTGATGATAACACCACAGTTCTATTGTCTTATGGGAATTCTGTCTTCGACATCCCGAAGTTAGAGATGTATGTGATATTGGTCAGATGCTCTTCTGGGGTCAGAAATGGGCCTGGTATTTCACGGCTTTCATGTTTATCTTAAACAACACCTTCATTCAGGTAAGCCGACATTCGCTTCCATCATTTGAATTCCAAAAATCTTACTCCTTTATAGGGTCTCCATGTCCTCGTTGGAGCCAAATACCTTAATACGATGGTTGGCCCGGACGCTGGTATCTCGTGCCAGACTGTATCTTTCGGCGCCATTGTTGCTGTTATTTGCTGGCTTTCGTCGCTGCCTCGCACCTTTAGTATGCTTTCGAAGCTTGGTACTGCATCGGCAGTGTTCACGTTCGTCTCGGTCATCCTTGCTACAATATTTGCCGGTATTCAGGACCACCCGGCGGGCTTTAACGCAGAGCCGGCTACCAGCCCTGCTACTGGCGCAGCATTGCCCTTCGGCAATCCAATTGTCACAGCTGTACCTATCCTGGGTACTACGTTCGTCTCCGGCTTGGGAGCTTTTCTTAACATTAGGTAGACCAGAGTATTCCCTCTAGTCGGTACGCAAAACTGACAGTGATGTAGCTATACTTTCATCGGGCAGATTACACTTCCCAGTTTCATTGCCGAGATGCGTGAGCCGAAAGATTTCCCTAAGGCCCTTTGGGCATGCACGATTCTCGAGATTATCGTCTTCAGTGTCGTTGGTGCAGTCACATATGCGTTTGTAGGCAACCAGTATATGACCTCGCCAGCTTTTGGATCCTTGATCCCGCTGTACAAGAAGGTCGCTTTCTCATTTATGATCCCTACGATCATATTCTTAGGCGTCTTGTATGCTTCGGTCTCAGCTCGATTCATCTTCTTTCGAATTTTCCAGAACACTCACCACAAGAATGAGCACACTCTCATTGGTTGGGGCACTTGGACTTTGATTCTATGTATGATCTCTGACCAACCCTGATGTCTGCCCTTGCGCTAACAATGTCTCTCAGTCGTCACTTGGGTTCTCGCTTTCGTGATCGCTAACTCGATCCCATTCTTCAACTCTCGTGAGTTTCCTATGATGTTTTTAAACCTAGGGGGTATAACTAATTAAAACAAAACACAGTCCTCGCCCTCATGTCCTCGTTGTTTGATTCATTCTTTGGTTTCATTTTCTGGGGTCTTGCTTATTTCCGCATGCGAAAAGCCGATGGTGCCGTCGCATTGCTCAAGGACCGTTCATTCCGCGGGTGGTTTGAGGGTATCCTCAACATTATTATTATCCTGACCGGTCTTTTCTTCTTATCGGCTGGAACATACGCTAGTGTCCAGGGCATTTTAGACGAGTTTGCTCTGGGTACAGTTGGAACTGCGTTCCAATGCGCGAGTAATGGCATTTGAAAAAGCATTTACGTGTTTGCATTTTTTTCAAGAATAGGCGATACCCACGGACGAATATACGTTTGAGCATAACAATAAAATAGGAATGTTGTCATAGGTTGGAGGATGATGGATATACAGAAGTTTGGTTGATGTTTAGACTGCTGCAGTCACTCAACTAAGACCTTGCAGTTGGAATAGAATTGGGATTGGCATTATTACAGAGCTACATACAGTAATGCAGGGGGGTACTCAGGTTCCAGCATATATTGGGAAGCTTTAAAGAGCATATAATATACAACTACAACCATGGCTACTCCCTGGTATTTTCTAGCCATAGTTCCAATTCTTAGGCTTACACATTTTATAATCGAGCTAATTTCGCTACAGGTATCTATCCTCACCTAGCGTTCTATTAGGCGCACGCTAATTTACCGGTGGAAAGACTACTATTTAGGTGAGTTTTAAGATTTTAAAGCCTCCATAACTTGATAAATAAGGCTAGGACCGTTAGGTATATAAATCCAACTACGGTGCAGTGATGTTTTCTCCATATTGAACGTATTAAACGGTAATATCTTCGGTTAATAACTTGTGGCTTTTTGAAGACTTTTCGTTCGGTGGAATAGGGGATTTATTTCCGTACGTTTACTTTTTGATCGAGTGATAAAATCCCAAATATTTTCTTTCATAAGATAGTATTTACTACCTACCATAACGGAAAAGAGAGGTTTGGGAAAATGATTTTATAAATATAAAACTATTTTATATATAAAAACTATT
This sequence comes from Daldinia loculata, assembly GCF_022478755.1. Taxonomy (NCBI): domain Eukaryota; kingdom Fungi; phylum Ascomycota; class Sordariomycetes; order Xylariales; family Hypoxylaceae; genus Daldinia; species Daldinia loculata. The sequence goes on from NW_026054894.1 coordinate 21,189, forward strand.
ATATATGATAGTAATAACGGAATTAATTTAATGCATTTTAATATTGTAAAATAATTTTAAAATATAAAATAATTTTGTAAAATAAAACGATTTTAATATTTATGTAAAAGTTACGTGAAAAAATGGGGTAAAAGTTTAAAAAAGTTAAAAATTAAAAAAACTGGTTTTTAAACCTACAGCTTTTGCGTTTGTGTAACCATAAACCTTATAATTAATTATAAAGTTTAAAGTTTTAACGTTTAAATTAATAAAATAAAATAGTTAATTTTATCGAATTATTTCGGAATGGAAATTTTTTTAATTTTAAGCTTTATAATTTTTACTTCGGAAAAAGTAAAATTTTAACTTAAAAAAAAATAAAAAAAAATTTTCGAAATTTTTATAAAATTTTTTTTTTTTTTAAATTAAAATCGGGCAATCGTTTTTAAAATAAAAACAATTATATAAAATGAAATGGTTTTACGGTTATAAAATAGTTTTTATAAAATAAGATTTTAAAAGTGGGGATCAAGACCTACTATTCCCAAATTCTGACCAATCAGAGCCCTTAAAACCTAAAAACGTTGCGCCGTATGGAACCATTCCAATTTTGGAATCATTCTCCCAAACCCCTTTCCTCCGCTATGGTAGGTACCTATAGACAATCTAGAAGGAAATGAGGGGGATAAAAATAAAGACAAAAAGTATTAGTCTGGATGGGATTTAAACCCATGACCTTTCCAACCTCGACATCTCATCCAAGTTCGTTGCTCAGAAGCGCGTAATGATGGAGTGTGCTCCCACTACACCACCAGGCTTTGTATTTCTAGTTTGATACTGCTGCCTCGTCTCTTTCGAGTTATATGCTAGGCATCCTTGATGTCAGGCAGATGCCTAGATTGCTTACTCGAATTATGAGGTCGTACCTCCTACTCTTGTGCTGCAGTACCTATATGAATTCCTCTCATATGAAATGCATAGAAGCCTGTCATGCCTATCTTTAGCTACGAAAGCCTCTATAGATAAGGAGGAGAGACTAATGCATGCGACTATACATGCAATCCATTTAGTAGAGATAACACGTCCTCTAACTCCTTTGCCGTATCACTCTCTCCGTTCGTCCTACCCCGTAACTGCTCCGCAACCCCCCGTATAGCATTGGCTGAATGCACGTACCGCCTCCTCATGCCCGGATTCGCATTCGACAGTAATGTCGCGACGAGCTGCAATACATCCGCTTGAAAGTCGAGAAGTGGCTCGTTATCACAACTACCCTCTATAATCGGTACGTCGTACGCCGCCACGGCAGTCACCACGCCCATCCAGTCCTCAGGGGTCGTACCCTCGTTCTCTGCTACTATCTGCAAGACGAGAGTGATGCGGATACCGCGAATGATGTCCGCTTCCTGTAGGGCAGTACAAGTCGAGCTCTCTTCAAGGATCTTAAGCATATCACTCGAAAGTACTTTCCAGCCGTCGTACGAGTTGAAAGCATCAACTCCCTTCGATGTGCGGAGCACGCCTTCGAGCGCCGCAAGGACAGGGAGCCTGTAATCTAGTCCACTCGGTTGGGGTGAATTCGAACCACTACTTTGGTACAGTTCCATAAACATGTCCATCAGCCCAGCGCCCTCTTTCCTTAAAGCGTCACCATCGTCATCGCGGACCCAGAGCGCGATTGCGCGTATGGCAGAGAGTATGAAGGCATCCGTGGCTGCGCCCTCGTCTTTCGCGTCCCAGGCAAGCGTCTTATGGGAGCCGAAGTCTGTATGCGCGTTGCTGGTTCGTGCCTCCGGGTGCAATCCCTGAGCCCCTGCTACCGAGGCATCCCAGCGATCCCGTAGATACTCCATTACAACGGACAAGGTTTCGGCGATCGAGCTGCTGAGCTTAAGGACCAGATCAGGAGGCATCTTGAGCCAGGAATCTGCTGGATTTGCGCCTGGCTTGGGATTGTCCAGCTCCTCCATCCAGGAAATAAGTTGGCCGATGAAGGCTGTCAGAATGTCAAGTGCGGATGTGAGACGCTGCGAGATCCGCGGGTATTCCGGGTCGTTGAGCTTTTCTAGGAGAGAGGGCAGGGTTGCGCGTAAGTCTACTAGGATGAGATTGATGAAGAGGTACGAGAAAGGCTTTGAGGAGTCCTTCTCGTCAAGGAATAATAGCTGAGGCGTCGACTCCGGATATATAAGTAGTAAGGCGCCCGCGCAGTTTGTGTATGCGGAACGGCTGGCTGCGGTTGGTCTGTTGGTCACTAAGTTGCGTATGAGCTTGGTAACGGAGCCGAGCCATTTTGGATTTCTAGGGATGAGCTAAATGATGGTTAGAAGCTATCCACAAGGTCTACTGGCATAAGGTATCATACATTCTCGTTGAGATTCCTTAGAACATGGGATATGAATTCCAGCAGACTTGTTGCGTCGGTTCCAATGAAGGAGGACACAAAAGATTGAATTCCTTGGTCGATCTTAGTCCTCATCGCTTCCTGAGTAGCTTCATCTTCGAGGTCGGTAGGTCCCCTCTCCCAGGCCCAGATGAATATTGTGAGCACATGTGAGTGTTCTGGGGCGATTTCTATTAAAGGGGTCCAGTCATCGATATCAAGATCGGCGAAGCTTTTGGCGCCCCCAGGTACGGTAACAAGAGTTAGCAACGTCTCTATGATTACCTGGGTTGTCTCTTTGGAGCTGACCTTGTGTTAGTGTATGCGACTTGTAAGTGAGCAGTGATTTCCATTACCTGTAAAGGACGGCCTTGGCCAATCTTGGTATTCTACCAAGTAGTTTTGTGTCTTGCTTTGCGTCATCGGGCAACAGCACAGCAAACGTATGAATGACAGCGATTGCTAAGTCAAGCATGTCCTTGGAGCTCTTCTGCTCCGAGCTAGAGTGAGAACCGGTGCATAACAGCCTGTCTAGGAATTTGGGTGAAATAGAGTCCCATAATGAAACTATAACTTCTTTCTCACTCTGAAGTTCGGGGGAGTTGTCTAAGACGGACTTTAAAAGAGCCAACCCAACGAATCTGGAGGTATCATCTTTGGCCTTGAGAAGTTGCTGGATTTTCTCTATAGATGAAGTTGTAGTGTCGCTCGACCCGCCCTCTTCGCTGTTTTGTACTTGTAGCTTTGAGACATCTGGAATATCCATCTTCTCTCACTTATACGATATCAAAGCCTCAAGCCAGGGGCTTTTCTCAGGTGCTATGTTTACCTGACATTTGAGGATGAGTAGAGTAACTTGATATAGATCTCAACCCGTTGGCCTTAATCAAAGTAAGAATGTATTATGTATTGCTGATATCATTTCTTGGTTAGATGAAGTTCTTTCGAATTCTACTATGATTTAAGAGCCAATGAGAACTAGTGGTATTTTTGGGTATCTGCCAAGTCACAGTGGCTAGTCACAGTTACAGAGGGTCGGTAACTAGGTCCCTATCGGTAACAATTAAGCTCTTATCGTTATCGGCTAGGTACATGCATTAGGCATGTTAGTAGGTAGCGACAGCCAATTCGGACCCCCTACCATTGAACCTTCTGGTCGCAAAGCCGCAACGCGATCTTGCAGCCATGAAACCTAGACAATCTCCATATTTCGACTCAGTAACATAACATAGGCACCGCGTTATGGCAGATCGCATAACCGGGCCTTCGATATGGCAAGCAGCAGGAATTTCATAAATCCACACGAGGAAGAAGGCTCGTCGTCTTCCACTAGATCACCGAACGAACCGCGGCTCTCCAACAATGACGAAAGAGACGAGCTCGACTACTTGTTCGACGGGGACGATGGGGATGTACTAGGAAACGACCCCTTGAATGACGAATTAGCAGAGCCTATGAGCTTCAAGCGGAAACAAAAGCAGTCCATCTTCTCGCGGTCGAGTCGGTTACTATCCACATTAACGGGCAATCGCTTGGGATCGGCATCCCCACGATCACCGCATTCCGGTACCGAAACGCCAACGAGGCTAGAAGATCTGAATCCAGAGCGACCTGATAATACTTCCAATACGCCGAACGGTCAGAAAGAGGGGGCACCGCTTGATTGGTATGTTGAGGGGCCGGGCCGGAGAGTTGGATATGAGGATCTTACAGCCATCGATTGGATCTTCGAATACACGAAAGAACGACAACGTTTACGGGTGCTGTACTCAAGCGCGACGGGAATAGTTGGTTACATACGACAGCTTCTAGATTCCAGCCAGACATGGGTTATCCTCGTTCTGACGGGACTTGCCGTCGGTGGACTGGCAGCAGCTATAGACGTAGCCTCGGACTGGCTGGGTGATATAAAGACTGGTTATTGCACTTCAGGGCCCGAAGGAGGCGCATTCTATCTAAACAAGCAATTCTGCTGTTATGGCTACGATCAGGGCGCCAAATGCCTTGGATGGAAGCCCTGGGCCGCGGCATTAGGCATAGGGTCTACTGGTGGAAAGTGGTTTATAGAGTACTTCTTCTTTCTAATATTCTCCGTGAGTTCCTCGTCAAGCATTCCTAAGCATAAGTACCTAACTAATGCATTTATAGGTGACATTTGCCTTATGTGCTGGGTTCCTGGTTAAGGAGTACGCGATCTATGCTAAGCACAGTGGTATACCTGAGATAAAGACAGTACTGGGTGGTTTCGTTATTCGGCGCTTCTTGGGGACTTGGACACTCATCACCAAGTCTCTAGGATTAGTACGTCTCAAAATAGTATGTCAAATAAATAAGCTAACTGAGGATAGTGTCTTGCCGTCGCTTCGGGTATGTGGTTAGGCAAGGAGGGCCCTCTAGTACATGTTGCTTGTTGTTGTGCAAATCTGTTCATCAAACTATTCCCCAATATCAATACCAACGAAGGTGCGTATCACGAATAGTGATGGCTTTACAAGAGCGTGCTAACCCGAAGCAGCACGGAAACGAGAGGTGCTCTCTGCCGCTGCGGCATCGGGAATCTCTGTTGCATTCGGGTCTCCTATTGGGGGTGTGTTGTTCAGTCTCGAACAGTTGTCCTACTACTTCCCCGACAAGACTATGTGGCAGAGTTTCGTGTGCGCCATGACAGCAGCCGTCGTGCTACAGGCCTTCGATCCATTCCGGTCTGGTAAGCTTGTGTTGTACCAAGTCAAGTTCAGCACGGGTTGGCACGGCTTCGAGGTCATACCCTTTGCCATTCTCGGCATTTTAGGTGGTCTCTACGGCGGACTCTTCATCAAGGCTAATATGCGTGTGGCACAATGGAAGAAGTCAGCATCATGGCTTCCTGGCCCCCTAATACAAGTTGGCATCGTCGCTCTCCTGACGGCCCTGATTAATTACCCTAATTTCTACATGCGAGCCCAATCCTCGGAGCTCGTGTCTTCACTCTTCACTGATTGCGCATTGGTACTCGATGACCAATTCGGACTTTGTAAGACGGGCGCCGCGACGGCCGGCACTATCGTCTTATTACTATTTGCCGCCGTCCTCGGCTTCTTTCTCGCATCTATTACCTTCGGATTACAGATCCCCGCAGGTATCATTCTGCCTTCTATGGCTATCGGGGCTCTTTCGGGCCGGGCAGTCGGCATCGTCATGGAGATTTGGCAGCGCAATCACCCCGACTTCTTCGCCTTTAGTACTTGTGATCCCGGTAGACCCTGCGTGACGCCGGGCGTATACGCCATGATCGGCGCAGCTGCTACGCTCGCGGGCGTCACACGCATGACCGTCTCCATCGTTGTCATTATGTTCGAGCTTACAGGTGCGCTGACATACGTGCTCCCGATTATGGTGGCCGTGATGCTGTCTAAGTGGGTGGGCGACGCATTCTCGCGGCGCGGTATCTACGAGAGCTGGATCCACTTCAACGAGTACCCGTTCCTGGACTCGGGCGACGACGGTAGCGGCGCACAGCACGTGCCGGACATCCCGGCGTCGCAAATCATGACGCGCATTGAGGACCTAGTCGTGCTAACCGCGACGGGCCACACCATCGCCAGCTTGCGCGGAGTGCTCGAGTCGTGCGACTACCGCGGGTTCCCCGTGGTAAGTGATCCGCGCGACGCCATCCTGCTCGGCTATATTAGTCGCGCCGAGCTCGCGTACAACCTGGCAGCTAGCTCGCAGCCTCCGCGCAGCCTACCCCCCGAGACAGAGACATTCTTCTCGCACCAGCCGCTCGCGGACCCACGCACTACGCTAGACTTACGCCCCTGGATGGACCAGACGCCTCTGACGCTGCCCAGTCGTAGCACCCTCCACCTCGCCGTCGCGTACTTCCAGAAGCTGGGAGTGCGCTACGTGCTATTCAGCGACCGCGGTGTCCTGCAGGGCCTGCTCACCAAGAAGGACTGCTGGTATGTGCTCAACGGCGCCGAGGAGGGGCGGAGCACCGGGAGGGCTGGGCAGGTAGGGCGCGGAAGCGGGGATGATGATGACGGGGTGCCTGGCGCGGCGGGGGAACGGGGTGGTTTATTGGGACCTGATGATGGCTTGCTGGATTCGCCTGCGGATGATGCTAGAAGTGGGATCTTATAGACTTGTTACTAAGCTTGGTGTTATGTTTGCCTTAGGTACCTACCTAGGTATAGGACGGTACGGGAAGGCGCGTGATATAATAGGCGGGTTAATATTATGGAATATCTTGATTCTACTAGAAGTTTCCTTACAAGGGCGTGTTGATATGTATGTATGTATGTATGTACATACATGATGAAATATAATATCAGCATCCCGCACGCTCTCCTAAACTCACACCCGCTGCGCTCGCCGGTCACACGGGCCAATCAGACGGAGGAGAAAGCACTTGGATGAGTACAGAGACGGCACGATTTGGTGGCCACGCTTACGGGATGCTTGCTTGTTTGTTGTTTTCTTCCCTTTCCCGAAGAAAAAGAAAAAGCAAAAGAAGCAAAATGAGGCTCCAGAGTTATTTTAGCGGTGTGACAGGTATAGGTAGGTAGGCATAGTAGAATGATATAAGCTGCTTCGTTTTATAGGGCCGTTATATAGATACATACCGTAAGAGAAGCGAGATAAAACCTCGGCTTGTGATAGGCCGCCTTGTAGCGAGGTACGGAAATGCGAGGGAGTACGCGGGTATAGGTTGTTAATATAATATATATGTATGTATGTATGTGTTGGAAGGGCTTACGTGCTGGGTAACTTGTATGCCGATGTGTCAGGTACGTGGAGGGAGTGTGGTTATTGGAAGTATTCACGGGATTATAGAGCAATAGGTATTATCATGATTCAAGCGTGAACTTGGGGCATATGCTTTCTATTATATGTACCTCCCCCTTAATACTTGCACGTAGATATGTCGTAATAATAATAATAATCCATTCGCATTAATTAGAGCCGGGCCATGCTAGAAAAAAAAAACATCGGTCTCTTATGGATCTTATGTGGTATGGTTGCTTGCTCTCTATCGTAACATTATTGCTATTCCCGTTGCCAGGATCTCAGCCAGATGCAAAAGAAAACAAGCCACATCCCAGCCCGGTCTGAGACGAGAAAATGATGGGGTATCATGCCGTGGATGTATGAATCCCAACTCCCCTTCCATGCAGAAATTCACGCCTGCCTTGCACCCGCCGCGTACCTGTCCATATGTGCCCATATCCGTTCCCGCTTGGGCCGGCAAAAAAACAAAAAAAGAAACCCCTCCTCTTAGAAAGCTGCTCAATAATATAATAGAACACCTCTATTAAAACCATGCGCGAGGCTGAAATCTCACGATATGCTGCCGATCCATGGAAGATACCCTGCCTAGCCCTGATTCGTCGCACTTCTTGTCTGAGCTGCGTCTGCACCACGTCAGTCGGACGGTGAAGTAACATCTCCCTATCATGTGCTCAACTACGTCATGAAGAAACAGCTGGCCGCTTTCCTTTCTTGTTGGCTGTCATGATCTTCAGTTCGAGATGGTAGTAGGACTTTTGGTTTTTGCCCTTCTTTTCCTTCGGGTCGACTTTCGTTCGGCAGACGGGGCAGGTCTTCTTCATATTATCGATATGAAGTGCCGAATGCAGACATTCGGAGCAGAATAGGTGACCTAATAATATGCAAGTTAGTAACAAAATTTGCAGTAGTAATTAAGTACAGGGTCCAGTTCCGACATACCGCAGTGTGTGACAGTCAAGTAAGAGGTGTCATCCATGCAAATTACACACTGAAATTTGCCAATCTTGATGCGGTTGTCAACCTTGGGAGCCATAAGCTCCGGTGGGACTTCAGCGGCATTAGATAGATCAATAGTTTCATGACCATCGTCGTTGGCGGGCCCACTGCAACCATCATCGACAAACGGATTTTGGTCATTTGGCTTCCATTTTAATCTGGTTGATCGGCTGGAGTTCTGGAGAGAAGATTGAGATGTTCGCCGTCTCTTGGAAGCCGAATCACTATTTGCGCCGACGGCGGCTCGCTTTCTGGGAGGCATGGCAGGCGTTGTAGGGTCGACTCCCGAGATAGAATCGAAATCCGGCTCCTCCTTAGTCAGGTCGACAAGGTGTCCTTTGTTACTTCTTGAGCAACGAGGACCAGTTGTTGGCATTGCTTCTCCGACCTCAAGAGGTTTAGGTAGGTGGGGAATATGTGATCGAGTAGGCGGGAGAGGGCTGCTGTTGATGGGAGGAAGTGACGGCGATGAAAAATCGCCGTCAGCTAAGGCAGCAAGGTAGTAGTCGTCACCGTTCGGGTGAGGAAGTTGTGTGTGAGGGTTGTAAGTGTTAGATGTTGACGACCTCTGTCCCTGGGCTCGTGGTGGGGCGACACCGGGGTGGGTTTCGGGGTGGAAATTAAATGATGAGCGAGGCAACCGCCGTAGACTCGAATCGAATCCGGGAAATGCAAATTCTGGCCTAGTAGACCCCCAACTAGGCCTTCCTTGACCGTGATTGTAATGGTTGGTGGGCGACGACGTGTTGTGGTCGTGAGGTGGATAACGAGGTACGTAAGAATCGACCTGCTGGAAGGAATCGAAAACGCCGGAGAATTGGCGCTCGTTCAGTAGGGAGGGTATAGAGGGTAACTGGTAACTCGAGTAGTCCTGCTGATTCGGGTTGAAAGGGGTTGAATTCGCTGGAGTAGGTGGTTGTCCGAAAGGAACTGGGCGATTAAAGATACTGTAGTCGGAGAAGTCGACGGCGCTGGCAAATGCGGTTTGCGCGGGATCTAGATCGGGTTGTGATACTACTGGGTCGCACGTAGCCAGGTTTTAGCCTCCTTTTTCTTGACAGTGCGAGATCTGATTACCTTGGATTATGTGAAGTTCAGTTTGAGGGGGGTGAATTACTTGCAGGTATGAGGTTTAAGAGTACAATATGTGAGAAGTTTAAAAGAGACTGTTTTGAGAAAAAATGCTAATAAAGTGGGAGAATACCTCTGTATGCCATTATTTCCTTTTTCTTTTTTTTTCTTTTTTTTCGCGGCTGAGGAATGTAGAATGGAAAATGCGAAGTGACTAAAAAAAGGGTTGGACGGTTGATTTCCGCCTCTGAGGATTGAGGAGCCGCAGCAACAATAATAGCAAACTTGAGCTTAAGTGCCTTTTTTTTTTTCGCGTGATTGTCCTCTGGTACAGCTGGTGGCGATTTGTTATCGGCGATAAAGACAGTCGTTCTTGCGCCAAAGTATGTAGGTACGGCTGGTACGGCTGGTACGGGTATTCCAGGTATTCCAGGTATTCACGGACCTGGTGGTAGCCGCTTCCCAGGATGCGCAATTGCCAGGCTGCCAGGCTGCCAGGTGATTACAATAACAGCAAATTACCTAGGAGGCAGTTATCTCGGTAAATTGGTAGAAGACAAATCCCAAATGCTTCTTTCCTCGACTAAGTTATTCCTACACCTCGCTGCTCGAACATGCTATTCGATTCGTTGATGGATGCGAATGGAGTCGCCGGCTAGGAGAGTCGTGATTTGATTTTTCTTCCGACTTTTCTCTTTCTTTCTTTTTCTTCGCTCAGTTTGGAGTTTGGCAAAAAGAAGAAGAAAATATGTAAGCATTCGTCGGAAACTCGGTACGAAGATGAGGTGAGGTTTTTGCTTTGCACAGGTGGCTACATGACTACCTATGTAAGCTACCTATTTAACTGATTCCTGGCCGGGTACGATCATGCATCCACAACTGCATACATATACTCCGTGTGGTGGTAACAAGTCGGACTATCAATTGGAGCCACCTGGGACACCGTCCGCTCCTCCCCCAAACGAATCTAACAGGCAGACAGGTAGCCATACAATGCATACCTAAGGTAATAATGTTCTACACTTGTAAAGTTCAAGCAACATTACTAATGTAAATGTAAGGTAGTCGAGACGGAGAGAACGGCATGCACTGTTTAAGATACGTACCTAGGTACCTAATATATGTAATCCGTACATCCATGCCCCTAAACCCGTGCGCTTATACGTTTGCACAAGAGATCCAATACAGCTCAGGTACGGTTGAATCCTACCAATCTGCACATGAAGCTACCCCTGTCGTGCCTTTTCTGTCTCCCACTTACATATCAGGTATTTACGACATCAGTTTTTTTTTATCTTCTCTCCTTTTGACAATAAACTACAAACTACCGCATAGAAGAAGAACATTAATACTAGGCTAACTCTGTAGTAGGTAGTTTTCGTATTATCTACGTAACTACCAGTGGAGTTCGTGTTGAGAGTTTGGTTGGCGGCGTTTCAACATTTCGGAAAAAGGATTACACTCTCTCGTTGCCTTCATTGGTATTTTCGACGTTACCTTTTAGGGATCTCTGTACGAGGATCAATATATGACGAGCATAGTTGGTACTATACAAACGCCTCCTCGTAGGGATGTGTCTAAATCTGCCATGAGACATGGTACGGCATAGCTTACTGCATCTAGACCGACCCTCGCTTGTCATAAGCTTATTTGAGTTTTGCAGCACATTACGAATTGTCTATGCACGGAGGCATTGCTGGCCACAGTGGTTAGATATGTGATATATATCTACATCTGCGCGTTGATCACACTACACCCGTTCTCGACATCCGTACTTCAAGAGCCAATGGCAAATAGCACGGCTTCCCGAGACAGCGGACAGCAGACATCGCTTTTACTATGCTCGGGCGGAGGAAGGCCCGCATCGAGGTACGAAGTAGATGTAAGTGAATACTTTTTAATTGTGCAATAGTAGAAAACCTCGTGATCATTCAGATGAATGCCCCCATCGTCTTAGTTACCGAGTAGGTAGATGCACGCTGGGCTATTCTACTAACTCTTCCGCCCCGTCCCGTATGTGCCACTTCCGTCGCTTGAAATGCGAACAGCATCCATTAGCGGTTGGAAGACAAACTATTCATACCAATAGGATTTATTTTCGGTTACCGAGAATCGCCAAGATGTCCCTCGCCCCATTGAATTACTAATGAAATGTAGGTAATTTAATGAGTAGATGCCGCCAGGTCAGTCGGAGCATATTTCAGGAAGTAACATCCCCATCTTATCAACCGATTCCTAGAGTAATGGTGGCGCTTCTTATTAACCCCGGGTCGTCCTCTTCTGGCGGTTCGAAAATTTCCAAGCAAAGATCGAGCACAGGATAAGGCCAACTACGCCCAGCCCAATGGCCACGCTGTTATTCGATGAGAATTAGTAGTTGCTTGAAGTATAGGGGTTCAAACTATATCCCAAAAACAGTAGTTTCGAATCAGACTGCCCAAGAAGTCTCAATCTCTCAAAACCGAAAGGGGAAGAACGAAATGACTCCGAGTTACTCACTACCAAGCTCCCCTATATCCCTTCAAAATGTCCTCAGCGGTCACTCCGCCATTATTCACGTGGAGCTCAACGGTTCCAGCAACGCCCAACGCAAGCGCACCACTATAGTTCACCACTGTGGTAACTAAGCTGGCTGCAATGCCTTGATGCTCGCTAGATACCAAATCCGAAAGCATAAGTGTCGCCGCTGGAAAGCTCAAATCCATTCCCCAGGTGATAATCACATTGCAGAGGAAAGTTTGTGTCCAATACGTCTGGTTAATAGGGGTTGTTGCGATGAGGGTAGTGCCGATGGTAAAGGCTAATAGTGCGAGGGCCATCACAACCGCTGGTCCTACACGGTGAATGATCATACCCGTAGTAATAGCTGCTGCAATACCACTGACCAAAATCGGACTATGCATTGCCGTGGCCAGGAGAGGCGGCGCGCCTCGCAACACCTCATAAAACCCCCAAATATAATAAATATAAATTCCAAAGCAGCCCCAACCACAAAAGACGGCGCCAAGGACGAAAAATACCCCCGAGTTGACAGCCTCGAGTGGTATCAAAGGTTTACTGGCGTACTTCTCAACAAAGATAAAACTCACGCATAGCAGGGCTCCTGCTATCAGAAGCCCGGGAACACATGGGTTCTGCCAGCCCTTGACGGATGCTTGGTTCCAAGAAACACTGATGAGAATAAGACCACTAACGCCTGTTAGAGCACCGGGGACATCCAGCTCGGCACATAATGCTTTTAACCCCCCCGGCGACACTCTGCTCCTTTCCGGGGACAACTCACTTGGTATCACGAGTGCACCGGCGAGAGTAGTGAATATTAATAGAAGGGATAAGCCAAAAAATGCATACGGCCACCACGCCAGTGCCAGCAGGCTTGTAAATGCCGGCGAGATGATAGCAGAAGCTGGGGCCATGGCCCCAAAGATGGCGAACAACATAGCCTTTCGTTGCCCAGGTACATAGGTGACGCCCAATAGCGCTACGGCGTTTGGGACTATTAGTGCTGGGCCGAGACCTTGCATGATACGCGCAAAAAGGAAAGCAGCGTAAGGTCGAGGCGCGTAGATAGATAAGCCGGCGACAAGCGAGAACAGCGCAAACCACGTATTGCCGACGAGGAAGATGAGCTTGTGGCCATAGACGTCCCCAAGGCGGCCTGCCAGGAGAATGAACGTCCCCGTTAAGCCATATCCAGCAATAAGCCACACAAGTTGTCCTGGGCTCGTGGCGCCCAGATCAGAACCTATAAGGCGAAGGATGCAGAGAGCTTGATGAAATCCGGAATCTATTTAGTTTTAGTCAGATGGCTCACGAATAACTTAGAGTAGAACGCGATTCCGAGGACCGACTCACGAGGTGTAAAATTGGCCGTTGACACAACGACGAAGAAGGCCAGCTCGTGAATAACCGACATAGGTTTGCCAAGGAAGATATGTGCCCTCGGATGCCCTTTGCTCCCCTTCTTCTCTAGGTCGCTGTCAAGGCTTGACTGGTTTTGGCAATCATCCTTTCCCAGACCGGGTGATAAACTTTTGCCATCTACGTCGTGGATCGGTGATGCTGGTGCACTGTCCCTCCGGACTGTGTCTTCGAAATTGTCCCTCCTGTTGTATCCTAAGGATGCGTGCTCGTCCGTATGACACCCTGGAGCTTCCGGTAACACATTCGAATCCATGAGGCCTTTCTACCCTAGATAGCGGCGGTGGCTGATTGTGATAATAGGACTCGCCGTCTGATTATCGGATACTAGGCTAGCAAGGACGAGTCCAAAGGTTCATACTTATATACACACAATCCATGGAAGACCTATACCCGGTCCTGAATATACGTCCCTATGTTTAGACACTGATGAGGGCTATCAAGTCGATTCGTATGATGAGGTCTTGTCGGACTCCGCCCACGCATTAAGTCTTGACAGACGGTCTCGGAAAGAGCTGAGACTTATGTGAAAGCGTAGTCAAGAGATCTCTGTAGCACGCGACTATCTAGCTCCCTCAACTGCCGATACTACGCAATATTCCCTTTTTTGCCTCTTGCTCCTCTGTGCTAGGCCATACGGCGGGAACGATGTACACTTCTCCCTCTCTCCCCTTTCCTCTCTCGAGTTTACTCCACCACTTGGTGCAACCATCTCGTGCTAGTATCACGAGCTGGGCGAGTACCTGGCATACAGGGGATCCTCTGCACAGGAGCTACCTTATCCGCCTTTCTGGATTCGCGCTCGTCTTAGAAATCTAAGCACCTGGTAATATCGCAAGTTTTTAAATGACATTCTCTACGCCTTTCTTGGCAAGAAGGCAGAGCGAGCGAAACGTTGTCTCCCATGGTGCTACGTATGTGCGCGCACGTACCGTACCTCTTCCCATGCGGATGAAACTATATGAGGGGAGAGGAAGGGGAGATTCAAGAATAGACACTCGGGGAACGAAGTTTGCTAACGCATTTCGCTTCCCCCTTTCCCGTAAGATAAAGTTTCGGGAACGGAAGGCATGTAATCAGCGATGTCTCGAGCCAAGACCCGAACATCACGGTCACCTTCGGCCAGCGAGGAAATTGGTCCGAGACCTTTCGGCAAAGCGTTCGCAGACAAACTACCTAACCTAGGTACCTAGCCCATGTGTCTGTGGCGCATAGATCTAGTACGCGAGCTCGTGGAATTTGTCTTAATTATGATGCGTGGCCGTACGTTGTATATCGTTGCTGCGGGCGGTACCAGGGGTGATTCACCTTGCTTCAGCGAGGCCATGGTCTAGGGCATGGTGTCTGTCTGATATTATCGTGATTTCGGCATGCGAGACTGGATTCGTAATCTGCTACGGGTCAATGTCTCTAGCTACCGGCTACCAGCTACCGAACTGTTGGAAGTCTGTCCTTCCACTACCGAGTTGGTTTACCGCAGCACGCGCCTGTCCATATGTCTCAGTGCGAGACGTTTAATTAGTCTATATCGTAGTATTATAAGAGAGGCCTACCGTACTAGAAGTAAAGCTCGAGACCAAAGACTGCTAGGTTCCTCGAATTAACACGCATCTCATATCTTCAACCAAAGCCATGAAGTTCCTACTGGAGCTACCAGAGTGATCCGCGAATACGCTATCGTTTCACTACTAAACGATTCATAGACAAGTTTAGGTTAGTATAACAGCGACTTATTAAGACCACGAATTTCCAACAGATTGATTATTCCGCGACCAAAAGCTCCAATTACGGCCCTCACGACACCGAGTCACTTATAAGCCTCCATCTCCATCGCCATCCGTGAGGCTCTAAACTCTTCCGACACGCCAATTTGGAGGCAGCGGGCGGAACCTCAGTATTAGGTCGTTAGCATAGGCTCACCCTTATTTTTGTTTTCTCGAGGTAAGGTAGATATCGATGACTTATGGCACCATCTAGCGGTCTGTCTTTATCTTACCGAAAGACTTCGTCGTTAGGTAGTTATCGCCCCGCGTAGCACACGTCCCTTATTAGCTTAGGTAGCCTTGCTCTCATGCATAGATGCAGCTATCCTATGCCGTGGCCCCTCGATGCGTAATAGGGCGTCAGAGGTTTTTTTTCTTTTGCTAGAGCCTGGCGTTTTGTGACTTCTATTATAAGCTAGATGCATCTAACTTCTAGGTCATGTGGTTGCTAACACCAGCCGCTTTCTATAGCCGTCTCGGAATCACCCTTAATAATGGGGGGGCACAGCATAGGTTATATCTTACCAAAGTGCATTCACTGACTTTAAATGAGAAGAGATTATCAAGGCATAGTGAAGTGATCCCCGCCATTTCCTGTAAGCTGATTAGGTAGGTAGCGCTGGCTATGGGAGACACGAGTAGACACCCGTACGTGATGATTTATGCTGTACATGGATCAATCGTCTAGATTTGGTTGTAGTGCTACAAAGATACAGTAGAGCAAGATCTCCATGGGTGCAAATACATACGATGTGCTTTTTGCCAATATATTCGCCAAAGCGTTAGATACGGCAATAAGGTAAATTGGGAATCAGATCGGGGAGGGGCACGGCGTTTGTGCATAATCACCAATAGACGCCTTACCGTAATTGGTATAGACGAGAATTGTTGGGGTCCACATAAGGTCACTAAATTTTAGCCGCTAAAAATTGTGGCGGCTTATCAAATCTTCAGCGCTATCAGAATTAATCCTCGTCACGATTTCGCAGTCTTCAAACTCAGACAGGAACCTACCAATTCGAAACGAAATGATCTTCAATAGACGGAAGTGATGCTTCATCCTGCAAAGGGCCGCATAAGAAGCGCATCGACTTCGAGCTTCGTGCGGCTTGCCAATCGGGTGCATAGTCACCCTTGTCGGCCATGGCCTTCCCCATTGCTGTCCCATTTGAGGCGGCAGACCACCGCAACCGCAACCGCATCCGCAACCGCCGCAGCCCAAGCTTCTAAAGCTCCCCAAGCTCCCCAAGCTCCCCTCGATCCTCCTTCTCAAACACAAACACAAACACACATACCAAGTCTCGCCAGTTAGTTATAGATCTTTTCGTTTTTAAACCATGTATAAGAGATCTCTAAACAAAACTATAGATCCTTCTGATGCTCGAATCAACGAAATAGGCGTACAACAAGTCAGTTCCCGTATCTATGAACAGATCTTCAAGAATGGTGGCGACCCACCACCAAAAGAGCTTGTTGATCTATCCATAGATCATTTAAGCCGCCATGATCTTTATGGAAAGAACACCGACAATACTCCGCCCATTGCCTTTGATGTACCTGAACTCCAGGGCACAACTCTGGACGAGCACTTCCACAAACTCGGTATGGACTGTGCCAACCCGTTCCTTGGTATGGCGAAGGCGTTTGCAGAACGACATGCACCCTTGCGACCGAAAGAATGGGTGAGGCAAAGCGGCTGGACAAAATATTACGACGATGGTACGCCGCCAGAGAAGGTCGAGAGTCCAGATGCCGATACGCTTTGCTTCGATGTCGAGGTCATGTGGAAGGAGAGCTCATTTGCCGTCATGGCGTGCGCGATGAGCCCGACTAATTGGTATGCTTGGTTATCGCCTTGGCTACTTGGTGAATCCGAGTCGGACCGGCATCTGATTCCATTAGGCGATGCGAATAAGGACCGCGTCATCGTCGGCCATAATATTGGGTATGACCGAGCAAGAATCCTCGAAGAATACGATTTGAAACAGTCAAGAAACTCATTTATCGATACCATGTCATTACATGTTGCAGTCAACGGTATGTGTTCACGGCAACGGCCAAAATGGATGAAGCACCAAAAAGGTAGGGAGCTACGAGAAAAAATCTCAAAAGAGACAGACAACGTCGAGCTAATAAACCTATTGGCCAACAACCATGAGGACGAAGAAGAACTCTGGATTGAGAGAAGCTCGATCAATTCCCTTCGCGATGTTGCTAAGTTCCATCTAAATACCGTAATCGACAAAGCAGCTCGAGATCAATTTGGGGAGCTGGACCGGGAAGGCGTTGTCGGGAAGCTGGACGAGCTACTGGATTACTGCGCGGCAGATGTAGTCGTCACCCACAAAGTGTACAAGATCATATTCCCTAACTTCCTCAAGGTCTGCCCTCACCCCGTTAGTTTTGCTGCATTACGACATCTTTCCTCGGTCATGCTCCCTGTAAACAAGTCCTGGGATGCATATATTCAAAATGCGGAAGCAACCTACCATAGGCTATCTGATAGTGTCCAGGAGCGTCTGGTTTCCCTTGCAGAGAAGGCAGTAGAAATTAAGGACGATGCAGACAAATGGGGCAATGACCCATGGCTGAGGCAGTTGGACTGGTCTGGCCAAGAAATTAAGATGGTCAAGGGAAAGAAAAAGGGCGACCCCCCAAGACCTGCTGTTCGCCAGAAGAAACCTGGAATGCCTAAATGGTATAAAGACCTATTCAAGAAAATCGATGCGGAAATCAGTCTTACGGTTAGGACTCGAATTGCGCCGCTTCTACTTCGACTTGCGTGGGATGGCTATCCTCTGGTCTGGTCCGACAAATATGGCTGGACTTTTAAAGTGCCACTTTCAGACATGTCGAAATACGGTTCAACGCAGCTTGTTAAGTGCGACTTCTCGGACGAACCTATAGAAGCTCTAAAGAATGATAGGACTGGAGTATATTTTAAGCTCCCTCATAAAGATGGCCCAACCACGCGATGCGGGAGCCCCTTAGCCAAAGGGTATCTCCCATACTTCGAAAATGGTACTTTATCGTCGGAATATCCGTTAGCCAAAGAAGCGCTCGACATGAACGCGTCATGTTCTTATTGGATCAGCGCTAGGAGTAGAATCACGTCTCAAATGGTGGTTTACGAAAAGAATAAAGTTGAGAATAGCGAAGAAGACAGCGCTAAAAAGGACGACTATGACCTTGGATATATACTCCCTCAAATTATCCCTATGGGTACTATTACACGAAGAGCAGTCGAAAATACATGGTTAACAGCAAGCAATGCAAAGAAGAATAGGGTTGGCTCTGAGCTGAAAGCAATGGTTAAAGCACCACCAGGATATTGCTTTGTCGGTGCTGATGTCGACTCGGAAGAACTCTGGATCGCCAGCGTCATAGGAGATGCTACCTTTAAACTCCATGGTGGTAACGCCATTGGCTTCATGACCCTAGAAGGTACCAAGGCTGCAGGAACCGATCTTCACTCCCGCACCGCTTCTATCTTAGGTATAACACGTAATAATGCCAAAGTTTTCAACTACGGCCGGATATACGGAGCAGGGCTTAAATTCGCCGCTACTTTACTCAGACAGTTTAACCCTAGCCTCTCGGAGAAAGAAACGTTGGATATCTCTGGAAAACTGTATGCCACGACGAAGGGTACCAAGACAACAAGGAAAACGCTTTCCAAGCGGCCTTTCTGGAGGGGCGGGACGGAGTCGTTCGTCTTTAACAAGCTTGAAGAGTTCGCAGAACAAGATCGCCCACGAACCCCGGTTCTCGGAGCCGGCATTACCGAAGCTCTGTTGACTAGATATATTAGCAAGGGGGGGTACCTCACGTCTCGTATCAACTGGGCAATCCAGTCGTCGGGGGTGGATTATCTGCATCTTCTGATCGTCTCGATGGACTACTTGACTCGACGTTTTAATATTGCGGCTCGTCTCGCTATTAGTGTGCACGACGAGATACGCTATCTCGTCAAGGATGAAGACAAATATCGAGCAGCCATGGCTCTTCAAGTCGCTAACCTCTGGACCCGAGCGATGTTCGCCCAGCAGGTTGGCATAAATGACCTTCCGCAGGCATGCGCTTATTTCTCTGCGATCGATATTGACCACATACTTCGTAAAGAGGTTGACATGGACTGCGTGACACCGAGTCATTCAACGCCTATTCCACCCGGGGAAAGCCTCGACATTATGCAACTACTCGAGAAAGGAGATGAAGCGAAGCTCGACCCCGCTACCGTCCCGGCGAAGCCTGTTCCAAAGCCGGAGAGCATTCCGTATGAGCATAGGGTACCTGTGATGGAGGAACTGAACGCTTCCAAAGATCCTACGGACCTCAGCTTCCTAAAGGCACAGATCACGAACGACGACCAGGAGCTTCGCCAGATCATCAAAGACCAGAGGAATATTTTCGGGGAGGGGTTGGCCAGTGTAATAGTGAACAAGCCCAGGCAGAAGAAGCTAGTCCCGTATAGCTCGCAGCCGCAACTCATCCCGCACATGTACAAACCGTTTGGGGCAAAGTTCACCTCGAAGCAAGATTACGGCAGCGGGGAGCAGTGGACTTTCGAGCCCATGCCTCCTGCGTCGCTGCCTATCCGGAGGGCCTAGAATCTGAAGTGGTGTGCCATATATATTTCCCTGTGGACACAGTTTTTCTTTACATAGTAGTCACGACACTATTAAAAAGGGGGTTACGACTCGGATCTAGCATGGTCTCAAAAGGGTGGCGACAATGTATTAAAAGAGGCGTTATTAGTGAGATTACTGTACCGTACCAAGAGCAGATATGTCGTCCTCATTGGATCGTTGATATTCGAATATTACTGCGACTTCATAGATGGTATTGCATGAATGTTTTTGTGATTCTATGGTTTTAATCTTTCTTAGTCCCTGTGCTTCTAGTACTGACTGTTCCGAGTAGTATGTGTGTGCTAGATATATACAGTCTGCGAGTAATTGTATACATGCCTAATCAACACTACTGGCTAGGTACCTAAAGCAATCAAATAGATGAAGGTTTACTATGTAGTCTCATCAAGATCAAGATTCCGAGGTCTTTTACTAAAGGGACGCCAAAGAGGCACGGTTCCTAATTCGACAAATTAGGCATAGCTACCCGCTTCGTCCCGTTCATCCCGTTCAGCCCGCTACATGTCGTGCTATTAGGCGCAGCTAAATGCGGAGGTGGCAGACGCAGGGGCCACTACGTACGTACCTAATATAGAGCAAAATTTGAATTGTCACACCTTCGCTACTCCTAGCGCTCCGAGAGTGTGTGGGTGATACAAACGGGAGAGGAACTTGTGTTGTTCGTATTGATGGTTACGAATACGATTGAGCATTTATTTATTTATTTGGTCGTAAGTTTATTAACATAAGCTTTAGAAAAGAAATAGCAGTCTTTCGTTTGTAATGGTATAGGTTTACTAACCTTTATTTACCTCTAATGTACATAATATAGGTAACCACTATACAAAGGTACGCAACATACCCCTGAGTGCTACCCGATTGCCTTGGTATGTTACAGCGTATGTAGGTACTGATTAATACTGTCACTATGTAATCGTCCCAGCCATGCCGGATCGCTATTTTTAGCTGCCCTACACTATAATACACTATAAAAATTCATTTTCCTTCGCATAGGTTTTGTCCAACATTTGGTCTAATGCGGACTTGTTCAACCTAAGATCGCCATATCTCTTAGCGATCAATACTATTACTTTTGCCATGATACAGAACCTTCAAGCCACTCTGATAGGCTATGCCAGCGTTCCAGCCCTAGTAGAGCATGTAAGCACTAATGACATCACGCAGTAGCAGTGTAGCATCTTCAAGGGCCACATTCCTTTTGCCTGCCGCCGCCCGCCGGCCGTCGCATTTATAACGAGATGATAAGCAAGCAACCCTTCCTTTGCCTCGGGCCTATTGCTGCTAGGTAAAGGATGGTTACCTGTTAGTAAGCTTGTATCCTGATTTCCAATGTCTGGAGTTGTCGGAAACATACGCCTGAGTCTATGTACTATTACTGGAAATAACTCGAATCCATCCATCTTTTTCCACATCTCTACCTTACTTATCAAATCTATCATCGCGCATCTACCTACCGTCTTGGCATTGTAAAATAAGGCTGGGTAGGGCTGAGAAAACTTAGGTACCTTAGGTCCCTTATGTCTGTATAAGTCGCCTCGATATGCCTTTCCTCTCGTCGCTGTTCGAACGCGCGTCGCCCACGGGAGCTTTCAATGGAAAACCGCCCGACCGTCTACCGGCTGAAAATGGGGTGCACATATGGCGCGCTGCGGTCATCATGCCCTTCTTCACTTTTGCCTTTGTTGCTTTGAGGTTTTATACCCGGACTTATTTGTTGAGGGCTAGGAAGTATACCATCGACGACTGTACGCTGTTTCTCTGCTGGAAAGGTAGTTGGTGATATTGCAGCGCTAATACCTACCTAATACTATAGATATCGTGGCGCTGAGCATGCTCGTCTGCATCGCGCACGCCGTGCTCATGGCTATCGCGACGTACAACGGCATGGGCCTGCACGTATGGCAGTACAACGAGGAGCTCAACGCGCGGTATTATCTCTGGATCGGGATCACGTCCGAATTCTACGTCCTGGGCTTGATGGGCTTCAAGAGCGCGCTCGTCCTGCTGTACCTCCAGCTGTTCGGCGTGTACGCCAGGTTCAGGTGGGCGTGCTACGGCACCCTGTTCTTCTGCACGGGATATCTGTTCTGCAACCTCACGACCGAGTTCCTCGGCTGCCACCCCATCAGGAAGAAGTGGGAGCCGGGTTTGCCGGGGCATTGCATTAATAGCGTCGCGACGGCTACGTTTTATGGCGCTTGCAATATGGCGAGTGATTTGGTCATCGCCATCTTGCCCCTTACCATGATATGGAGGTTACAGGTGGCGTCGAAGCTGCAGAAGGTCGGGCTGAGTCTTGTCCTGAGTAGCGGGTTTGCGTGAGTATACCATCTATCGCATTGTGAATTGCGCTGATGTATAAAATTATAGTGCTTGGGCAGTGGCTGTCACCCGGTGGGGTATTTCTACGTATGACTGTATGTCCTTGTATTTCAAATCGTCATATCATATCGCTCAAGACACTGCTTGCAAGTAAACGTCAGCTGACTCTTATTTTTCTTCCCCCAGTGGTCGGAACCGAAGACAGAACGTGGTGGGCCGGCGTCAGCTTCACCTTGAGTATAATCGAGATTAACACGGGCCTCATCTGCGCTTGCGTTGCCACCCTAGGACCTCTCTGGAAACTGGCGTATGCGCAAGTCAAGGACTGGACTGGCTGGACCAGCCCCTGCAATAGCAAGGGAGAATCTTGGCCGTCCTTCGTGCGGAAACCTCCCCACAGCCAGTCCTCCGAAGAAACTAGGAGGCCGAGCGGGGCTACAGTCGGCGGACACGGGCTCCCTGCTGGTCGGGCGGGTCGTGTGGTAACATACAATGGGTCGACGCTGACCTCTAATTACGAAGACGAATATGGTCTGCTGGACGCTTCGGGCTGGCATCCCCATGGTATAAGAGAGGATAGGTCTTATAGGAGTAGGGAGGATGTATGAGATATATGTGTATTGATATCACGTCTTTGTTTGGTTATGGCTGGCGCATATTATACCCCAAGTAGCAAATGAAAACCCTGTTTTAGCATCGACTTCAGCCATCACTTTTCTTTGTTCATTCATCATTTATCGCCGCGTGGAATATTTTTTCTATCTTTGTAAAAGCTGGAGGCTCGGTGCCTTATACTACGATTGCCGGACCGACTTCTGCTTTTGATTCAGCCTAAGAATACGACTGCGACTTTGACAGTCGACTCTAGGCTTGTTTAGGATGTTGGGGTACATGATTCCCACACGATATCCACATCCACGTTCCCCATCTCACCTCAACTAGTTCTCTTTAGGCCTATACCTGGGATAATATGCTTGTGCAATGAATTGTTGTTGGCAGAGACATACGAAGGGCCGAGGAGACGGTACGTGGTGACTCCGGATTCCGGTGGAAACTGCAATATTTACTGTTGATTTGCGCCATAACGAATAAACATTGGGTTTTCACCTAGGTGGCTACTATTTTTATGTGTAAGCCGGTATGGTCCTATACACGTAACTATTTTCACGATGCTGTCGGGATTGCTATTCGTGGTCTTCGCCATCGGAGCTGTAGCAACTCCGTCTCCGCAGACCCTAGACTCCAGTCTTACGTTGCTAATTGACAATGATCTACAAGGTAAATCGTATCCTACCGACCAATTACTTCCGTATCTCTCGTCTAACTTTAACCCTAGGGGCGAGTAGCCCTGTATCCAACTCCGGGGTTTTGCTGCTAGAAGCGCGGTCGTTAGAGAACGCTGGCAAGACATGCGAGGCGGTGGGCGAACAGCTCTGGTCGCTTAAGTTAGGAACGAAAAGTATCCAAGCCAACTTGAATTATCTCAAGTATGTAGACCCCGATTTGGGTCTCTCGCAATTCTGGGTTGCGTCTGGGAACCAGTCGGCTCGGGCTATAGACATATATGGTCGCATAGTTCATGCAGAACCGGAGGCCAAGCTCCCGGTTTTATGCTCCCAGTCAGCACCATTTTCCAACGTGACGGCTCAGGATACGGGCGAGAGATGGCAGGTCACTGTGAATTCCAACAATGAATTCCTTACGGGGTAAGTATAGGCAATACTATCCTACCATATCCGGAGACCTTTATACTGATATATGTCTACTTAGGTACCGTGACCGCCTGAGTTTTCGCTTCTTAGGGGTTCGATATGCACCGCAACCTAAGCGGTTCACATATTCTGAGCCTTACGTCGGCAATGGGGGTGAGGTTTCTGCATTGGAGTATGACTCTCAGTGCGTTCAGGCAGGGAATATCGGGTCTGAAGATTGCTTGTTTCTGAATATTTGGACTACTCACATTCCAGCCAAGCCTACTACTAAAAAGCTCAAACCAGTCATGGTAAGTATTGACTTCAGTGCTTAAAGAAGACCGTTTAAAGGCTTGATTAACAATTCGGACAGTTTTGGATACACGGAGGTTCGTTTATAAACGGGGCAGCAAGCGATCCTACGTTCGACGGAGGCAATCTAGCGTCAAGGGGCGATGTCGTCGTGGTTACTGTCAACTATCGGTTGAATACCCTCGGATTCCTAGCCTTGAATGACGGTGTCACTAATGGTAATTTCGGCCTTGCTGACCAGGTTAACGCTCTTGAGTGGGTACGGAAGAATATCAAGGACTTTGGTGGTGACCCTGATAGGATCACCATATTTGGACAGTCTGCCGGCGCGGGGAGTGTCCAAGCCCTGATAGCCTCCCCAAAGTCGATCGGCAAGTTTGCAGGGGCTATACCCGTTAGCAATCTTGCCAGTAAAGATCCCAGCACGGGCTACACGACATATTACACGATCGAAGAGGAAGTCGAGGCGCTAGGAAATACTATCTTGAAGGAAACTGGTTGTGCGAATGCTACGTCTCAAGTAGACTGCCTGCGGTCTATATCACCTCATACTCTCGCGGGAGGCCTAAGCACCTTTGCTAGGTCCCCGGTTGTTGACGGGACATATCTCACATCCGACAAACTTCAACTCGAAGGGCCTACGCTTCCGGTTCGTATCATGATGGGAACCATTCGCGACGACGGCGGTCCATTCATCAGTTACCCTACGACGACGAACCAGACAGAGTATCTTACATCCCAAGGCTACGACCTGCCGCCGCCAGACCTCTTCCCAATTCCCAATATAGAGAACAAGACTTTAGCTCTGTTCAACATGGCCACTCGTCTTGTTACAGACAGTATTTTCCGATGCGGTAATCAAGCTACAGTGTTCAGCGGTCTCCGGAATAATCGATTCCACCCCGTCTACTTCTACGAGTTCAACAGGACCTACCAGCTTCCAGACTGGCCGAAGCTCGACGCCTGCGAGCCGCCCAAGACAACCTCTCGCCCCCACGGTGATCCGAACGGCGAGTATCTCAAATGTCATTCAGGCGAGCTATACTACATCTTCGGCAACCTAGCCCGACAAGGCCTGCCTATGCGGGACGAATTTGATTTATTGTTCGAACAGTTTATCCTGGACTCTTTCAGTTCGTTTGCAAGATCGTTCGATCCTAACCCCGACGTCGAGTTTCTTAAGGCTAGGGGTTTCCAGAGCACGTTAGGGGAAATCGAACGCTCGGGGAGGTGGCAGCCCTCCACCTCGGAAGGGGCGATGACAAGACGGATCTTGCAATGGCCCGGCGTTCAGGGGCCGTTTACGGAGGCGGAGCAATGCGAGTATATAGGTTTGGCTTGGGACCAGTAGGTACCTAAGCTATGTATATCGTACGTGTCACTATACAGAATAGACTTCATCAAACCACAAAGCGGGAATCTTATCCCAAACCACCCGACATTCTCCCATTCTAGAATCTAAAATGAAGGCTTATAAGCCTAAGAAACAGTAGGGGTCTTTAACAAATGCCAAAAGGTCGTGTTGGTACGGCCTGGCTAATACTTCCGCGCCCCTCCTAAGAACTACTTTACCCGCATCCTTATGCTATCCTTATGAAGTATTGCTAGGCCCTGGGGTTCGATTCCCTAGACGACCATACTTTTTTTTTTCTTTTTTTTTTCTTTCAAATTTCTGCATCACGTAAACTGATAGATTACCTATTACTTTAAAATTACTATTTAATATAATGCTTTCTATCACGCATCCCCTCCTTGAGGCAGCTTATCAATTGCAGGGAAATACGTCGTGTTGCGCGAAGCGATTCGCATCGCCAACGTAGAGCATCTATATAATAAAGAGCTTTTAATAGGCGAATTGCACAGGAACTTCGTCGCACCTCGTTGCGATTCATAATACTGAGCTATTTGGGATTATATCCTACTTTTGGAGATTCTCATAATTTTCCGTACTTCTTTACGTGTTAATTTAACATATGCCATTTTATACCCTTAATAAGTGAATACTGAAGGATAAGAGTGGTTGATAACCCCCCCCTCTTTCAGAAAAGGGGGCTCCACGCCAAGGGGCGCTATACACGTATAAGTTATGATTATCCACAACAACGCCCCTATATCATAGAAATTTTTAACAGAAGGTTGAGTTGAAGTTCTAAATATACTTCGTTGTATTCTCCAACACGTTAATGACTTGCGTTCGGAATGCCTGCTGTAGCTTCAAGTACTCTTTCGAGTCGTCTGCGGAGTTATAAGAAGATTGAATTGCCGTGGGCGATGCTGGTACTGTTATAAGAGATCTCACTAACGTGATCAAAGTCGCGAAAGTTGGAGACGAGCTCTGCTGTCTTCTGGCTAACTTTCTAAAGCGTGTCAATAGCTGCCAAAGTAAAACCTGTGATACTAAGAGGATCCATTACACACCCCCGGATGGGGGTGAATCTAAAATAAATATAATAGTGATAGGGGGTTACACGAGGGAAAGGGGTTATCAGTATGCTGCAGGCCGAGAGATTACCACCTTTTATGTTATTAATGTGAATGCAGAAGCAGGCTGAGGGCAGCTTATGAACACCATTGGTCCATATATAAATATACCTTAGCAAGGCTGTATTGAACCATGCCAATACCCCATGTCCCCGCTGTCCCGTCAGCTGGTTTGAAAATTGGGGGCTGGCTCTGAACACTTGAAAACTTCCCTTTGCACGTTATATCGACGCTATTAGGAGACAATGGAAGCGGAACGGAGGCAGATAAATGTATTCAAACCCACCCACCAGCACGTAAAGTGTTTGTTTCTCCATATAATATGGTCAACATACTGACTTAGTCATACAAGGACGAGACACTGGCCATAGCTTCGACTGAAACTTGGAATACCTTCTTGTCAAGGACGTCGGTATCCAGTCTCAGCTCTGCGGCATTCTCAAACCCTAGCCAAACTGGCCAGGTCAATGGCCTTGATGACATCCTTGACACTGTTAAAACGCTTTCTCTACGCCGTATCCCATATGAGGAGATTGAACGCCAGGATGTCGTTGGCGAAGGAGAGACCTTCGTCGTTGAGCGCTGTGTCGTGCGAAATCAAATTCTAGCGATAAAGCATTTAAAAGCCAACCTGTCGCCCGATGACAGCATATTTCGGCGCCGTATTCGATCCATCATCCTTGAGCTTCGTATTATGCGACACAAGCCTCTTCGAAGCCATCCTAATATCCTCACAGTGATTGGCTACGGTTGGAACGTGAGTATATCTAGGATTGCGCCGTATCTGCTTGTTCAGTATGCGCCTTACGGTACACTTCGTCAATACTTACAACACACCAAGTCCGAAACATCAGTGGCGCAAAAGGAGATACTGATAGGCGACGTTGCAGCGGCGACAAGCGCCCTCCACCTCTGCGGTATTATTCACGGGGATATAAAGCTAGATAACGTACTCGTGTTTCACTCGTGGGACCGCCCAGCTAAATCCATAGCTAAGATTTCGGACTTTGGCCATTCCTTGGTTGTCACTGGGAACGAAGACCCCGAACGATACCTGAAATACGTGGGCACGTTCATGCTAGTACCCCTTTCCGTCCTAAGAGTTTCGTCTAATACTGACTCCTCTTTAGATATAATGCTCCTGAAGTTCATAATCAGACGGTTTGTCCAATAGACCGAGCCGCGCTTATTAAGTGTGACATTTGGGCATTTGGAATTTTAGCATGGGAAGTATTCCTCGACGGCGATGAATATACGAATTATATCGCGAAGGTCGAACCACGGGCTGTTGACGATAGCAATGAACCTATTATAACAATTCCACATCGATTTCTAGACCTAGCAAAGGCATCGATACCTTTTTCAAAAGTAAACTTACAAGGCAGCGTCATCCGCTCGGCGTTTAATATGACCCTTCAAGTAGATCCAACGAAACGCATCTCCAATCTTACGAAACTCCCGTTTTTGTCGAAGTGGCAGTGAGTAAATTTCTGGGGTTTATGTCAAGTGTATCTAACAACTGGGTAGTTCTGTTGGAGTTCAGGGGCTGCAAGCTGATCTGGCACTTCATTTCGGCAATTCTGAATGGTCTTATGAAGTAAAAAGCCGATGTTGCCAACCGGAGTTGATGTGTACTAATATTTTATAGATGTTCCGCCCTGAGAATGGTAAAGAGATCCCATGGGAACATGAGGTACATATATATCAAGGATTACGTCGAGCCTACAACAGTTCGCACAGTCGGAACGGTGATGCTGCCTGGCAACTTGCATTATGCCAGTATCTCGGCTTTGGAGACTCTCCTAATCTCGAAGCAGCTCATCAATTAGCTTTAGCTGCTGAGAGACTTGGACATGCGGTTGCGACAACCTTCGCATCTCTTCTAGCACCACATGGTCCCTCTGAATCTTATCTTACCGAAAAGACTTATGCTGAACGAATAGTCAACTTACTTCGACAGAACAATGCCGCAACTCCATATTCGCAGTTAGTCGAAGCGTGTTGTAAAGGAGATGTCGAGACCATCCTTTACTGGCTAGAGGTAATAGTGGTATCTGATGAGACTACTGAAGGCAAATGCGATATTCTACGATTCCTATTTGCGCTCGAAGATAATCCCCAACAATCAGAGATCCTAGAACGCTTAAGTTGGGATGGAGAACAGTTACCGCTAGACCAGCCGACCAAGTCGGTATATATTGCCCACAACCAATATCCGCTACGATTATTCGGAAGTCCACTAGTGTTTGCAATATCAGTCGGCAGTATCAAGACTGTTCGTCAGTTGATCTCGCTTGGCGCAAATCCTTGCTCGAGAGCATTCGCTCCGGATCAATTTCCTGAAGCAGACCATCGCTCAAAATGGACGCCGATACACGTAGCCGTACAATACCACTGCCCTGAAATTCTATCGGACCTCCTTAAAGTTGCGTTGGCCGCCGGTTATAAGAGCGAAGTGCCGTATGGCTGTGCACTAAGCTACTCGTCTTCCCTTGAACGTATCGCAATGCATGGTAATAATCGTTATACATCGTTAGAAGCTGTTGTTTCTATTCTAAAGGAGTCAGATGATCTGCTCGCCACAACACCGAATGGAATGACAGCTCTAATGCAGGCGATAGATTTTCAGGATGCAGATGTGGTTTATGCCCTTTGTATGGCTGAGAAAAGAATAGCTATCACACCCTTCCGTGACCCTCGAAACTCGATCAACTTCACTCACCCAATTCACTTCGCAGCTCAGATCGGATCTCGGCGTGACGTTCCTGAGGTATTGCGAATTATAGAAGTTATTGCAAAGGACATGGACTTCAACAAACCCCTATACGATAATTTTGGACGCACACCTCTTCATTTGGCAGTGACCGGTCCCTCCAAGTTGGTAGCCTCGTGGTTCTTGGATAGGAATGTTGGTTTATTAAATATGGAGGATAAGTTTGGCATGACTGCGCTTCATTACTGCGGTTCAGCCGCCAATGCCAACCTGCTCCTCTCTAAAGGAGCAGACGTTAACTACACCAATAAATATGGAATGGCACCCTTACACTGGGCTTGCTATCACGGTAATCTAGACATTGTCCGGTGTCTTCTCGAAAATAACCCGCTGCTCAACCTAAAGAACAACTCCTACGGTACCCCTTTACATTGTGCTATCCTTCGGGGTTCATTAGATGTTACAATCGCACTGCTCGAGGCCGGAGCCCCTGTCAACGAGGTGGATAAGTTTGGAGTGGCGCCGCTACATCTGGCTTCGTCCTTATGCCGCTACAATATCATTCGAAGCCTCATGCAGCACGGAGCAGATATTCATTTGCTAGATCCGAAAGGTCGCACAGCGGGTACAATAGCCAAAGAATTAGGGACAATGGCGGGTATTATCGCGTCTGATATTCTAGATGATGACAGCACTGTACCGATTGAAGCCTTGTATGCCCGACGTCTAGATACCGGCTTCGAAGACACTATCATCACCGAATCCCAGGCTACGATAACAAATCCGACGCTTGGGAATAATACTAATGGATTAGAGGTAGCAGTTGGTAGATTTGAACCTCCCGACTATGCTGGACTCTTCGAGATCACTGCTGAGCAGAGCACTTTGAATGAAGAAGATGAGGATGAGCCTGAACTCCAAGAACCGGAAAGGAAGCCCGCAGAATTCATCTACCACCTTATTGAAGAATACTCATGTCCCGCCAGTGATGCTAGACATATCGCACATAAGCTCATACCAGTTCTAGAGATTGCTACGTATATCAACTTTAAGGAGATAAGCAAATATGTCAACGCCGAAACACCTTGGTTGACTATGTCAGAAGAGGCAAGTTACTTTGAAAAGATAGTTGGAGACAAGAGATCGAGGGTGTTTGAGTCCCTAAAGGGGGCTGTAGATGTTATACGGGCTCTGCGTCTTGTCCGGGAGCCCGAGGATGCTTTTGCGAAACTATACAGTACTGTTGAAGAAAGGCACAACTTCGACGACTCCATAACCTGGTATACGTACGACCGATCCATGGCGATTAGTTTGGAGCTAGTAAGACCTATCTGGGATATATGGAAGTTAGACGGCCCCAAAGTGGACTCGCTAATAGCCGTCGCTAGAATGGCTAACAAAATCGACCTTGAAGAAACTTGGGTTCACAACCCTTATTGCATGCCTCCGGATTACGTATCACGAGAAGGGACACCATCATCGCAAAACGAGGATGAAGAAGGAACAACATCATTATTACCACGGCGAGAAGAGGGCGAGGAGGAGACATCATTATCGGATAACGAGGATGAAGAAGGGGATGGAGAGATATTATTGCGAGAAGAGGAGGCGGGGAAAGGGAAAGAAATTGCAAAAGTATAAGAAGCGTTAGTTATAGGATCTTATCATACCATTCTAGCTTCCTAGAAAATCCGATCTACTCGCTTGGAAGATCATACGCAAGCGAGGGGCAGAGGCTTAGCTTTTATATGAAGCTCATACCAAGTAAATCCCTAGGCTAGTCGTGTATAAGTTTTATATTCTGTCATAATATATCCTATCATTAACTCCTAGTAATTGGAATACTATGCTTACTGTAGGATTAATTACTATACCCAAGATAGTATCATTATTATAACATAACAGTTATCTTCAACTTACTCCACGGTAATTTAATACATGTTAGTCTATGTAATCTCAAAATAGCATTAAGCCGTCGTGGATAATCATCCCGGGCTTCAAAATACAATACTCTATTATCTTCAACTCGTAATTCATCGCGATGCTATGCGAACCGCCATGCATGTGTAAACCCCCCTAGTCCCTCCTCCGCAAGTTATATCCCAGGTAGTCCAACGAGCGTCCTCAACCCCAGTATCCACCGCGGGAGTATGTATACAGTGTAAATGCCCACGGCAGCAACCAACAGTCCAGTCAACTATCGTAAAGAGTCAGCAAGCACATCCGTAGCACCAAGTCCGCAAAAAAAAAAAAAAAAAAAAAAAAAGAAGCAGGGTAAAACTAACCTTCTCAGGCCACGTGTGAAAGTAAATAGCAGTCATAAGCAACATCCACAAACAAGCCGCCACAATCCCCATCGCAAACCTCCCTCCAAACCCCAGCACCCCCTCATCCACAACCGGATGCGCCCTCTCCGCCTCAACACTCGCGCCCTTCACCGCGCCATCAGACATAACAACACACCTCTCCTCGCGGCCCCCCGCGAACCCCGCGCGATACACAACCCAACCCACCTCCTGCAGCAGGAAGAAGCTCCCCAGCACAAGCAGAAACACATGGCCGCTAATATCATGGCCACCGCTCCACCGGCCCCCCACGGCCTTACACGCCACAGCCGTGAACGCATCCGCTTTATCAGCAGAGCCCTCAGCCACCGCCTCCTCCGCGACCTCGCACTTACCGCCCGTGAAGCGGAACCCCCTATCGATGATCGCCGGGCCGAAGCACCACTGCGTGACGAGCACCCACCACGCCGTGATAAGCGCCCACCTAGCCGCAGCGTGTATTCTCCTTCGCTGCGCCCCGAGCGCCGGGTGCGTTAGCACGAAAGTCACGAACGCGACGCTGATCCACGCCCACCCGCGCTTGACGAAAAACGTGTTGAACACGTTGTCCTTGCGCGCGAAGTAACTCGGTGCCGCGCTGGGCACGTGTGAGTGGCCCGTCGGGTCGTACGGCGAGGCCCTGGTTTGCGGGCTGATGATTGAGAATATGGTGCCGAACGTGAGGAGTATCGGGAACACGAGGAGCACCAGAGTTTCGAGAGGCGTCGGTAGGAACGGCGAGTTACGTTTCGAAGGAGGGGGATACGTCGGTCTACCCGCGGTATCGTCCGGTAACGATGAAAAACCGGTTGCTTTGCTACCGGCGGCCATGTTGGCTTGCTGTCGTGATCTTAGCGAAGAGGTGATGTTGTTATCAGTCATGATAGTTGGGAGGGCAACATTGGCGTTAGAAAAGCTTTGTTGGTACTTTGTTGGTACGTGTCAACTATTGAGGAAATGAATGGAAGTAGATGAAAGCATGCGCTATTAAGTAAAATGAGAGTAGAGAGTACACACAATGAACTGCTCGAATTGAAGACTTTTTTTTTATGCGACACGTAGGTAATTCGAAGAAGTTCTATATTTCCTTGGTGAAGGGTGAAAGAAAGCTAGGTTACATCCGATGACGTTTAGTATCATACGTCGATTAAGAAGTACCCAAGTACCTAGGCATTTTTCCAAATTCTTACTAGCGTTCCAGGCTCCACAATGTGGGCATTTGTTTAAGGGGCTCTACATCACTTGCGAGACTGTCATAAAAGTACGTGAACAATAAAATCAATATTTGGTATTCATGAATACAGAGCGATTAGCAACTCAGGGTCCTATTGACCGTCACTTTCCCTCCCCGAGATACTGATAATCTCACGGGCACCAAGTACTAAGTGGTATCTCGAAATGGATCCTATCAATCATCTGAACTCCGGCCATCCTCATGGACTGGCTACCTTGATATCCTTTCCTGCCTACTCCGAATCAAGTGAAAATGTAACTATTTAAATGCCACTAGGGCCACAAGAGAAGCGAACATATAGGACTAGGGACGTTGAATGTAGGTCTTCGTCAAAATCACGCGAATAGACATCCCTGCTCATCTCAAGAATTTTTCACATGCGCCGTTTTGGATGCGCAACCACTTGAAGTTACGGTTGTAGTTCGGGTGGCGGTGCTCGTTGAATAGCTCCGAGTAGTATCACTCCTAGTAACCGTACTTCACGGTGCCTGGGAGCATACTCCCGGCGCTGTCACTGTTTGGGTGACAACAATCGTGACAACAGAGTCATCGCCACCAGCACCACCACTTGGGGTCTCTGACGGGATTGGTAGAGTGGTCGGGGATTCCACCGCTGTTGTCTCGGTACTTGCATCCACACCAGGCTGAACGTAGCTACCTGCAGGTGTGGACACTGGAGTAGCCGTAACCTGAGTCTCGGTGGCGACAACAGATGAACTGCTACCTGAAGGACCCGAGCCGGTGCTCGGGCCGGAACCAGAGCCTGACGTTGGGAGAACTGTGTCAGTACCGGATGGGACTATTCCTGAGGCTGACGTCGAAGTTTCGGCGGGAGCCGTGGTTGAGCCCTCTCCGGAATCGCTCGGTTCCGGCTGGTTTCCTGATACAGCATTGACTTCGAACTTAGCGACAGCGGCACAGAAGTTGTTTCTGTTGTCCTTGTCAAGAGCAGCCGATTTACCGTCGACGGTAATCATGTTTACCGAGGCCTTGGTGCTAATACCAAGGAGGTGGACTCCAGTAGAGTCCTCGATACTGATCATGTTATCCTGGCAGTTTTGTTTGTCTACGCATTTTTGGTCATAGTTGTCGAAGAAGCTGTACAGACCAGCGCCATAGATATATACCGACGACGAGTTCGTGACGCGAAGACCCCAAGTGCGAGCACATTTTTTCGAAGAGCCGTCACAGGACTTCGAAAAATCCGGATCAAAGAAGCCTTCGAGAACAGTGGCGCCGTCTGGGGCCTGGGGGTTACCTTGATAGTAGGCCGTTTCGGATTGAGCCACCCCAATGAAAACGTTCTGAGCATTGGAGACCTGATAGTTGTATAGGATACTGTGCTCCGAAGCGGTACCCCAAAGCCATACAGGCTTTTGCGACTCGATGAGCACACCACGACCATTGAAAATGTTGATCTGATTATGGTCCTCGAGATCGAGCTCGTGGTCAGCGACCCAGAACCAGCAGTTTTCGATGTAGGCCGAGGCTGTCTGCGTGACATGGAGCATCATGAAAGCGCCCATACATTCAGGGTTGGCAGTCGTCGTGACATTCTCGTTCTTGGTACACTTATCGGACTGCAACTCAGTCCCAGCAGTCCCACCAACACGGAAATGCACATCCCACATGCCGGCAGCGCCGTTTTCGGAACCAGCCAGGTTCCACTGCATGAGAATAGCACCAGGAAGAGATCCCTTTGTTTCTATGATGAGGTCGGACATCTCAACATCACCAATGTCACCGGCCTCGCCAACCTGGAAGACAGGTACCGGCTTGTTCTGGTCGGCGAATTTGGTACCTGTGGCCATGAGAAGGGGCCACATCTCTCCGGTAATCTTGATGTTCTTGGGAATCTTGACCGTGTCGGAGATTAGGTATGCGCCGTGGTCGAAATAGATGATATCTCCTTCCTTAGCACCATCGAAAATCTTTTGAATTGCAGCAGTGTCGTCGGTCTTGCCGTCACCCTTAGCTCCAGCTGACTTTACACTGACAAATTTGCTAGACGAGACGGTCTCATACTGAGGTTTGACGCGTGTGAAGATTTTTCCATCCTTATTTAGAAGAGCCTCAGGCTTGCGAACACTTTGCTTGTTGGTCTGAACAGCCTTTCCAGTCGTACCGGTGTACTGGCGACCCTGGGCAAATCCTACAATCTTCTGGTTTCCTTCAAGCACGGTAGTGTTATCTTTTGCGTACCTGATAGCGGTGGGAACAGACTCGGTCATGTCTACGTTGTCCAGGATGAGAGTATTATTGGTGTCCGGTTGATCGGTCTTGTAGAGGGTGCTGATACCGACTTCGACGTTCGAGATCTTGCTGTCGACAAGGAGCAATGATCCAACTTTGATGGAATCGAGACTGTCGCTGGTCATATCAATACCAAGCTTTCCACCATTGATCGTCACGTCTTGCATTAACCAAAGCCAATTCCATATCATGTGGATAGCTGTGTTGCAGTTATTGAACGTCATGTTTCGAGAGGTATACTGCTGACTGCCGATGTCAGCCCCGATACCTCCACCGTTGAATGTAAGATCGGCCATGAAGCCACCAGATCCATTCTCAATATACAGTCCCTTCTGCAAGTTCTCTTCGCTAGTATCAGGGTTCATCTCAAAGACGATGTTCTGCAAGCTAGTGGCCTGAGCGACTTGCCAATGAATACCAGCACCCTTGTTGAGCGGCATATCCTTGATGTCGATGATGAAGTTGCGGACTTGGCGGAAGAAGTTGTTCTGGTTGATATACCAATTCGCGGCTGGATCGACATTGTAATCGTAAGGGTTGGCATCGATAACGGCTATGCCATCAAAGTTCGCGGTTGCCTTAAGTGTTGGGATATCGAGCGCATCACCGACGAACTGAGTGTAATAAGACTGAATGATTGGTTTGCTCACTGAGTAGACACCAGGGGGGAAGTACAGAAGGGCCGGAGCGGTGGTTCGGGAATCACAGTGCATGATGCATCGATTCTGTCCATCCTGGACAGCCTTGTTGATGGCGTCGGTGTCATCAGTTGTGCCATCTCCCTTAGCACCATAATCCTTGACGTTGCGGAAAACCTTGTAGTCGGCTTGTCCGAATACTGCCACGCCCTGACGTTTGATGTCGGCAACCCAGTAGTTGGAGGCGGCATTGCCTACCTGTAGTTCGGTTGTTGCCGACGGGCCAGCCACCGCAACATCAGAAAACAGGCGGGCAGCCAAGAAAGAAACGGCAAAGAACTTTGAAAGTCCCATGTTGATAGTAGTACCAGCGATACCTATGTGGAATTTTAGACTCCTTCCACGCTTAAGGGCCAATATCGACAGTTCTATCCAAGATTAGTGATTGCTCCTCTAGGGAGGTTGCTTGCGTGACAGAATAAATGAAAGTAGTGAAGTTATAAATATGCGCACGAAGGAAAATCAAGATGATGGTTATGAATATGTACGTAGTGGGATAAATTTTGAAGGTCAAAAAAGTGGTAGGGAAGTAGAGAGGAGAAGAGCGACAGGTTAAGTAGGCAGCCTTGTATCTGCAAATAGAACCTTTGACTCTTGGCTTGATTCCTCGGACAATGGGTGGCTAATGACTGTGTTCTCGTGAATCGAGTGTTGGTGAACAATAGCGATTGTTCATGAATGGGCTGGGGTGGGACAGACAAGAGGGTAGGCTTTGTGCAGGATAACGAAGAAGTGAATTGAACGTAACGTGTTTGTGTGCAGAACAAAAGGGTACAATAAAGATGAGATTGGATCAAAGACTTACCAGTAACGATAGATCTTGCTGGTGTTTGTTGACGAACTCCCTCTGTCTAGGTAGTCAATAGGATCAATGACCTTGCCTTGACCTATCCAAGGTCGGGATAGTTAGGGTCTTTGGACTTGTTTAATAATGAACGACTGAATGAGTGACTTAGGCGAAAAGGATCGTAGGAGACAAGAGAAGAAAAAAGAGTGCCGAAAAAAGGAATCGAGAAATGAAGAATAGAATATGACTGAGATGACTGAGAGAAAAAAGGGTGATAGGAAATGAAGGGTTGTTGAGAGGGGATTACAAAAGTCACTGACAAGGCACAGGCGCTGAGCAACCAAAAAGGGCAAATATTTGATGCACGCATGCATTTATACGTACCTACCTTACCTAGGTGACTGGGTGACTAGGTGACTACCGAAGGAGTTGCCATCTGTGTTGTCATGAGGTATGTACCTACCTACGACGTACCTGCCTGCTTGCTTGCCTCTTAAACCTCTTAGCCTTTATCAATCCAAGACCCCATGTCGAGGACCCCCGGGACGTAGTTACCTCCACCTGCATAATTCTCCCTAAGCTGTGAGATTCGATCCAATTGCCCCATGGTCATGATATAACAGGTGTGACCTTGTGGTCCAATGAAATCCAATATGCATTCCCGATTTAGCAAGCACTGGCTAGCAGCTTCTGCATCTCGCGTTTTCTTTTTCAATGTAGGTTTTTAGGGTCCTTTTTATGTACCTAGGTACCTAAACTAGGCAACCATTTCTATAGGTTCCTATAATGGCTTTCAATTATTCTCATCTATCAGTCAAGATCATCATAGGGAAGATAGACCCTTGTCATTGCAATCATGTCGCTTGCCGGTGCCCACATCAGGCGTTGTTGACCCATTCTATGCCCAGCCAAGGAACGCTTCTAAGGCATAGGTCCTCAAATTAGACAGTTGAGACCTAGACTAGACTTTGGGATCTTGACAGGGCCTCAGCCGCCATACAAACTGTTCGTGAACCCCGTCCGGTATGACGCGGCCATTGGATAATACAGATCAGTGCCCCAGACGAATTTACGTTAGAATTTGAAAACGATAGGAATCGCATACATAGTGGTGAAGGAAACACAAGCTCGGGGAAAAGGATAGTAAAATCTAATAGGAGGCTAGGTACAGAAGACCCCAGTGCGATGGCCTCCGACACGTTAGATTTAAATATTATATATTTAAGTACCAATCTACAACTGCTGAAATCTTCAACGTCAGACATCTACAAATCAAATTACTATCATAATGTCTACATCACGTCATAGGTAGTATGGTTGCGGTTGTTCCTGCATATCGGTTCCCTTGGCGATCCGCCCTGGGATTGCTTTGTGGCCTATCATAGCTCAATTGAGATATCCAGCTCTTCGGTTAGGTAGGCCGGTACGTACCTCTTACAACAACACAGAATTTCCAGATATCCATGTATTTTCTAGTCATAAGAGCCACAAAATTCTTGTTTGTATTTCTATCAGATTCCTTTATCGAATAAAAACATAATAGGATAAAAGCAAGCGATTCGGTTATTGTAAATACCGTGGCAGATGGAGTACAAAGCTTCTGGGCGTTTCAGACGCGAACCACGGCGGCTATTGCTATCGATAGGACCTTAAAAGCTCTAAAACTGTAAACCTCCGGCAAACGGAGAGGATCGACTGGTCCATAGGTGTTCTGAGTAACTTCAATGTTCTTCCTCCCTTGTCCCTGTACTTACACTACGTCTTATCCGTGTAAGCATACACAATAGCAGTCCGCGAAAACATACATAGGACCGTTGGATGAGATCGTTCCTCGAGTCCAAACCGAGTTTTATGCATCGGTTACATTTCGCCTATCCTCGATATGTATGATTTAGCTAGCTAACTTCTTGGTGGAACGACACGATAACAGCTGTTACTAGGTCTACCAGGGAGGCAGGGACAAATATCATGTAAAATTCTTACTTGATTTCATGTTTGTACGTCTGTTAACTAGTGTGTATGTGCATGTACGGCGGGGATCGAACCACTCATTTTAAGCGTAATGCTTGCGTATGCCGTGGATGTGTTAGGATTAGGGTCACATAACGCTGTATGTAATATGCTTGACACGCTGAGCTGCTACACCTGTTCAACATCGCTTCTATAAATTCATCGTTGAGCAATCTCTATACTACATGTACGTTATGCATCGTCTAAGCTTGCATCGTATAAGCTTGCATCGTATAAGCTTGCATGTATCTTGCAATAAGGTATATAACGGATTTATACGCATAACTCGTCTATCGTCGGCATCCCTGATGAGATAGGATATCATTCCAGTCCTCGGTCTCAGTAGTTATTTGTCCCGCTCGAATGTCCTCAATGTTTGTTCGAGTTAGGGGAAGGGGACGATAAAGAAACTTTCTGATCTGAGCAGCACATCTAGCGAATCAATATCATCGTACCAGTGCGGCGTGAAACGGCGCCATTACACAATCAAAATTACGGACCTCATTCGATCAATCGGTTCAGCTTATCCGCCTTTCGCTTTTGCTTCTCCACATCTCCATATGCGGCATTATGTACTTAAGTCTTACCTGTCAGCATTCAGCCATTCACGACCAACCATAGGCCAGCATGTCTGCATGTTTCGAAACATGTTGGCAATGGATCTTTTTAGCAAGCCCCTGAGCCAGGGTTAGGTATAACAAGAATTAAGGGTCTGTGTTTCATCGTCCCTGGGAAGTTCGGATCGCGGGGTCGCTCTTACCTATGAAGTTCGGACCCCCACCTGCTGCTATTTTAGAGCTCCATCGGAGCCGGAGCGGTTAGACAGATTAAACTCTTTTCTTCAGCGCTTACCTTAAGTACCTAGGTACTACATTATTCGGAAAATTCATTAGGTACATTAGCGGGTAGGGGGGGTCTATTAACATAGTGTCAGCATTGGTGTAGAGGGGTGGACATAATGTCGGCCACGTAACAGTCAGGAATTAGTCCCCTAGCTAATTGGCTAATATGTACAATATGGTCACCCCGGGGGGTAATTGTATCCAAAATATAAGGATGACCAGGTCTGAAATAGCTACCGTACGTACACGATTATATTTTGTCTTAATTGTATTGCGTTTAAAATACTGATATATTGGGAAATAATAGCCTTTTAGAGATCGTCACCAACGGTAGTCACGGTCACCTAATCGACATATATTACGTACAAGACTATGTCAGGCCAGGTCATTGTCACCACCCAAGGGCCTAATAATATTAAAAAATAAAAGAATAAAAGGCCCTATAATCTAATACAAAGCCTTCAACATACTTATATATATATAACACAGGCACAGGCACATGTAAAAGTCAATTGAAAAGATTATGTCAATACGTTAAATTATAGGCTACGATGTTACGATGTTACGGGCTACGTGTTTTACCATTACACTACAAGGTTATTACAATTACGATTACAAATAATTAAAGTTTACCGTATTGCAGTATATATGCATACTTTAGGCCCTTATTTAACCTATATATACCCGGAGCTAATATTATATTGAATTCCTGACATCGTATTAAATTCCTAACATCGTTATGAACATAGTAGCTACCTGGACATCGTCAACAGGCCTGGCAATTACGGCAAAATAAACAGTACCTCTAACATAATAAATACCTTAACATACTATCTATTAGTACTAACTTGTAAATACCTGCAATGAAATCGGTACAACAAGCCTTGCAGGCATTATATTAACCTGTTGACATGGTCTTAACATGATGTCAGGGCCTGTAATTATGTAATTATACTGACACCATTGCTGACATAATGTCAATAGACCCCCCCCACCCGCTAATGTATATTTCTACTTCAACGGCTCAAGTTGACTTAACATAAGCCACAGTTTCATATAGCTATACCGGCACATTGAAATAGCGACTGGTTATACATTCGCAGGTTTTTTAGTTTGCCACTCTTCGTTTTGGACAGAGTGAACGATATATATTATATGAAAAGTGAGTGGTCATTTGGGTAATCCTATACCATGCGAAGTATGTTGTAAGGTAAGTAAAGCAAAGTTAATATATGGAGTCAATTATACTAAAGCAATTCAAGATCGTTTAGTTTAGGACAAAAGAATATCAGTTATATTCATAATCATAACCCTACTGCTTTAGTAGCCTAGGATACCAGATAAATGAGCGGTAACTATTTAACGCCACATAGCTACAGGTCAATAAACCATCCCTTTCCCATCATATGTGTACATCATTATCTTCAGAGTACAAACTATGAAAAGGGAGAACATTAAACCGATATCGCAACCTACAAGGTTATCAACCCCTTGGATACTTCATAGTTTAGTATCATGATACCATACTTACCTACCCTTGTTAGATCCCCAACTTACACCCTGCCCTGTCGACTCTTCATTAACGGCTGTATCTTCTGACCAAACGTCTCTATACCCAGCAAAAAGTCGTCGAATGTAAGCATAATCCCCTTCGTCCCTGGGACAGATGCGACTTCATCCAACATGCTCGCAACGTTCTCATAAGAGCCCACCAAGGTGCCCTGGTTGATATTCACGGATCCTTCCGGGAGACCCAAGCTCCTAGCCGTGGAGTTGGCGTCTGCGTTGACATCCTTCGACGACTGCGACTTCATCCAGGCTAACGCATCCACGTCAGCACCGTCGTTGTACAATTTCCACTTAGCCTGGGCCGCCTCGTCGGTTTCGTCGGCAATAACCATGAAGAGAACATATGAGCTGACGTCACGGCCCGTCTTAGCAGCTGCTTCGACGAGACGAGATGTCGCTTGGCCGTATGCCGTTGGGGTGTTGATTCCGGCGCCTATCACGAAGTTGTAATCCGCATACTTCGAAGCGAACTCGATTCCCCTGCCTGATTGACCGGCGGCGACAATATCCACACCCAGATCCTTTGGTCGAGGGGACAGCTTGCAGTCATCCATCTGGAAATATTTCCCCTTGAAGTTTGATACGCCTTCTTTCCAAAGCTCTTTCATGACTTGGACGTACTCGGTGGCATAGTCGTATCTGTACCCGAAGTACTCGTCGCCGGGCCAAAGACCCATTTGAGTATACTCGGCGGATTGCCAACCAGTGACCATATTGATTCCAAATCTTCCAGGCGCTACAGAGTCAATCGTCGTAGCCATCCTAGCGGTTATGGCTGGGGGTAGGGTAAGTACGGCCACTGAGGCAAATAATTTGATCTTTGATGTGACAGCAGCCAGGGCGGACATGAGGGTGAAGCTTTCTAGGTTATGATCCCAAAACTCGCTTTTACCGCCGAATCCACGTAGCTTGATCATGGAAAGCGCAAAGTCAAAGCCATAGGCCTCGGCTTTTTGGACGACCTGCTTGTTCAGCTCAAAGGTAGGCATGTACTGAGGCGAGGTAGTCGATATCAACCAGCCATTGTTGCCAATGGGGATAAAGACACCGATGTCTACAGTCGCCATTCTTGCCTAAATGGATCTTTTAGTCGTAAGGAGCTATATTCAAACGAAGGTCAACCTAAGGCGCGCCCTTCGGTAGATATTATTTAAGACGTTCATTTCTTGGGGAGTTAGTTACGGATACATAGAAATGGCCAGGTATTTAAGTTGTATGCCCTCGCGGCTTTCGGCCTGCTCTCCTTTCGACCCCGCCGTTGACTGTAGCATTATAGATAAGCCCTTGGTGAATAGTCACACGCATGAATACACCCTAAGCAAACAAGATATGGGCCTACATAAGACGATCGTCGATGATCACCTGCTCGATTTGTATGGTAGATAGATTGATATAAGTGCGTAAAAGATACATATACATGACTTATATAAAGGTAGGTACCTATATATGCGTATCATTAGAAGAGTAGGCGGACAAGGGCGATCGAAAGAGATATATATTAATAATTGTTAGGGGCCTACGCATGCCGATCCATCTCAGCTGGCATACAGCTGGCAGAGAATAATGTGCCAATGTTTTCAATGCGATGATGTAACTAACAACTTAAGACTCAGATCTTAAGACCGCCTCATATTCACTCCACCAGACTGCACCGCCCAGTCGCTACAATGGCGGAAATGACTCGCCTAGTTGCGCCGCAGAATCTCCCAGGACTTGTGAAAGCAGCCTTCGACGCGGCTCGCGTCAATGGCGACTTGACCTACTATCCGACTCAAGTCGTCATCTTGACACCTAATTCCATTCCCGTGAGCATATCCGTATATTTACCTACATATATATCTTCGCGCATAATACGGCAATAACTTACCATCCACTTCAGTTCCAACTTCGCTTTTCGCCAGCGTTGGCATTGAAACCCAAAGCCCCGAAGCCCAAAGAGCCTTATGGCAAGCCATTCAATCCCTTCGAAAACCCCTCCCCCGCTATGCTCATCGCCGACCTGCCATCGTCCCATCGACTTGTGCTGAATAAATTCGCAGTCGTGCCGGAACACTTCATCCTAATCACCAAGGAGTTCAAGCCTCAGACGCATATTCTAGAGAGCGCAGATATAGCAGCTACATACGCCTGTATCCAAGCCTACCGTACGCACGGACAGGAGCTATTCGCATTCTTCAATTCGGGTCCTCACTCCGGCGCTAGTCAGCCGCATCGCCATCTACAGCTTCTCCCCGTCGAGCGGATGAAAGACGGGCTGGAGGACGTGGATCGGGGTAGCGAGTGGAGCGTGCTAGCAGAGAAAATCGTTGAATTTGAGAAAGTACTACCGTTTAATATCTTTACTGCAAGCATCCGTCCGGACATGACTGCCGAGGAGAGGCACAGTGCGTATCTGGAGCTGTATAGAAGTGCTGTTAAGGCCACATTCCCAGACAGAGAGGTCGATGGCGAAGGTGAGGCTGTAATAAGCTATAATTTCGCAATGACAAGTAATTCCATGGCCCTCTGTCCGAGGACGGCAGAAGGCGCAATAATCAAAAACAAGTCGGGTCAAGACGTTGGTGTAGTATCGCTTAATGGGACGGTTTTGGCTGGCACTACTCTTGTTAAAAATCAGACCGAATGGGATGTTCTAAGAGAAGACCCCGATCAGTTGCTCAATGTCCTTAAAGGAATTGGTTTACCCCCTTAGCAGATATCAACGGCTAGCCAGCTAAAGAGGGAGGGGAAAGGTGCTAAATAGAAGCCATATGTTTTATTTTCTTGGTGATAGGACCTCTTTTGAAGCCCCGTCGTTGTAAGTACATACATACATACATACTAAACCTCCGGTTTCTACATTACATTAACTGCCAGAACTCTAATACACACCTTGAAGGTTCCTATCATACACACTTGAGACCAACACCCATAGTTCAGCCAACATACATACTCGCAATACCCAAAGCCAAGCAACCAAACCAGCTGAATTCATTTCCATCCCGCCTTACCCTCATCCACCAATTCCTTCCATTTCCTATGGCAAGTAGCGCCGCCAAACTGGTACGAGCCGCCATGGTCCATAATGTATTCAGCCACCTGGCCCCAGGGCGCCTTGGACGGAACCATATCGTTGCTCTTGGCTAGCTTGCGGACGGCCTTCTTTAACAGACGTATCTATACCATTCGCCATTCGTCAGTTAAACATGAAATAGGAAAAAGTCCAGAGTTTAGGAAAAACCCACATCGTTGTCTTGCCACTCCGGCTTTCTCACACGCGCCTCCTTGTCCTTGGTCAGAGTCCGGAACCGTCCTCGCAGCGTAGATTCCGCTTCGGTGAAGTTCCCCTCGAGCCGGATCTCGCGGTACGTCTTGCCTGCTAGCTTTGATCGGACTAGGAAATCGTCCTTGGCAGACCGTACTCTCTCGACGACTCTAGTGCCGCGCCCACGAGCTGGTGATCCTTCGCTTCCTTGGACGGCGGTATCCTGATGCTCCTGCTTTGGTTGAGTAGTCCGTATTTTGTGAGGCGATCGTTCAGGATCAGCGGAGAGTTGGGGCAAAGCTGGCCTCTTTCCCTTTGAAGATGACGGCGACTCGGAAGATACTAATGGTCCCAGCCGTGATCTCGCTGGTTTACTTGGAAGTTCTTTTCGTGGCTTTTGGGTCTGCCGTTGCGAATGGAACGGGCTACGGGGGTGCTGG
The DNA here is from genome assembly GCF_022478755.1 of Daldinia loculata. NCBI lineage: Eukaryota > Fungi > Ascomycota > Sordariomycetes > Xylariales > Hypoxylaceae > Daldinia > Daldinia loculata. The sequence continues at coordinate 65,644 of NW_026054894.1, forward strand.
TGTTCATACGCGGGGGTGCTGAGATCCAAGTCGCCGCCAGCAAGCATACTATTGTGGACTGACTCCGATGAGGAGGCTGGTGTTGGCGATGGGTTAATTCGCAGCATCTTGGGAGAGATGGTCGAAGGATAGCTCGACGATGACCAAGCATTTACAGGATTTTCCGGGCCGACAACAGAACTGCTAGCTTGTAGATGCCCAGCTGTGCTGCTATGTACCGCCATGGGATCGAGGGTCATCGCAGCCATGGCTTCAGAAGTTGCCGAGGATGGGGCTGAAGAGGAGAAGCTGCTAGGGCTGACTTGTATGCCTTCTAAAGGTTCCCCGAAGACGGGGATGTTGGAGGGCCAGTCGGTATTAGGTAGGCCATCTGGGTAGTCGAGATAGCTGGCCGTTTGATGACGGCCAGTCATATCGCACGTCTGCGCGGAAAATTGGCGCCCGTCGTAGCTGGCCCCGAAGTCTCGAGGGTAAGCGTTTGATGTGCGGAGGCTTGGTAGATGCATTGATTCGTTTCCAACGGGTCCTTTGTTGCGTTGGGGATGACTCGGATCGAAATCTCTTCCGGCATTTACGCCTGAGACACCAGCGGAAGTCGTTTGGGTTCCAGTATATGGAGTACTCGTATCAATAGGCGGAAAGCATTCGCTATAAAGGACCTCGGGCTGAGAGCACAAGCATGAGTATCTACTCCGATGCCACTCCAATGAGCTGCGTGACGATCTTACCATGTAAGCTTCATCCCCACTATCCGCGCCCATATTTTGGAACCAGCTTTGTTCATCCATTGCCTGCTTCAATCGTTGTTGATACACCACGCGGTTCCAGAACTTGCCTATTTCGTGGGGGCAGTTAATGAATTCTTGACGAAGGAACGCCTCTAGGGTCTTCTCTTCACATTGGCAGCGAAAGTGAGACCCAGACGCAAAGACGTCGTCACTCGGTAGAGTATTCCAGACAAGCTGGGGTGTCTTCGGGTTGATAACCATCTTGGATATCTGCCTGATATTGACGTACCCTTCTGTCATGCCTCCTTTTCCCTTCGCCCACCAGCTACACCCCCTCTTTCTCCCAGCTTTCACCGCCGCTTCTATCGGCCTTCTGCGCGAGTCTTAGGCAAGGAGGATACCTTCGACGTTCCTCTTGATTCTGCTGGTAGGCCGATGTTGGGTATGCTTGCAGCGGACCTTAGCGGTCAAGAACTTGTGTTCTTGGTAGCGATGCAGGTTTTGTGCGGCCTCCCGAATATGAGTCAGGAACCGTTCCCGCAGCTGTCCTTCTGGTTAGAACACACGGGACACGTTCTGGTAGAGAAAGTGAATAGCAGGTGCTGTAGTAGAGAGGTATATGTTTGGAAGTAAAAAGAGAACTCCACGCACTGCAGGATATTCACCGTATTAGAAAGGTAAGGAAGGGTACGCAAAGTCAAAAGGTATTGGCCTTGCAAATGGGTTATTCAGGTGGCGGTAGTTTTTCAGTCTCCAGTCTACAATTCACTGAGGGTGACAGATTCAACTAATATGCTTAGAACTGTCTGACTTATGCTGCAGGTACAGGTGGAGGATGTCGGCACTAATACTATTCATACGGCGCTCACCTTTTCCAGAATCTCGTCCATTGTTTTTTGGATACTGTCTACGATATGCGTGAGGATATTCTAAATCTAAATCTCCCCGAGCATTGATGAGGAGCGGATAACAAGGGTCGGAAGTGGAGGAGCGGGAAGCAAGTCTCTCAAAAGGATCACCAGATTACCCAAAACGATTCTGATGCCGTCTACTCATTATCATAGGTGACAATGTTCTCCTACCGTAATCTACCTACCTAATAACCGTGGCCCTGGATGGCGTCGATGAAGGTTGCCAAAGCTGTACAAGGGGTATCCCTGTGTTGCTATAGTTTTGGCTGCGGCTCTACCTGCAGATGTATGCGCTGGAGATTTCGGCACATGAGAGCATGAGTCTATTCTGCAGGGGTGAGTTCTATATGGAAGTCTCTCTACGGAAATCTCTCTACGGGATATACCTGTACCAAATGGCAAACTAGCTACATTAGAGCCGGCATATACTACTTCTAGTACCAAACGGCACAGGCACTGGCTACTTCTATATGCAAAACCACGGGCATCTGCGGATAACTTAAGCTAGTATCTTGTACACCACAACTCCTCAACACGTCTGCATATGAGGGGGTATTCTCTCAGTTAACTGGAGCCGAGCAATCCCGACGATCAGCCCCTGACTTCATTCGCCTGTTTGGTTCCTCCGTTGGGACCTGACCCTGCGTAGATGTTGACACCTGCGAGCGGGAACGCGGGATCGTGCTTCTACCGGTTTTGTAAATTTGTTCTGGGCCCATCATCCTTTGGTTCTAACGGGTTTCTTGCGAGACGCTAGGCATCCATTGCTATTCGCTCCCCACCTCGGCTTACGAGGTCCAGGTTCGGGGTAGGCAATGGGCTGCCATCTAGGCCAGCAACCGAGACACGACGAGCGAAGTCTGTCTGTCTGGGGAAGAAACGTAACTGACGAGGTCCTCTTTCTGTACCCCCACGCCCTACTCGGTCATTCTGTGATTATAACGGCGATAGTGTCATTAAAGTTATGAGGTTTCCAGCCTATCCTGGCGTCATCACAAAAATAAACTGATATGTCACTGCGATCTAAGACCCTTGACCCCGGGATCTTAGTACAAGATCCCGGCAAGGTTGCTACCCCCCCTGAGGGCTCACGCATGCAGGCGAGTACGGAATGGATTAGCTCTACATCATTTCTAGCACTAGCAATAACCGGGGAGGAAGCCTGAGAGCGGGGGTTGCAGAGGTTTTGCAGCTTCATCTCAGGATGGCCTATCATCAACGTGGGGGGCGATGATCAGCAGAGGCCATAATCTGCAAACATTACCCACAGGACTAGACAGTTGGGCCGATATCAATCACGGTATCGGATGACTCCGAAATGAGTAGCCAATGGGATTCCCAACTAATATATTAGGTATCTGCCCCTGCGAGCCATCTTACCAGCTTTCTGGGTGAGTGTTTGCCAGATGAGGTGGGTGGCCAAGCTCCTACGTTCCGATTTCCCGGTACTCGGTCTCCCCATCGCCCCTTGGCTTTAGAAAGGCAGGACCTCCACGATTTTGCTTTAAGTTGTGAGGCCCAAATCTTGATATACCGTTCGCCGCGGATCTAGGTACATGCAGATTCTCATGCAATGCAGCCCAAGAACTCACTGACCGTCAGTTCAATATAAGTCCACAAATCTGTATGGCCACGATATATGGGTATGTATGGGTATGTGTTGGTATCAACGGGTAATGCTATGTTCCGTTTGAGACATTTCTGCCAACGTTGACAGAAAACGACGATTTCTGGCTCTGTGCAACCAACCATTCTCTCCTAGGCAATAGTTTCCGTGTGAATCGACCCTCCCGCAGGCCAGCCTCCTAGACTTCGACTTCATCAGATATGATAATCTCAAGGTAGGAGGTGTACTGCCACTTGTGCCACAAGCCCGACTATTCCCATTGGCTAAATCTATTAGCAATATCTGGTATGTATCTAGGTATTTAACGATAATGTACTGAGGAAGTAACTGGCTAGCTATATGCTGTACCTAATGGTGAGGTGGAATAATGAACTCACTTGTGACAAGCGATGATCGCTATGATGAGTTGACCGGTGTGGCTGACCCGGTGACTCGTGTACCGACGGAAGATATATTTCGTGGCATTCGTATACGTCTTTCTTTGGATTTAATCTTTCCGTCTAGACGTTCACGCACTGCTCAACTAATGAAGACAGGTACACAACATTTCGAGCGCATATAACTTCGCATTTGCATGATCTAATATGACATGGCATACCGAGGAGCCTAGGCTATTGGTAGATATTTAACGCCCTCAGTAGATTCGGTTTGAAACCGGGCATTTTGAGATCTGAGATGAAATAGGGAGGTTGGTATATTAGATTGGTCTGTGTGTTATGAAGAAGTTGTTTAAGCCATCTAACTATGACATTTATTATTTGATTAACTAGTTAACTACTTGTTGTCGTTACGTTTTCTTTCGATAAGAATGAATGATTTTTTTAATAACTACATTAAAAAGATTGATTACTACCTAACTTGAATAATTTGGATATCTACCTAGATCTAGTTACTTGATATAAGAAACAGACATCAGTTTCAACATTTCCTCATCCTCATCCGGAAACTCGACGATGGATTGGCTAGATGGTTGTTAGAGAAGCTGCCGAGGCTCTGCGCGTTGTAACGCTCAAAGTCCCGTAGGTGGCGTCATGGCCCCCCTTGTCCATGAATCTAGCGTCCAAACGGTAACCCCGGCAGCCCGGAAGCTAGATTGCCTAGGTTACCCTGCCTGCCATGCTTAAGTTACACTAGTTATGTAGAAAGTGAAATCTACTATGGTAGGTACCTATGTAACTACACTAAAAAAGTACGCGGCTAAGCTTCTTGCTGCCCCAGGATTTGACGTTGCACAATGTGCACAGAGCTCCGGTCGGTTCGACCAATCGGCAGCTTTCAAAGATCCACCAAATTTCCTGAAATGGAAAGGCACAGGCAATCGGCCAAGCCTCATCTCATGCCACGCCGTATTCACTCATTTCCTAGGGCGTGAAATAAAAAAAAACTACAATCCTTCTGTTTTCTGTTGTTTTTGTTACTTTGTAACATTTTTGTAACATTTTTATTGTTGGGCAACTCAGAGTCTTCAACAACCCCGAGCTTTAAAACCGGCATCCATCAAGTCTTCAACAGACATGCCCGACGAGCCGAGTATTCATTTGTATGACGAATTCTATCCACTTATACCCGCCCTTCTTCCTCTTCCTCTTCCTCTTCTTCTTATGCCCAGTTAGTGCAGCGCCATGTCCTCCGTGACGACATTTGGCGCTGAACCGCAACCGATCCGCATCGCCATCCTGCTCAACTCATATCGTTCCCGTCTGCTTCCCGCCATCAGGGCCTCCTACGAACGAACCATCGGTACCGTCGCCCCAGATGCCAGATTGGCCTTCTACGAGCCCGCCAACAAGAGCGGCCAATTTCCCGACCCAGCCTTCTTCGATCTGATAGTATTCGGCGGGTCCAACGTCGACCCGCGCAAATCGCACCAATGGATCCTTGACGTGCATGAATACCTACGCCGCCTCGTAACCCAGTACCCCGAGAAGAAGGTCTTGGGCATCTGCTGGGGCCACCAGACCATCTCGCGCGTCTTCGGCGGCAAGGTCGTCGATGCCGCGTACCCGGAAGTATATATATCTTCATCTTCTTTCTATAATACAATCTAGATATTAACCAAAACTCGTAGATGGGTGTGGCCACTATAAACCTCACGGAGGCGGGAAGACAGTTCTTCTCCGAAGCGGCCGCCCTAGGTTCCTTCAAGCTGCAACAGCACCACCGGCGCGAGGTCGCCGTGGCGCCGCCAGCCTTTGTACAATTAGCTCAGGGTAACCAATGCCTGCTAAGCGAGAATAACATGATATTAACATTCCAGGGCCATCCTGAAAAGGATGCCGAAACAGCTCGTCTGCGTCTGCACGACTCGATGCGGTGGTTCGGATTCGATGCCTCGCTAGATGAGAAGGCCTGGATCCAGCTCCAGGAAATGGTGAATATGGAGCATGACGGCCCCGCCGTCTGGAGACGTATCTTCGAATGGCTCAAGGAGCCACCGGTCCTAGGGACCGGAGTTATAGATAAAGTAAGCAAAATGTAACGTTATTCACCAACCTTGCAATCTTTAAGCGGAGCCTTGCATTGGCCTGTTTTCTGCAATTTAAAGCGAAGCGACCAATTTGATGATACTAACAAAACAGAAGTAAGGTTTAATGTCGTTATAGTTACATGAAAATAGCATTGTCGTTATATCCTGGAGTGGCAATAGGTTTGGGGGTATGACCAATTAGAAAAGGTCCGAGGATAGCACATACTTGATAGGGAAATATATGCATACCTTTTAAGGAAGCCCCCTTATTGATTGAGCCAATCAGGCTTTTTTATAATTCCATTCAACGTAGCTTGTAACCAAGATAAAGATCGTGAGTAATATGTCAACGTAGCTAATCATCCTTTGTCTTGTCTGTATCCGCCAACTGCTACTTACAAGATAGTGGATAGGCCCCCGTTTGTGAGGAAATAAAATACCGTTTGTTTTTTCATCTTTAGAGTAAATACAAAACAACTGTTGCTTAAGACTAGCCTTATTAGTTATGCTCCTATATATAAGTTTCGCAGGTAATACAGGCGAATATGCTAACTCTATGTATCATTCGAACTATATGAGTTAGACCCAGAACGCCAAATAAATATATCTGCTTTACCAGATCTTACCCCTACTTATCTCTAAGCGGAACCAGCGCTTACCTAACTCTATAGCGTTAACATATTACAAGGTAGTATTTCATTTAGTAGTTTTATCAAATATGTCTATGCTTAACATCAACCACAAAAACGAGCCACCTAAGCCATTTTCCTCCGAACGAGATCCGAATCAACACGGCTTGTAGCCACGGTCTCTAAGACATAACAGCGAATCCACATATGAGCAATATGTATTCGGATAAGAAGTGGATCTGGCGCAATTCTAGTAAGCTAAAAGTAAATGGGACGACGTAGATAACCATGAAGAAGTGAAATATAAGTGATATCGAGATTGACTACCCAGGTACATATAGGTACTATGCATCTATTCGACGGTTTGGTATGTACTTAATTATCCTATAAGGAATTCATACAAATTGGTCAAAAGATTAAACACGAATTAGCTCGCTTCGTGCCTACAACCCTTCTAAGTGCGTTGTATTTATTATATGTGCTTCTGTTACTTGTAGGTAACCAAAGACACAATGAAGGTTAATTAAATTGAATTGTAATATTTGATTATGTACTCAGGAGACAGCAATGCAAACTATATACAATGCAATACATTACGTGTGTGAGTAAGGAAGTAGGACCGCCGCAAAAGACTGCTTCTAACACGGGAATAATAACTAGCGAATCCGAATTCCTGATCTAGGTTTTGCTTTTCTCTTTTCCATCCCCTATATTTGGGGGATCTAATATGGTTTAGTTGATGATTGGGAAAAAAAGAACCGATGAGTCTCCTTTCCCGTGAGGGACTTTAGACGCCGGGCTATGCTTTGCAATGCACAAAAAAAAAAAGTTGAGAAATAAATGCCGCTTCTCTCTGTTCCTGTTCCGTACCCTCGCATATAGAGCCTGTAGAAACCCCTCGACATAGTAAAACGGTATCGTGACAAGGAAATTCGTGAAAGCCAAAGTCGTCGACTATTGGTTGTTGCAACTGTGAGACATCCGGAGACTACTTCGCACGTTGATCGTAATTACATATTATCTCCACCAGGTATGCATGGTCTCCGTTGGTCTTACATCTTATATGAAACCGGCATCGCAAATATCGCATGCAGCTTCGTGCTTGCGAGCGCTTTCGAGCATCCTAATATCCGATACATCAGCACCGAAGTCCATAATTAGGATCTTGGCATCCTGTCCAGTGCTGACAATACGTCTGTAGTCCGACTTTGCACTCAGCACCCAACTAGCGTGCCATCCTGGAAAGTCTAACTGTTGTTGGCCCGTTTCCATGTCGAAGACCTTGATATCGGTATCGTAACTACCGCTAATGAGACGTCCGCTAATGCTGTCGATATGCAAGCTGCGCACGAGACTTTGGTGGGCTTGTATTTCTTGAAGACATTCACCCGTGTTGGCGTCCCAGATACGTATAACCTTATCACTCCCAGCAGACGCAACAAAGCGGCCATCCTCGGAGAACTGGCTACAGGCAAGACCCTTAGTGTGGCCGGCAAGTTCGCGGATCACCTTGCCGCTGTCGATATTCCAAAGCTTCACGGTGAAGTCTCCAGAGCAAGATACTAAGGTGTTCCCACGCAGTTGTACCGCGTTGACAGGTCCAGTATGGCCATTTAGTTGTTTGATTAGAGAGCCTGTGGCTCGGTCCCAAACACAGATGCTACAGTCCTTAGAGCATGTTACAATGTACTTATCATCGAATGCCAGGTCAAGAACAGCTGCGGTATGAAACTGAAGGCGTCGAACCGGTCGATATCCTGAGCGCACATTGTAAATAATACAACTTGAATCCGAAGAGCCGGTTACCAATATTTCGTCATCATATTGGAGACATAGAATAGAAGCACTGTGGTGAATTGGGAATGAGACGGTGACAGGAACCGAAGGGCTAACCGAAGGGCTCACTGATGCCTCGTTAGGGAAAAGGGCATAGTGTGTGGGGTGGCCCGTCGGGTCGAATAGAAGTGAAGAATCGTTTACGACTTCCGGCGGTCCAATGATAAGACGACATTGGAGGGTATGCATATCCCAGATTCGAATTGTCTTGTCTCGAGAACCAGTGATGATCTTGTTTCTATTTGACGCGTTAGTAAACGTTTAATTAAGTAAAGCATTAGTGTTGGGGGCTGAATTCATACTCATCGAATTGTTGGCAATAAACACTGTCTGTATGCCCGTTCAAAAAGACTGCACGTGCTTGCTTTCCTAATTTCCATCGCCCATCTAGCTCTTCTCGCGCTTTGTATATCTTCTGCCAATCTCTCTGGGAGCGAAGCGAGGGCACGCCAAAGCCGGATCCAGGCTGGACAGGGCGGCCAGTAGCGTATGTACCCGTCTTTTCTCTAAGGAAGGACTGTCGCCAGATGTGCTGATCGTGTGCTATATTATACCAAAGCTTGGAGACTCTGCTTGCAACCGCCAGCTGGGCAGCATCTAAATGAGCCAAAATTTGCACAGCTAGCTCAGGGGGTAGCTGTGCTACGAAATCCTTTCTGATTATCGGCGCGCTCTCCTCTAAATGTATATTAAGTTGAGACATTGACGTAGTGAAAGTAATTCCAATGCCGCTCTCGCGGTCATTCTGTGACTCGGCGAGCGAGACCAATTCTTGGTAGTATCGAGCGTGACCGAGAGACTCGTTCTGCAAAGCTGCCGCCGCCTTAGCTGCTGCGCCCGTGTGCCAGGGAATAATAGGGGGCTCAAGGCCGTTGCCAGGCACCGGACGGTTAGGAAACTCGGTTTGGAGAGGGGAATAAATAGTCTCTAGGGTACCGGGGCCGCCATAGGAAGTACGCGAATGTCGAAAACTAGCAGCTTGTCTCAATTTGTGCCAAGTCGAGTGCGAAGTGGTAGGGCGCATTTCGTTGCTCGCTGCAGCTGACTCGGAGACTCTGCGCTCACGACGGACGATACCCTTTATAGATAGTGATGCACGTCTGATTTTACCCTTGATCATTTCCCCGGAAACGCTTCCATTACGACTTTTACGAAACGGGTTTGCACTTGTCGGAGTGGTCGGTTCTTCCTCAATGCCCGGTTCTATACCAGTATCATGAGAGAACGACCTCGCGCTCAACGGCGTGGGATCGTGGAACATGGCGGCTAAGGGCCCGGGTTGGGCAGGGACTTTAGAGGGAGACATGACCATAGCGAAGGTCGGAAAGGGACTTCGATGCTCGAATTTGGGGAAAACGCGGATAGGTCGTCTCGGTCTGAAGGATGAGGTGGATCAAATAGCGGCTCCAGGAAAGGGGATAGTGAAATAACAGCGACAAACAATGCGAAAACTGCAAGAAGAAAAAGTAATATATTTTCAGCGGTCAGTTGAAAAGGAAAAGAGACTGCAAGAGAGAAAGAACGGATGATATGTAAAGTAAACAATGCGCCAGCGAGGCGAAAGAATGTAAGCCGTATAAAATAGCTGTAAGTGATAAGTAGTAAGGTATTGTTAAGGAAGATTTAATGTTTTTTGTGGCTGGTCAGCTACAACGAAAAAAAAAAAGGTCCAAATGCCAGCACCCGCTTTACGTTATTTAAAAGTACTCCAAAGTTACGCTAATGTAGGTTGTATGTACCTTCCCGATATCCTGGACCGCAGGGTTTTTTCTCCTTATGTACTACCCCACGCCCCCTTTTTATTGTTTTCCTTTCTCCTTTGTTCACCTCTCCTAAGACTCTTGAGTCAGGTGTAATCTATAACCGTCTATAGAAAGACGCAAAAGGAAAGAACTGCTACAGTCTAGTCATGCTGAATAGCTGCATGGTCTTTCTAGTCTATGTACTTAACACATAGGTGCACTTTATACCTAGATAGGTAGTAGTCAGGAGATAACATTACGGAGTGGAGGTACCGCATTAGGCATTGGTCTAGGTATTCGGTAAAAGACCGTGGAGTGCGGGAAAAGATTAACCAGAACTGTACCTGACTTGGTACAGTACCTTAAACCATTCCACATATATTTCTTACTCCTGCCTTTTGCAGCATCCGTTATCCTATTTCAAGTTAGGATCGGCTTGCATCCATTTGTCTAGAAGCGGTGCAGCGTTCGGTACATAGTTCCGTACATATTAAAAAAATAGTCACTACTGTAGGTCCAGGTCACTACCAGCGGAAAAGGATGATGACGAAGGGAGAAAAACGATAGGCCGATGCAGCTAGTCCGTACCTAATGTACATATGTACGGCTGAAGCAAAGGTCGGGGATCCCCGTAATACGCGGACAGGGGGCTGCTAATGGTCAGTATTCACATATTTCATCTCTAGCTTATCTGACTTGCAGTATAAGAACGACCTATAAAATAGTTAGCTCGTAGCCCTAATGTCTCTTTGTAATATAATAGGATAGTATAGTCGAATGAGATTCTGGGGTTTAAATGGAAAGCTGCTGAAGATATACCACCCTTAATGAGTACATGAGGTACCTATATGTACCATTTGAATCAAAGGGAAAGTGCGACATGTACCTGTACGTAAGAATTAAATTCAGATCAGGTACATGTACACATTCGTACCCGCGGTTTCAGGGCAGAACTTTGTCTCTACACGTGGAGGACCCTTCTTTACATAAACGTTGCATTGCACCCTTGCTTCAAATAACCAAATAGCCTTTTTCAAAAAGGCTTTTTGGATGACAGGTGCGCTTAGATGGAAATGCCATATTCAATAATTGCATTGTTAGGTACGTACCTAATGTAGGTACAAGATGCCATCCTCAACTCATAAGCCGCCACATTATCTCTCATGACGTATTCAACCATTGTACACCATTGCACACTGACTCTATTTTAATCTTCACTGTAGATACCTATGTTTTCGTCTTGCTGAGCCCCGTGGTAGGATTCCGTCAGATTCCCGTCGAATCCCAAGTCTTGCAGGCGGCGTAGGCGTGGAGCGAACGGTACGGATTCTCGGTGCCAACTAACAACCGTTGGATGCTTCCATTTGCATAGTAATTTATTTCTAGCTAGGAACGATTGGAAGTGAGGTATCTATCTAATAAGCTATTGGTTGATCACTACCTACCTACTTATCAATGATATGAACTCTTTCGAAAATACCATCCTATCCATGATCAAAGAAACAGGATAAACACCAAGGGTTATTGTCTCAACTTTAGAACGGCCACAGCAAAAAGTTTCATATCCCATCCCATCCCTGATCCCCCTAACCTAACAACACCGGAAATCATAAAACTAGAAACCCATAACCCCGTCATAACCCGTATAACTGATCCATACGTCCCATAACATCATTCGTGTGTATCGTTAAATCCTCGGCCTGTTTCCCATATTGCGAACGATAGGCCCACGGCTCCCACCGAGTGCCTGGCCGACTCTCTTTACGTGATCGCGATGGCTTCTGCGCGCCTCGGAGGTTTCCCGCCCGTCAACTCGCCACCAGGGGTTAGAGTAAGGGCTGAACGTCCGCCAGCCGTCCCCCTCTTTCGCCGCCTTGACTTCCTCGCCCCGGAGGACGACGAAATATTTGAGCACGACCGGTTTCTCTTGGCGGCGACGGAACAGGCCCTTCCTCTTGCGCTCCGGGAGTAGCTCCGTCATCCGGAACTCGCCCTCCTCGAGGACAACGACTTGCCAGTCGCGGCGGCGGAACGGAGTCCTGTTTGTTGACCTGAGCTTGTTGTTTATGACAAACTGGATTTGGTTATACACCCCCGCATTGAGACGGAAGACTCGGTTGGCGAGGTCCTGGGCGTACGATCTTCCCTTCTTAGAGCCCTTAGCACTGTATTCTCGAATAGCGTTCGCGTGCAATTCGGCCAACTCTTCCTGAGCGTAAGATGTCAGGGGTTCGATGGTCAGGAATCCGTCGTTGTAGCTCTTCCATTTGCTACCGAACTTGATGCCACAGAACGTCTTCCAGGCAACTCGGTCGATGGTACCCCCGCTATCGAGAACCATCCATGCTTCGTACACCGTCTTCGCTGGCTCGTCGTTCGAGACGGTGCTACTCCTAGTCAGATATTCGCTTATCATGGTGTTGCAGGTATCTACATATAAACGTACAACGTCTTACGCCCAGCGTGGTCTGGGCAAGATTCTTTGGATAGCATAGAAAGAGCGTCCTCGTCGATCTCCCGTCGAACTCCCGTCATGGTTTCGGCGTCTTCGCTCAATGAGGATAGAGTTGGGCTTAAAGGTGGCATTCCCTCTGGATCCACAGTCTGTTTAACCTCACACTCCAACGACGAAGCCATGGTTTATATATCAGAGGCCGGAATATTTACTTAAAGTGGGTAGAAGGTAGGACAGGCTGGAGTATACAGAGCAGAAAGTCGGAATATCAGAAGCTCACAATAACCCTTTATATATCATTGGGTCTTACTTCTGTATCCGGGGGCTACAGCCCCGGATTTTCTATGTTACGCATGTCCCTCTCGCCAAACGTAAATCGGTGTAGGTAGATGCTCTTGGCGACAGAAGCTGCCTGGAATCATGTTCCATCTAGTATATCTCGGTGCTGTGATTGGACGCCACCTGCTGCGAGCTGCCGTCCTAACATGACTAGATGGGCGATCACGGGGGTTCTGCCTTGCACGTATTATCACAAATTTCGCGATTGGAGCAGAGCTTATGATACTAAGGCTGAACATTGCTTTTCCTTCTTGACCGGTGGATGAGGTGAGTCAAATTGGTGTTTCTAGACCGATCGGTCGATTTAGGTATCATTGGACTACAGCCGACTTTAGTTGTAACCACTTCATTATGACGGTCATGCTGTCTACCCAGTCGAAGCGATATCCTACCAAATACTTCCTAGATGGGCACGATTACACGAGGAACAGTTCTATTTCACCCGGGGTGTATCATGGTGTGTTGGTATCGCAGGCCATAGATATATTTACCGTAGGGGAACAATCTGCACGTCGTAACCTCGTGTCAACCTATCCAACTCATCTCCTAATATGAAGTCCCAGTATCTTGCCATACTACTAGATTATCGTACAGCTGAAAGCTACATGGGAATATTATAGCTCCGCCAAGAACATCGATATCTCAGGGTCGGCTTCTTCATCCAGGCGCCGCTGGTCGTACTCTTCAAACAGGCCACAAGCTTCCCGTGAAACCCCGAGCTTGTTGAGCAATCCCTGGACGGTCGAGTTTTCGCTAGAAAGATAGATTGCAACATCATTCAACAAGTCTCTAAATTGATTTGGCGACAAGTCGACGCATGGTTGCATGATAGCAGCAGTGACTTCGATCCAAGCGGCGACCAAGGTCGGATGAAGTGAGCCCTGCATGTGTCGGAACTCTATCGTGTTTAGCTGGCTCCGGCGAACTTTCCCCGGGAAGTTCGAGGTTGCTGGTAGCAGTTCCATGAGACCAATTGACGCTCGACGGGACTTATTCGGTTCGCCGACTAACATCGCAAGGTCTTCTACGGTCTCAGCACGCCATAGCCACTGAACCTTTGGCTTGTCCCGGTGGAGGGATTCTCGAACACTTGGTGGGACGTTCTGCTCCATCTCATAGACCCAAATCCCCTTTCCAAGGTCCTCGATCCAACTCGGGAGCTTTGGAGCATTATCCGTTGCCATGTTCGTCCCTGTCTGTAGTAGAGCGGCATACTTATTGGCAAGCTGTCGCCAGGACGCGTGTAGTCCCATCAGATTCTCCTCTACAACCCACATCAGGGTGAGGATCCTCTTGACAGTTATCAGATCGTATTCTGCGCCACTAAGGCCCCAATGGATATGGGTGCCACAACGGCTCGAAGCAGGTCCTGAATCTTTGCCAGCATTCACGCTAACCAAGTAATTCGCGCGTAGAGTTCGACAGGTACTATCGAAGTCTGACTTCATGATGTCGAAATCATGGTATCGGTATGCTTTACTAACGAATTCGAAGCCGAGCCAGAAATGGCCTGGCGGCGTCTGGGGTCTAACAGCCATACGCTTCCCCTTCGCCGTTGGGTCGGTCCACTGTAATGATTAGAGTTAGCATTTGTTTCTTGTCAAGCAAAGACTTGAAGGATGGTTTCTGTCATGTAGCGAGAAGAACTCCTTAAACATCTAGGTATAAATCAATATAGTTGTAATAAATTATCAAGCATACTATCATAGTCTCCTCGGGAACAATGCTATTTTCCTTGTAGGAACTATACCGGAAATCATCGAAGTCCCCTAGTCGGGCGTATGCGTCGTCTGGATCCAATGCCTTGTCGTCTTTGGGATGGCCCTTTTCTCGATAGACTGTCGGTATTCCAGCACCAGCCAGCTTTTTCGCAATCTCGTTCCCGAAGTAGTGGATTCTTTCCATATGAACTTCGTGGTCATTGGAATCGTTTCCAGTCAAGCCAGATGGCTCCTCTAGTACCTGTTGAGTGGGTGGGCTATGCTTGCCATTCTCGAGTTTCAGGGGAACCGCGCCAGCCTCTCTAAAAAGAACTATAAACTCCAGCTCAACGCCAAAGGTTGCTGCGTCAGAAAATGAGTTTGTGGCTGAGGTGTTCATGATGAATATCTGAATTCAATTCTGGTTGATGCTGCTCTCTTAGAAATATGAGCTCTCTGGCTTCTTACAACCTCCATTCCTAAGGAGTAAACCCTCATCCTTAAATACAAAACTCAGGGGGCATGTTTACCACGACTCTTTAGTCAGGTTTTTTTCCTGAGAGATTTCTACAAAGTACACACGAAATAGATGATAGTCGGTCACCTTTCATCACCTCTCGTCAATATTAAGCTACCATCGGTAGTCGAACAAGGCCAATAGATGGTCTGTATAGGTACCCCAATTCTGACCGGAAAACTGGCGAAAGGTGACGAGGAATCGCCACGCAGGACGCCAACGGGCAATCACACTACCTAGTATCGATCTAACAAGTACGGAAAAGCTATACTTCCCCTCAGCTGATAGTAAGCATATGATGGGCTAGACATGTTTCCTCTCTGACATGTACGCATAACAAAAAGTCGTATTCCGCAAGCCGAAGAACCAATATCACCATCGAGGTCGCCAACAATAGCCTCGTCGACGCTTTACAACGAGTGTAT
The DNA here is from genome assembly GCF_022478755.1 of Daldinia loculata. Taxonomy (NCBI): domain Eukaryota; kingdom Fungi; phylum Ascomycota; class Sordariomycetes; order Xylariales; family Hypoxylaceae; genus Daldinia; species Daldinia loculata. Next base: position 81,020 of record NW_026054894.1, read on the forward strand.
ATCACATGTCAGTCTCTATATATCACTTCATGTCACTTGTGACCTGAAGTGATGTCTTCCCAATCGTGCCCAACGCCTATAGACTCTTTTGTCATCCAAACGTATAGGACGTAGGATCTAAATCATGTCATATAGCCGTAATCGCAAAATGAAGTGTCCTACCACCAGTGTCACCATCATCTACTAGCTGGAACTCCGGGTATGCAGTGCGGGCCGAACCTCTCATTCAGAAGCCAACGCCGTTGTTCAATGGGCTAAGATCACGACCATGTTGCCGGTAGCTCATAGCGGGCCGTAGTCACAATCCGGACCCGGCTTATGTCACTGTTATATCACTGTTATAGAATCTTGCGCCGTGCATGCATATGCGACATCCCGTATTACTTGGCACTTGGCATATCTGTCCCTACCCCCCTAAACTAGTCGGGAGTACCGTTGCTCTTGGAGATCTAGCACAGGTTACCCTCTAGGAAATCCCACTCCTGGTGTAAACCTATTCCCAACATACGGTTGCGCACGCTGATTTTATTAGCAAGGTAGGAGTCTTACCGCCATTCTGGTGGTAGATAGATGCGAGGTGGGATAGAATTGGGTATATTACTTTATTAGGCTTTCCAATCATAATTGTAGTTATTAACCACGATTAATTACAAGTTCCAACATGCATAAAGAAGAAATAAAGCCGGGGTGAATCCCCAAGGCAGGAAGAAACGCCATGTGATAGCGTCGGTAGTGTAGTGGCACATGGATCCTTAGGAATGAAGCTCAAGACGGGACCCGTGGATGGGACCTGATTGAATATCCAAGAGGAATAAGGTTGTTCCAAACCGATGGCTTTTTAATGGAATAGGAAAAATAAAAACAAAGTCCAACTGGGCTTGGGAAAATCCAATTGGTCAATTGCAATTAGATTCTCCTCCCCCTTACATACTGCCCTTACTTGCCATCAAGGTTCTATGGAACATTAACATTAACATTAACGGAACACGTAGTTACCTGTTATTATTTCTTGACTCCTCCCTTGCTAGTTAGCATTACTCTTTAGCATTCATTAGCAATATATAATTTCAACATTACCAACACCAAGGCGAGCAGATGGCCCCGCGTCAATCTGTCCTCCCGCTCGCCTACCGAGCTTTCTTCCTTATTATCGAACCTATATCCGCCCTCGTAGGTGCCTTCTTTGCGCACTTCCGACAGGATGAATATCTCTCGATGACAATACATGCCGAGACGCCGGTTCCTCTCGGGACGTCCGTCGTTCTCTCGCAGCTCGCCAACCTCTACCTACTGTTCGCGCTTAACGAGGCTCTGGTACTACGGTCTACGGGCGATCTCCGGGTGTGGCGAACGGTGCTGTTCGTCTTATTAGTCGCCGACTTCGGTCACCTCTACTCCGTGAGCGGGTTAGGATCCTGGGTCTACTGGGACGTGACGCGTTGGAATCCTATCGATTACGGGAACGTCATGTTCGTATATTTGGGCGCGTCGATGAGGATCGCGTTTCTCACCGGAGTTGGGCTGGGGGTATCATCCCCGGCAAAGACGAAAAAGGCGGCTTGAGGAGTCTTCTTCAAAGTTGTACCTTTACTACTATCCCAACAATATCAATCATAAGCCTTCTATCTCGGTACTATCTTCTAGCTCGGTACTATGCCCCAACAACCAAGGCCGAATATGTTTCCTTTTCAAAGAGGTCTTACAAAACATTTGGAACCCACAATAATTCCTTTCGAATCACTCGGTACGATGAAATACCGCACTGACGGTTTTTAAGTCGTGGGGTTTAGCTCTATCTCCGACCCATTGTTAATACCATATTCGCTTGGCTCCAATCAGATTGACTAACCAAAAGATATTGAAGTGATACAACTTCTATGACTAGGTTCGGTCCCTGTTTAGCGAAGAAGACATTCATGCTTCTAGCATTACTCCGAAACTGGAGCAAACACACCGCTAGGAGTACCGGTTCTATGCCTATTGTGGATAAAAGGATGATTGATTTTGAGGGGGTATACTCTCTAGACCGGGGGAATGGAGGGGAATTCATGGAATTCATAGGTGGGGGTAGCTTTCGTTGCTTTCGTCGCTTCAAATATCAACTTACAAACCCCTCCATCAACCCCTCGTCTATAGTAGGTATTCCTATAATTTTTTGTATCTACCTAGCACCTATCCCTTACTATATCTCAAAATGTCTAAATACGACCAATACGAGGGTTTCCAAGTCGAGTCGCCCGAGACATGGACCCAGTTCCACTTGAACAAGTTCGACACCAAGCCCTTCGGTGATAACGATGTAGAAGTCAAGATCGAGTGTTGTGGTGTATGCGCTAGCGACATTCACACTATCACCGGCGGCTGGGGCGCTCAGCGTTTCCCGCTGGCAGTCGGCCACGAGATCGTCGGTAAGGCTTTGAGGGTTGGCCCCAAGGTCACTCTTGTCAAGCCCGGCCAGCGTGTTGGTGTTGGCGCCCAATCGTGGTCTTGCTTAAGCTGTCGCCAATGCAAAAACGACAATGAGACATACTGCTCCCAATGGGTAGACACTTATGGTGCTGTCTGGCCGGATACTGGTATCGTGACCCAGGGTGGCTTTTCATCCCACGTGAGGACACACGAATATTGGTGCGTATTTTGAATAGCCGAACGTGCGAATATTTCTAGTAGATCGAGTGTTCCTAACTGCTACTTCTAGGGTATACCCAATCCCAGAAGCGATACCAAGCCACCTTGCCGCGCCGATGCTATGTGCCGGTATCACTAGTTATAGCCCGTTAGTGCGAAATGGTGCCGGACCCGGCAAGAAGGTCGGTGTCGTCGGCCTGGGAGGTTTAGGACATTTTGCCGTTCTCTTCAGCAAAGCATTAGGCGCCGAGACGTGGGTCATCTCACGCACACATAGCAAGGAGGCGGACGCGAAGGCGATGGGTGCCGACGGGTTCCTGGCCACACAAGACAAGGACTGGAACAAGGACCACCTATTGTCGTTCGACCTTATCATCAGCACCGCAAACAGCACCGGCGAAGGCTTCGACCTAAGCGGCTATCTCGCCCTTCTCGACGTCCACGCGAAGTGGATCTCGGTTGGCTTACCCGAAGGAGAAGGACTAAACGTAAAGGCTATGGACCTCGTCACCAACGGCTGCTTGATCGGCTCGTCGCATCTAGGAAGCCGACGTGAGATGCTAGAGATGTTGCAGTTAGCTGCAGACAAGGGGATCAAGTCCTGGGTCGAAGCAGTGCCCCTCAGCGCGGAAAACTTATCCACGACGGTGCAGAAGCTTAAGAAATCCGACGTTCGGTACCGGTTCACCATGACCGACTACGACAAGGTCTTCGGCGCGTAGAGAAATTAGAATCTAGAGGGGTTGCCTTGCGTTAATCGTCGACCTTGCGCATCTACGTGGAGTCCTGGGGGCTTTGTAATAGAAAGAACTCATCGCATTTTATGAGACGCTTGTAAGTCAAGCGGAGTTGAGATGATACTATACATAGAATAAAATAGATATAAATTAGCATAAAACCTAGCATCGGTTGATGTAAGTATATCTAAGTGATCAGGGCCGGCTTGGCCCAGGCATCGTTACCATCGGCTTTGGTTTAATTTAAACTGAATAGGCGCCGAACTTATCGTAGTCGAAGAAACGATCTATAAGTGCACAAGCGGATCGGTTCGTACCTATAACCCTATAAGCTATTACGGTAGTTACTAGGTAACATCTTAAAACTGACTACAAGTTAGACGGAATATGTGTTGTGAAGTGATGCTTAACCATACTCGCTACCCCGATTTGATACAAGGTTATACAAGAAAGAGAAAAGGAGCAGGTTGGAAATCCTAGGACTGCGACCCATCAACGAAAACCCCTAGAACGGTTTATCAAGCCCTTGGTCAGGGCAGTTGAGCTATAGTTACCTTAGCCGTATGCCTTCGGTGCTTTATTCATGAGACATATGACATGAATGTGATCTATATTTTGTATTTGACTTAGCAACGTCATCATGTATAGCCTACAATATCAACGTTGTGCCTTCATATGACACCCGCGGATATGGTTGGGGGTTGTTTGCATGGAAGACGATCCTTCAGCCTTAAGAGAATAAGGTCGTTTATATAACGTATGGTGATGAATGTTCTTACCTTAGGTACGTAATAACCGAGCAGATCACAGGAACGTCATAGCCTTCGGAAACCCGAGAAGCTAGTCCGTATATACGAACCTCGTGCGTGTATGTTGTGGACTACTTCTCCATTTTCTAGGATAAAGTCCTAGGACAACATGCCATGACATTGGGGACGGGGTGCTCCTGCTCGAGTAATACTATCCTAGTCTATCCTCGTGATCTTCACTCATGGTGTCCTTGTACGACTTAGTGCTCAGTCTATGCTACCAACAACAATAATCGATACAGACACCTCAGTAAATGTCGTCCAAAGTCATAGGATAAGCAGACGAGTCGGGCATAGTGAGATAAACGTCAAATGCTGTGCCACGACACAGATAACCAGACGATGAGGCTCGGCTGGAAATTCCCCGAATCCTAAGCGGCTGAGCTTTTTACTAGTGGATTCCAGACAGAAACCCACGCTTTAGAATTTGTCTAACCTACAACGTTGGACATTTACACCGCCGATTTTGGGGTAAACAATATTACGTCGTTGTCTGACCGAGTACTGACATGTGGCGTCGCCTCAACTGGTACCACTGTCTTATATACACTAATTTTAGAATCCATGCCGGAAGTCCCCATACCTAACTCCAATCCAAATACCATTATGATCCATCTATATCATTCCCATGCCAAGAAATTATCCCCGGTAATTTGCGGGTGGAGGCGTAGGGAGTTCAGCTACTACGGGGCGTTCCGTGTCGCGACCCTCGAGTTCCGTCGGTGGCGGTCCTAGTAACGGGGAGTAAGATTGATGCTTGTGATCCGCCATCGAGTTCCATCCACTCATTCCGGACATCTGAGATACATGTCTATTGTCTCCGTGCCAGGGTTCTGTCGATTGGGGCGAGTGAGGTACATATGAATTTTGGTGGTACTGGTTGGGAGAATAGGCCGAGAAACCAGGACTTGGGTATCCTGGGCTTGGAGCGCCAGAGTGATTTCCATTTTGCCATTGGGACATACCGGGAGAGTTGGCTGTTTCTTGATTAGTATTGAGCGAGCGGATATGTACGACAGTAATAGACTCACGTCCTTGAGCGACGTAATGATTTATCGCATCGTCGGCGCCTTTGTTATGTTTCTTATGCCTTGCCAGCCAGCCGCACCTATATGCTAAGATCGCGAGAAGAATTGCGACCACTGCCGCGCCCCCCAGAGATATGCCTAGTATTCCGCCCAGAGGCAACTGGTAGCCGGAACTCGAATTCGAACTGGGCGTAGATGACGAGGAAGCGAGGAAGACCTCAGCGTTGCTTGCATCGTCACTTAGTGTTGCTGGGAGTAGGTTTGCTGTTGGACACCCATCATTTTGACACGGGTTTGTACTGCAACATCCCATAAAAGGTTGCGAACTCTTGCAAGTAAACCAACTGCTGGCGTTGTTGGGCGCAGCGCAGCTTTGTCCCGGTATACTATCGTAGTGATCTGATGAAAAGCTTGCCGCCGCTAAATCATTCTGGGGACACCGTCCGCTGCCGTCGGCACAAGGGTCGACGGTGCAACAGCCGATGAAGCGGATGCTTGCATTCTCGCATACATAGAACTTTCCCTTGGACGGGCACGACAACCCAAGGTCACTGCGAGTTGTTGACATTGCGAGAACGAGCGAGCTACCAACGGGTAGATTAGGAATTATGAAATTGCCCTCAGCGCTGATAGAGAAAGTAGAAAGGGAGTGAAAACACTCTCCCGTGGGATCGTCGCAAAAGCAACAAACGGAACAAACGGAACAAACGGTATATGATACGGTATATGATGTGGCTCGTCACTTCTGGCTCGGCCAAGGGATATATGGATACATTGCTGCCAACACCCTCAGAAAGGATTGGAGCAAACGTCAGTCGACCATATGAAGGTTGGATGATCGGGGCTTAATACGAAGACCGACAGATACAAAGCCCCGTCGGGTGCCGTGGCAGTATTAGGTCCCGATCAAAAGAAATAAATGTTGGTTCCTTCGGGTTGGTTGTGCAGTTCAGCGGATGCAGAGGATATCCCAAATTAGGAACATCACATTCGTCTAATTGGTCAAAGGCCGGGCGCGATATAGAGGCGCAGTAAAGATGTCCATAGTAGATATCCAATATTTCGTGTTATAGTTGGAGACTTTACCAGCAGGCTGGGTCTGACTTAGTAAACAGTAAATCAGAAAGCTACCTATCTTTTATGAACCGCGATCTCCGAATTAACTTAGGTCGTATTGTATTAACTGTTAGTAACTAGACGAATTATACTCCCTTACTTCTACATGTAGGTACGCGGTAATTGATGGTTACATGGCCCTTCGGCCCGTTAGTAGTACAAAATTAGAAGTCTTACAAAATACCATAGCCTACCTACCTAGATATCATCGGCTCCGTGGTAAACAAACAGCGTGACCAGTGATATATGGATTGCGACGATAACTGAAGTTCGACGTCCAGGATCGAAATAGGCTTTATCGACAAGGCTGTCTTGCTGCTAGGTTGGCAGTTTTAATATCGCAGGTGGCTCATCTCGGCAATTCGTCTCTATCACACCATGGTGATATTCTACGATGTAACTCATCAGACAGGCCGAGAGGTATTCGAAACGCGGGAAGGCTTGAAAGCAACTTGATAGGCATCAAAGCACAAAGTTCAAAGCTCAAAACGATCACTTCTCACGAAGTACAGAATTTTAAGAAGGCAGCTCTAATGCATATAAATTACATGCAGACGTTACATTTGACAGAGCAAACGATTTTAGAGATGTGATAGGCAAGGGGTGGAATGGTAACTCAAGTTGATTACGAGTTGTAATTGTCAACTTTACAGTCGAGAGGGGAGAAGCTTAAACCTATCGGGGTTAAGATCAAGTATCTCTAGCCACGGATAAGCCACATTTAAACAGTGGGTCTCTCAGATAAGATAGGTAGGTATCCCGAGAAAATCGCTTCTGTCCACAAAACCCTGAGTGGCCCAAGCGCTACTACCCACAACCGCCCACAACTTAGCTCGATTTCCCAAATTCCCACCGCGAATTGAATTTTGTGTGAATTTTCGATTAAGCCCCAAGTCGAAAACTTTCAACATTCCTCGCGACTTCAATTCCCATCCCACCAACCAAACCGCCATCCGCTCCTTTGCGACTTCGTCCCCCCTTCTAGCAGCGAAGACAAATAAACCGCAATCATGAGTGCCGCTCTTAACAAGATCGCGCCCAACAGCCCGTCGCGCCAGAACCCGTCGGAGCTCGAGACCAGCATCGCTAGCGCTCTCTACGACCTCGAGACCAACACCACCGATCTCAAGATTGCCCTCCGACCCCTGCAGTTCGTCTCTGCCCGAGAGGTATGAATACTTCCCTGCTTTACCGGTTATCCTGGGACTGCTTTAGACCGGCCCTATTCCTCGGTCCGATCGGACAACTTCTTTGCTACAAACGACTCGTCCACGGATCGTGACGAGTTCGATATAAATGGCATAGGAAAATATCCAGCAATATCAGTGGAATAGGACGGGAAGCGGTCCAAGGAACACATAAATATTATCGTGTCTCCTGGAGCTCGCCTGCTGACTTTTGGGTCTTGATTAGATCGAAGTCGGCCACGGCAAGAAGGCTATCGTCATCTTTGTCCCCGTCCCATTACTCCAGGGCTTCCACCGAGTCCAGCAGCGGTAAGTTCCCAGACACGGCTATTAATCCCTACCTGATTATCGAAAGACGGTTGCTAACGTTTGCGTTATCGTAATAGCTTGACTCGTGAGCTCGAGAAGAAGTTCTCCGACCGCCATGTCCTGATCATCGCCTCGCGCCGCATCCTTCCCCGACCCAAGCGCTCTGCCCGCTCGCGCAACACCCTCAAGCAGAGGCGACCCCGTTCGCGAACTCTGACTGCTGTCCACGATGCCATCCTTACTGACCTCGTCTACCCCGTCGAGATTGTCGGCAAGCGTCTGCGCACCAAGATAGACGGCAGCAAGCTCCTCAAGGTCATCCTTGACGAGAAGGAGCGTGGTGGTGTCGACTACAGACTCGACACCTACTCCGAGGTCTACCGCCGCCTGACGGGCCGAAACGTCAACTTCGAGTTCCCCCAGTCCGGTGCCACCGAGTACTAGGGATAAGCGGATGTTATCTGGGCTGGTATGGGAAGAGAGTTTGGCATTGTCTTTCATGGAATGATAGCATGGCAAATCTGGTGGGCCAAAAACTACATTACTGGCACGGCGTCTAGATAGCTTGTGGACTAAATGACAAGCTGGTTTTATGATGACATATCACACTTAATGAATTGCTTTTGATATCTTTACTCGTGACTCCTTTCATATTTGCTTGTGTCCTCGGGGTATCGTAGATTATCTAGCTATTCCTGACTGATCCGACCAATGCCGATGGCGCACCAGTACGCCAGTTCTTTCTTCTCCCTTGTATCCTTTTCCTTGCCTGCCGCAGCGCCTACCTGATCCTGTGACACATCGCCCTCCCATTCCAACCGTATAAACATGGGTATCTCCAATATGTCCTCGTCTTCCTTCAGCGGGTTCCGATCTGACCCAGGGTCGCCTTCACTTTTGGAAAAGCTCGAGCGCTCCTCCACGCGGAGCGATGCGGGCACCACCTCCACCACAATACTAACCCAGTTTCGGCCCCTCTCCCATATCTTGCCTGCTTCCGCCTGCTGCGACGTACTCTCGTCGCCCCGCTTTCGCCCCGCACCCTTTTCGCCGTCCTTCAGGACGTCGTCTAGGTACATGTCCGTATCGGTATTGGCATCGATATGGAACTGGGGGCATAGCACCGTCACTCTAGACGCGAAGCGTCCGGGCGTAGTTGCCGGCGTCGCAAGTGTGACCTTGATCTCCTCGAACATGGGGTTTTTGAAAGTTAGGAGAAACTGCGCAGGCTGGAGGGGCACTAGGAGGTCTGAAGTTCCCGGTGTTGAAGGGGTGGGGGTAAGCGGTTTGATGGAGATGGAGGGGATGCTGTTGTTGGCGACGAGGCGGATGCGCCATCGCGTGTTGCCGACTTTGGACTCGGGCTTGCTGATGATGTGCCGGCATACAGGACACCGCTTTGAGCGCTTCGTACGTAGTAGGTACGGGATCGGCCAGAGTTCGTTGGCGAAGCGGGCGCCTTCCTCGACTTGTAATCGTGACTGATCGCCTGTAACGGTACCGTCCCATCCGTCGCGGCGCAGCTTTGAGATGGCTGCGCTGTCGTCAAGGTCGGCAACACGGAAACCCTCGTTTGTAGAATCTGCTTCCCGCATTATGCTCGACTTGGCCTTGGGTTTGCCGAGGCCGGCACTGTTTCCCGAGTATAAGTTCATGATTCGCGTAAGAGCGCCGGGGGAGCTGAGCCCGTAGTCCATCAAGTTCGATAAGCTACTTGAATTGGGCGAATTCGTGTTGTTCTGAGCGTTATAGAATGACTTCATGGCCGCGAATCTCGCCGAGGTCGTCACGGGCACTGCGTCGCTTTTCTTGGGCGAAACGTCCCCGGTCGAAGAAGAGTGCTTGGAATGGTCATCGCCGTGGCGGAGTTTAGAAAGTTGGGAGAATATACCCTGCGGCTTGTCGAATTTGACGCCTATCTCGGCCGAGTTCCAGTTGCAGTACGAGCAGGCTAGAATCCATGGTCCAGACGGAGGTGTGGCACTTGCGCTCTCGGCGGTTAGGAGTGATGGTTCGGGTGCTGACTCGAGGGATTGGACGGCTAGTGGTCCTATACATATTGGGCATTGAAAGCAACTACGCGTACATCTGGGTAAAATATATTAGTATTATTTATAAGGTTATGATACGTTGAGACTGGTTCTAGAGTATATAAATAGAGTATATAAATACGCACCTGTTCCCTTCCGTCTTTAGACTACTGCTCCCAACCTCGAAGAGACAGTTTGGACAGTATATTGTTACAAGCTCCTCGGCGACACATCGCGGGCAGCGGATCTGATGGCACACATCGCAGTACAGCAGATATTCTAGGGGATATAAGCTGTAATTGGAGCGGGGCGAACGGGGATCAAAGGTGCGCTCGTCGTCGTCGTCAGGCGAATCCCGAGAAGAGGGAGAGGAAGTACCATCTGCAGAACGGGTATGGATCGCAGTGTCGTTACAGGGACATTGTATGTAGGTATAAGGAACAAACGATGCCATCTAGACGTCTTAAGGCGGCATATTTCAGCCGCAAGATGCACCCAAGCTCTGCGGACCAAAAATAAGATAGCAATCGAAGTCCAATTACTGAAACAGTAGAATCCTGTGACACTGCTTCCAAGCGGCTGCGCGTCAAAAAGGTGTTGGAACTTTTGTATGTTTTGCGTGCAACAACTTGAGCAAACGAGCTTGTGAATGCTAATCTTAGGTACCTATGTATCGAGTTATGTAATATTCGGTGTCTTATGCTTTTAAGCGGGTGTTTCTTATCGATACATTTTGTCGCATTTTATCTTATTCGCCCTCCAGATGAGAAATGATAGACGAATTACTTCACATAATAAGACAAGATTCTGCAATATATATATATATATGCCTATACCTATATATAATTAGCATATCACTTATTCACGGTATAGTTATTTCTTGCAATTACTAAATCTGATTGTAAGTCGATTTATTCAGCTTTGAACTCAGCGGCCGCAGATGCATACCTCATAATATTGTCATGATTCATCTTGGACGGCTAGGGTAACTACCAACTACCCTCCATATGCCGTAATGATATGCGGACTAAACTTATTCATCGATTGAGGATAATTCAAATCTGACCTGAGCGCCGAGAACTGCATGCATTACCGTGCATTTGTCGTCTAGGATCTTGGCTGCCTATACTTCAAGAACAAGATTCACAGATTTTACCGATAGGTCTAGGCTTTCGTCATATTATTAGCAGCACTTCGTATAAATTAACAAGAGGTCATCCTGTATGCTCAATGGCGGTTCGCTGATTAGACAGGGATATGGCTTCAATTACATAGAGCTCGGTATTGTATCCGACTCATTGGTAAAGACGGTGGCTTACAACGGATCGACAATGGACCACATCATGGTTTACACTAGCCCAACACGCAGGCGTTTAAGGTCCCCGAAATGGAACATGTTACGAAATAGGGAGTCGAAACCGCCGATCTGACGTGGAGGATCTCACTTATATTTCCAAGAGGTAACCTTTGGTTTAGGCAAAGTTTATCGAGTAAGAAATGCCTGACGCTTTCACATACGCGCGCACTCTATTGTGCCTCCTGGTTGGATCTTCGACACTACGGCGAGGCCCGGAGACTTGTAGCCATGATTTCCTTGGTAAAACGTGAGAGAATCTAACGGCGTGTCAAGCCTTGATCTACCAGGCTCGTAGGGTATGCTCTAGAACGTTAGAGATATCGTTCATAGTTGGCCCATGTTCTAAGCGTTGAATGTCGAGCTCGATAGGAAAACATACAACACACATGATGGCCGACGCAAGCGATCCTCGCCCCGCACTCAGCCCTTCCGAATACCAACCAGATAAACCGCTGTGGCGGGAACTGTCTCTCTACAATGGGGTTTCGAATAGATCGCGAGGCTGGAAAACAAAGAAGCCGGAGAAATTTGCGGAAATGCAGACGCCTCAAAAGCCTGGCACCGTGAGATGGGACGGCGCCTCAATGTCGAGTAATGATTGGGATAATCTGAAAAGGGTATGCTTACAAGTTATCCCCTGTTCCGCCGTGATATATATTCACAAGACCGATGTAGGATCCCGAGCTGTGGTATCGTGATGGAAACTGCTACATTCACCTCTACGGCCAAGGGCAAAGCCGTAGGGGTCCCGCATTCAAGGTGCCTTTCTCTGGGTTCCTAGAGACAGCTTGCTATCCCTTTATCGATAGATTTATGGCTCGAGATGTCATAATGCCGACGGGTTGCGCTCAAGAGAACGGCGACCCGGCAAGACAGAGTCGTATCGAACTCTTCATTCCAGCACCTCCTCGATCAGATAAACATCAATCGTATAAATACCACCTGGCAACCCGAAACTTTGTTGCTTACGTCTTCCGCAGGTCTATGGTTGGAGAAAACCTAGGAGCTGCTCTAATTACTCTCATGCATAGCATGCATCAGTTCCGTTTAAGGGACGTGGATAATGTTCAAGATCTTATGGGTTACCTAGACGAGGAAGGTTACCTCAATCTTAGAAGCAACCCGGCTCATGCTATAGCTATATTACACCTTTCAGAAGTTTTCCGGTTGAGAGGTCTCTATATAAACGCTTTTGCACACTGCTGTGGCATGAGCGACCAATTGCCCACCGTTCCCGAGTATCAGGTTCGTCGATATGTTCCCTTGTCTCTGGAAGTTTGTTGACATAAATAGCTACTATCCCCTGTAACTCGAAAGCTCATCCGTTGTGCACGAGTTGAAATGAATCTTAGACTAGGTCAGAGTGCAAATTTGGTGGGAAATTTTCTGCAATATGAGCTGGCCGAGGCACATCTGTCTTTGTATCCTGGAGCTCGATCGCATCTCGAAGAATTCCGGTCTCTATTGCACAATTTCTACGCCGCTAAATTTGGATCATACCCACCACCATCCGTTGACTCCCGAACGACAGTATTCGAAGCAGGCATCTTTCGGACTATGAGGACAGATTTCGATGCTCTTTTCCAGTATCTGGTTGATGAGAGTGTTGACAACACCCAGAACAGTCTATCCTTAGCCGAAGGAGGTGTCTGTACATGGCAAAGTATTCAATCCCTTGACTTGAGACATGAATTCAAGACTTTATTTCACCCCCTTCCCCTCCTCCCAAAGGTGTCGCTTGAAAATATGGAAAAGGTCGCATGGTTGGAAAAAAGGGCCAGAACAAATCAAAGACAACAAGAAATCATACGCTCGGCCTTGTTAAAGGCCACAAACCAGAAGCCCGAACTCCTTAAAAATGGACTGGTGAGAGTATATCGCCAATTCGAGGAGAAATTGGTCCACCCTTCCACTAAAGCAGGCAAGTTCGAAAATCTAGGTCCTATAGACAGTCGCAAAGTCCGCTGGATCTTGATTTATGCGGTTTACCAGGCCCTCCGTCAAGCAACAGAGATTCCACCCGAGGTTCTGGACGCTGCTAGAGCTCCATATCATCTCTGTATCTCTACGGTTGATCTACCACCATGGGATGAGGAACGGCCGGTGCACGACCTAGTTCGAAGGCAAACAATTCATATTGCCCATAGTACATCACCCTCAGCAACAGGTTGGGACTCTGCAGGATCGTCCCCCTACCAGTGTAACTTCGAGATCAAACCGGATATTGACTATTTCGCCATTACCCATCGCGATAGAACCGCAGATGAAGCTAGAGATAAAGGCCCGCGACTTCGCAGAGCAGCGAGTTGGAAGGGAAGTCTTTCTAGGAGCCTATCCCGGAGCTTGACGACCCGACGTCCATCAACCAAACTTACTAAACCGCAGAATAGGACTACCCAGTCACCTTGGAACAGGCACTATCACGAGGTTGTAGTTCAAGGCTACGGCAACGGAACAAGCGACATTAAAGACGCGCTGACAGGTGCACCGCCACCAAAGGTGCGTGCGACAATTGCGGAAGAGGACCCAGCATCGACATCGCCTTCTCGTTCTTCTAGTATTTCTGACCTAAGGAAATCCGAGGATGGGAGTATCGCGAAGACATCGGAAACATCTGTATCCGAGAGCCAAGCGGAAAATTCCCCATTCCTACAAAGCAGTCACAATGGCAGCAGAAAGAGCGCGCAGAGTAGACATAGTAATAACAAACGCGAGACGCCGCCGCATCGTCCCGGGTCTTCATTCGGCGCATTTCGACGAAAGCGCCAAGGAGAAGTCACGTCCAAGTCCTCCTGCGGGCTGCTCGGACGGCGATCGAAGAGTATCGACGGCACCTCGCGGAAATTCATGGAACCCGCACCGGGTGATGTCCACAAGGTGAATAGTGTGACGCCTCACATCGAGATGCCGGCTCCCAAAATCCCCACGTGGAACCACATCAAGGTCATGGAAGACAAGGCTACCAACTGGATGGCGAATGATATTCAGCCCGCATGGGAGCAATACACCGATCTCGGTGGCCTGACCGAGTTGAGACCCCGGGGACCTCACAGACCGCCGCCGAGGTGTAGGCCGACACCGATGGTACGCCTATAGAGTAGGTGGGATGGCATTATGAGGTATATGAAGGACTGTTAAGGGGGACTATAGATTACGCCTTTTATGGTTAACGGTGATACCCACTGGGGAGAACTCGGCCTCCTCGTTAGGCGTTTTAGTTTGGTGCGTAATAACCAGTAGGTAAGAGTCCCAGAGTTATGTACGTTAGGCGTGCAAGATTTGTGCCATTGAAAGCATCCAAGACAAGTTGGGATACGGGACACTCGCAACTAGACCGAATGCAGCTTCAAATGTTAGTTTGTTAGTTTGTAATATACATACCTACACATCTAGCCTTGCAATCTACGATAGGACTTGGGTATATTCCATCACTAAACCACTACGCCCACTTATGGTTTCCATACACCCGACTAATATTTTCGCTGAACTCAAATAGGTATCTCTCGCTCGTAACTAAACTAATCGCTTACTCGGACTTGACAGCAGCTCCGGTCGAGGCAGCTGTCAGGCCATCTATGATTTCACCTCCCATGACGTAGATGAGGTAAGAGGGGAAAATAAGCCATAAGCCGCTGTACCATGTTAGTCAAGTCGACGCTAGAAGTCACGGCAAAAGGGGACTACTTACTTGGGGATGATCCACAAGAGAACCAAGTCTTGTAGGCTATTGTGCCCAATGTTGTCGAAACCCGAGAAGTACTCCTGAAGCCCTATTAAACGACAACCAGCACGTCAGCAAGCCGCACTAACCAACTAGGTAATAACCGCATATTACTCACAATACAGCACCGTCTTACTCAACGTCATAACGGCCGCACTAAACGCCGTCACAACCGCCAGCGCGGCGGGCCGTCCGCTCAGCACGCGGGTGGCGCGCCCCGCGACCGCCGCGCCGGACCCGAGGTAGACGCCCACGTAGACGAGGTACATGGCGGTCTCGACGACGTTGAGGGCGCCCTGGGCGGACGTGAACCCGTTGCGCGCGTGGAACGCCTTCCACCCGTACACGTGGTCCACCTCGCCGTATAGCTTGTACGGCGCGTATACCGGCCAGTGCAGCGGCCCGCCCTCCATCGTTAGGGGGCGCAGGAGCACGTACCCCGAGTCCCAGATCACGAGCGGGAGGGATACGGCGAGCCAGAGGAGGGTTAGTTGTGAGGGGGCGTGCGCCCAGAGCTTGGGCGGTGCGGTGGGGGTGGTGGTGGTCGTTCTGGTGGTGGCGGCTTTGCTGGCGGAGCGGGTGGTTACCATTTTCGTTTTTCGTTTTTCGGTTTCTTTTTTTTTCTCCTTCTGTGTTGTAGTTTTGGTGTTCCGCGGGGTTCGAGTATACTACGGATTGTCGTCTTATCGCGGGCGGGGGTATATTCGGCGGGCGAGTCTATATATATATCGACGTAGGGAGTTCCTAAATACTTCTCGATGTTTACGTGTAGCAGTTGAAGGTAAAGAACCCTAAGCAAACGAGCTAAACTTGCATATATTGCCTTAGGTAGGTAGGTACACTGGCAAGGCCAATTCCGTATCCGTATTCCTGTTGGTGACCAGATGCGGGGAACCGACGAAACAGCTCGGATAGAAATCGTTCCACGACCTCGCGACCCACCGATGTGATAGGGTCTCTTTTCAGAAGGTGCCAAGACCGGGGTATACTATACATTTCTATCTCGCTTTTCTTAGAAATATGTAGGCGTCTTTAAGTTAAGCAATAGAGGTCAAGGGAAAGTGTATATATGCCATGGAGATATGTAGAGAGAGCTACTATTATTTTAATTAGTAGCTCGGAGGTCTTTAATAAAAACAATACTAGAGGTAGTTAGCCCCTAAGAGATGGAAATGTATGATACTAGGCTGCTCTTGATGAATGCAGTGGTATATTTAGGTAATTGTTGTGTAGAAAGTACCTAATGGCATCTTACCTCTGGATACTTGTAAGAGGAACTTCACCGGTTTAGCCATTGAGTGCATATAGGGTTTCTAAGCTATTCAAGTTAGACAAAAGACAATAGGGCACAACCTGACAGGTCTATCCATTTAGACATTTACTCGGTACCGCCTTGCTTCCAGCTAATAATCCAGTTATAGTTTAGGTATTCTTAGTACCTCTCTGCAGGACGTGACCTTTACTAGAGTAAGATATACAATACTCTCAGCGACAGGCACGGCGAAGATGAGAGATAGGGTTGATTTGAGGCTGACTAGGTTACTATACTTACTAATTGATCCCATCTAGACGGGTGCTTCGCAAGATGAACCGTGGCTGAGGACACCGGCATAACTTGCGGTTCGCTATGAGGGCTATCCGTCCAGTCTTAAAGTCAAGCCGCTAGTAGCCTTATACTTTACAGCTTACGGTTTCGATTCGCTAAGCGCATTACCGATAATCCAGTCCACTGGATTCGTTAACACGACTACCTAGGTACGCAAGAAAATGAGAACTGATATACGTGTGCCGCCAAAGCGTGATGCACCGGAGGGTAAGCACCACAAAAAAGAATTGACAGCAAGCACAAGTCGCTCTAGCACGCAAATATGACCGATAGCAAGTAGGCGAATGTAAATCGGTTGATTAATCGTGCGATGTTTTAAATGTGTGTAATAAGAAAAAGAGAAGAAATCGTCAAAGTCGGGAAAGCGGGCGCCGTAAAAAAAGAGGACGGTGGATTGAGTGTCAGGTCATGTGATTAGGCAGGACCCGCTAACTTGGACAATTTCCTTCAAATTGGATCCTCTTTATAAAATTTTCCTTCTCAAACAACATTCATCAACAAAGTCACATTTTCAGATTCTGAAGATCTGAAGATCATACACAACCAAGATATCATAATTGAAATCTCTCCGGGCTATGGATCAGTAAGAGCTACTATCGAATTAATTCATTTGTTATGAGCTCTATCTCGTCGCATCTCCATGGATCGGTAGACAAGTGTCCCGTATCGATTCCATCTCGACATTCAAGCACAGTTGACTTTGTTATATATATATATATATATGTATAAACCCACAAATTGCCTACCTCTCGCGACTCTCAATGCGCGGGAGCGTCAACTTCTTTTTTATCGTTCAATGTGGGAGAATGATCCAAGGCCTAGACAGCCGGTCCAATCCACCCTGCTGCCGTAGAATGAGTGCGGTAGCGGGACTAACAAGGACAAACACGCCATTCACTTACTTAGAAACTATTTAGTTTGACTTGACGAGTAGATATAATTAGTCTATTTTTACACTGGAATAATTTTATATAACTTCTTGTACAATGCGAATCCTGACCATCTACGGGTTTCCAGGAGAACCGTCATCTACATTGCTATCAAATCCCGATACTAGATCGCCTCGAGCCTTTTCCAGTTGGCCCGGGAAACTCGAGTCCTTGAACGCAATGCTAGCGCTGCCGAAATCGTACGCTACAAGCTTGTCTCGAAGCGCGGTGCTCGGGAATCCATTGTATGAGATCAACGCGCCGTAGAACCATTTTCCAGTGTCGTTTTCGATGTTATCGTCGTCCTCATTCGCGAATCGGAAGTCGTGCGTGCCGACCCCGTCCTTGTTGTACACGACTTTAGGATGCGTGCCGTCCCATCGGACGTCGCTGGCGCTCTTGACTTGGTAGTCACCGTGTTGCGATACTGCTACTACTTTGGCCTCGTCGTTCTGGACGAAGACGACGACGTGCTCCCAGTCGTTGCGGTGTCCCGGGTCGAGGGGGAAGTTGGCGAGGGCAACGTCCTTCTCGAAGTAATAGTCGTATAGATATGCGCACCAGCCATTATTGCACCGCGCCCGGGAGTACACATTGTTGTTGGCGAGGTCTGAGGGGTCATGGCAGCCCGAGGACAAACCAGTGTTTTCATGGTCGAGGCCTGGATTTATGTTGCCGTTCGCATCGATGGCCGGCGTGTTATAGCACCCATCGGTATCGAAGTCCATTGCAGGTTGCCATCTAAATACCTTAGTTCAGCGCCCGTGATCATACATAGTACTTAGGTAACCATAGAAATCATTTAAAACTCACTTCTTGTCGTTGGCCGTAGCCTTCTCCGGTAGCGCCTGTGGAGGATCTCGAGTCACTAGGTGTAAAAGATGCTCGATAGGACTACCATTCACTACTGGAGTGGTAGTTGCCATCAGCAGAGCCAACCCTGTGGCAGCGAGGCTCTTCCGGATAGACATTCTGATGGGCAATTTTCTCTCTACTTCGGTCAAGAGTCGAAATGGCTGGCCTGGTCCATCAAATCAGGACTCCAAATGGGGATTTCCATCTTCTATATACCCCTTTCCAAGTTGCTCTCCCGTCTGATGCTACACTCGGTTTCTCCATTTCCTCACGACATGGTCCTGGAGCAGATGGCAGACAACAAGCTGGGGTTTGGCCGACTTGAACAAGGGTCTCCCCCAGGGGCCGACACGAGCCGCCTTCCTTGTTTGGAAATGCATGAATATTCACGTCACCCTACTGGACCTTGCATCTCTTATGCCGTGCTCATTTAAATCTAGCGGCGGAGAATGGCCCGAGTTTAAACTCTCACCTTGTCTCCTATCAATTCTACAACGTGCTGCTGTTTAGACTGCAGTATAACCATTCACAAGACACCCCAATCGCTTCTTGGTATAGTATCCTAAGATCTATGTATAAGCAGTACTTCAACTCTTCTGTCTAACTTCATATTAAACCCCCTGTTCACTTCAATCATGCAATCTATCGCGTCAGCTACGGCGGTATTGCCGATCTTGAGGCTGAGTTAAGCCCCGAGCATCTGGCCGATCTCGAGTTTTAAATCCATAAAGCCCTACCGGCACCAGAGCTGCCCAGAGTTTAGAAATAGGATTGTATTAGCTCCACTCTAGCCTCCTTCTACTTATGTCCATAGCTGGACTTTGCAGTTGATACTACATACGGACGCGAGCACGGGTTTCGTCTGAATTCGTATGCCGGACCCGTCTCCCCACACGACATCGCGACATGACATCTAGTGTATATGGGAGGTAGATTTCTAGATGAGTACCTGCAGTTGTAACGTTGAATTCTGCATTTATTGGTTGCCGTACTCCACGTGTGACGATCTATCATAGTTAATTAAAGTCCAATTCTACCCTAGAGCTTTGCAACTCCACTGAATGGCGCATGTGTTCGGTAGGCGAATTGGTATGTCCAAAAGTACTACCCCATCCCGTCGGTGTTGCCATTGGATAGAACTCCACACGTGTATTGACCTAGCGATATAAACAGTTGCTTCGCATGGCGCTACGCCTGACGCATGGTCATATTACAACTTTAGATATTAGCTGTAGTTTTAAGCAAGCAAGCCGGGGCTAGTAATGTAGTATCGCAATGAACGGGAATACTTGCAATATCAACGTAATAGATAGATAGCCAAGAGGAAGATGACAACTTAGCACTAGCGGGATTATAACAATGCTAAACACGCACAAGTAACTGCTGTGTATCTGCAAAAGGAGACATGTAGAGGTTCAAATTTACTTGTCTCACGACTAACATGTAGGTGTAATTGTCAACGCCTAGGTTAGAAAAGTATAAGTAAACCCAACGCTTGTAATTCCAGAGAAATATGCTTCTATAATAAAGATAATAATAACACGACCGAAACTTCATAACATCTCATAGTTGTATTGCTCAGACAAATAAATCTATATTTTCTCATACATAGGTAGCGTCGTCGTCATCCCAGGGTATATACTCTACACACACACACACACACGATTCCCCCAACCGTTCCCGTTGCTCCGGTTCCAAATCGTACAATACCTAAGCAACTCGCCAGCGAATATATATACCTAATATATACATACACAGAAGCATACAAGGCAAAGCAGTTACATAGGATAGGTAGTTAACCGCAGCCCCTAGTATTGGCCGTCGAAGAGGTACTTCTCGTCCGTAAAAGACAGCAGAAACCGCGCTACCAGGCGGCCCGTGTAGTTCAGCGACACGTCGCGCGGGAACGGGTGCCCCTCGTGGTTAGGCAGGATGGGGTCCGCGACGAGGAAGTCCAGCTCGGACCCTGTTGCAGCACGGGGTAAGTTAGCAATGCGCTCGTTTTACCTGGAATTGTGTATCTACCTATCTAAGGGGTAGTAGTTAACTAATTAAAATAAAAGAATAAACTTACATCCGTCGCCCTGGAGCAGCTCCTTTAGCGAGACCACCATCTCGGCGGCCGGACCGTCGAGTTCGTCCATCTGCGCAAAGTTGGCGTCGGCGAGGGGGTTGAAGGCCTTGGCGCCGGTGTCCCGGGTATGGGTCTGGTAGACCTGGTGGAATTGGTACGCGAACTGCTTGAAGGGGAGGTTATCGATGTCGCGGCAGAGTGTGAGCGCAAAGTCCCGGCGGTACTCGGGCTTGGAGCGGTTGCGGATCGAGATCTCGTTCTGCGAGATGACGAAGGTGTCGGCCGCCGTCTCTACCGTCTCCATGAATAGACACAGGACTAGGAACGCGGCCAGACACGGCGCCCACTCGCGCCGGAGTTTGGGCTTCAGCGACTTCGAGAACCCGTCGAAGAGCGACTGCATCTCCTTCAGCAGCATCTCGTCTAGCACCGCCTTCACCTGCCGGTTCAGCACCCGCGACGTTAGCCACGGGTTGCCTCGCGGTACCATGTTCGTGTCTCGCAAGCTGACGATCGTAGCTTCGGTGAGGCAGAGCTGTCGTGTGAGCACGTAGTGTGTGACGTAGATACTCAGTGCGCGCTTCACCATCGCCACCTGTGAAGACTATTGAATGTAGAATCTCGTTAGCCTAGGCTCGTCATTTTCGGGATTGGCTAGAAGTAAGAGATGTCAAGATTTACCTCGGAACGCTGCGCGAAGCGCTGCACAATCGACAAAACCTTCCGCGGTACTTGGGTTGACCGGATAGCATCCGTTACCTGCTGGGCGTACATGGGCTCGGATGTGAGGTTCTGGATGTACTCGCGAGCCCGTCTCTTCAACTCCTCCCGCTGTGTCGAGTTGTCCGGGTCGATACCAATCGGGGCGGCACCTCTCGACTGCAGATCCATCTGGTTTATGCCCATGCTCACGTGCCAGTGCTGAAGGATCTCGGCGGATTTAGGCGTGAAGAAGCTGGCGGGAATGGTGAGCGTCGAACCAAAGTTGGAGCCGGAAAAGAGCTCGACGGAGCATGTGACTTCAGCGTTGTTGGGCTTGAAGTTTTCCACGTTCTCGCTGATGAAGCTCGCTATCTGGTCCTTCTTGAAGTGCGTTCGCATAAACTCTGGGAATAGCACCGGGAGGAAGTCTCCGAACTGCCAGCACATTATCTGTGGAACTTGTGCTGTGAGCTTCTTGCAGTTCTTACACGGCCGCTCTTTGTCACACTTCACTTTGCGACTATAAGCACATGGGTGAGTGGTCGTTCACTAATACAAAATAGAAGATAGGTGCAAGGGAAGATACACACCTGTGGCAGCAGAAACAAGCCCCCAATCTCCGAACCTGCAGAGCGCTCTCCTTGGTCTCATGCGCCAACGGCCCCTTCCTACCTCTCTGAGTAGTTCGCATAGCCTCGAAGCATTCGAAAGGATTCGGCTTCCCCGACTGTTGGTGGATGAGGTTCGGCGTCATGATGACGAATTTGCTTGACGCCTCTGCCTTCCTCTTCTCGACCTTGTAGCCGCTCCTGACTTTACGTATAGGGCTTGCGCCCTTTCCGGGTTCCGCCTTGACGTACGGAGATCTCGGGCTCGATTGGAGAGAGCTATGCGCTGGAGATCGCTGCTCCGGGGACTGGGACGTTATGCTGATGACCTCGTCACCTGCCACCGGCGAGAACCCTTCGTTCTTCAAGTTTGTAGGCGCCCACGGAGGGACGTTGTTGTCGTTCTGGAACTGGGGTGGGATGTTGAGCTCTGCCGTCTGAGTGGGCATCTCGAAACCACCTATCCCCGCCATGTTGGCAGTCATGTTACCCTGGAATGTAGAGTAATATTGGGCCATATCTATATCTACAGCATTGGAGTTAAAAATGACGCTCGAATTGTGACGTGCCAACTCCTCGCGCTGGGACTCACTCGTAAATGGTTCGTTAAACATCAAGTCGTGCTCACTAGCCATGAACTGCTGCTGGTCACCAAAGTTGGACAGCAATTGGCTTTGCATGCCTGCAGTCGCCATTACAGAGGCATCCGTCGCGTGGTCGGGAAAGGAACTAGAAGGCACCACGCGGGAGTGGTCATGTTCTAGTCGTTCTAGTTGGAGGGGGGACATGGCAACGGGTGAAGCTTGGATCTGGTTGGGATTCATCCCAATGACCCCCCAGCTTTGCATACTCGAGCTAGAGGGACTGGGCATAAAACCAACAGAGGCCGAGTAAGACTCTACACGCTGCCACGAGCCGTCGGATTCATCGCCAGATTCCATGTGGGGGAAGCTGTGCTTAGAAGACGGGGAGGCGGACGCGACTGAGGCCATGGTGGTGGTGGTGATGCCTCTCGTCTGGAGCGATTGCAATCGAGAAGCGCATGAACCTAATCACTCATCTATTTATTAATAGGTGTTCCCGGCACGCCGAATCCTCCTCAGTCGTGCGGTTTGGGCGGGCTTCGGGAAGCACGATAATGCTGAGACTTTTGTTTGCCGTGGGGTTTTCGTACTACGATGATGCAAGTTGCTAGCCGAGCAAACAGTTTTAACTAAGACAATGGGTAGCTATAGAAGAGTTACATAAGGTAGGTAAGGTAGGTAGGTAGGTGAGATATGTAGAGAGCCTAGAATATGGAGCCAAGAATTAAAATAAAATAAAAATCGGGGGTCGCCGGTATAAGTTATTCGACGACTTGTACTAGAAGAATTCCCGACGAAACCGCTCGGTGACAGATAGGATTCCACCCTTAAGAACGTCGAAACAGCCTTGAGGGGGCTGAGGATAACAGCATATGTTTAAAGGTGTCTGCCATATCTGCTATTATGAAGGTAACTCCGCCACGTTGGCTGATTGGGTACTATGTATACTGGACTATGCTCAATTGGATGACCGACGGGCAACTTGATGTGATAAGTATATAGAGCGCTAGACCTATTTTGGATTTCGGTGTTGATCCTACGGCTGGGATCCCATATGCGCGGTTATGTACCACGTACATACGGTATTTGAAGGGTGTTAAATGCGCTTTATGGTACGGATAAGTTCATACCAATATGCCTACTTGCCTGCTATTACACAGGTTCTTATACATCATGTAGGAAAGAGTCCAGTCGGAATGAGCGTTTAACGTAGCAGTGTGGTGCCGTAGGAGAGGCTTTGTATTCTTGCGTATTCCTCCATGAGGGGACGTATGTGTATATACGAAGATATACATAACACAGGCTATGGCTGGGCCAGGCTGGCTGGCTTATAATATTGAACCAAAAAGGAAAGATAAAAAAGAAAGGGATTACACACACAAGAGCGTGAACGCCTCGGCATGTAGTGCGACCACTACCTAAAGAACAATAGTAAGGGGCGGGCGTTTATGGATGCTAGAAATCTAGATAAAAGGACTTCGAAGTTGGAGGGCTCGTAATATATTTATTCGACGCAGAGACTCGACAAGTTTATATAATCAAGCCCTTGAGATTTATAAGGCCGAATACCATCGTCATCACACTCATCATCACAAGAGGTATATAACTATCATCTCACAGAGGCCCGAGAGTCTGCCTGAGGCAGAAAGGTTTAGTATGACTGCAGGGATGTGCGCCCGAATTATATTGAAGCCACCGCATATTTTGCACAGCTGGGCGGGAGATCTGACACATAAGATGTGCGACTCTTGGACCCAAGTTCTTCCATACATACTTTATGCCCAACAATACAATAAAATGTCCATTCGTCCAATCCAAACTATGGCATTTCTGATTTGGCCGCCCGAAACCACCGCCCGAAGGCATTGTGAAAGACAAGAATCCCATCTAGCTTACTTGCGTTACGAAGAAAAAAGAAAAAGAAAAAAAAATGAAAAGCAGATAGCAGTACATCACCATGCTTTGCTTGTTCGTTCGCTGCCTTGAAAATGAGACGAGTCTATCCCACTCAGTAAAAAAAACACTCTTGAGATTGCCGCTCCAAGAACTGAATCAGACACTACCGTATCGCGCCTCGAAACGCAAGACAATGCCTCCCCCCTCCGCACACAGTCCTATGCTGTCGACGAAGACAGTAAATCATAAGAAATCATGAGTCATTTCATCCCACGTATCAGTGGTCTCGTACATATCTTTGTGAACATATCATTCGGGGGCAAACCCAGGCATTGCCCAAATGGCCCTGAGGGCAAGTCTCGCTCGCTGAAAAGCTTCGAGAGTAAAACGTTGTTATCATCGGTTTATAATTCCAATGGTGTGTGTGTGTGTGTGCGTGAGTGTATTGTCCTTCAGCGGAAACGTGCTGACGCCACAGCGCTTCGTTCCTGAATCTGTTGCTCGGTTGAAACGTATAGTCTGTCCAGGTAATCCATCGCGGCTGCGTCCTTAAGAATCTTCGCAACCTGGATACCGGCACTGATTAGTTGGAGGATGTTCCGGTCATCCTTCAGCGGGCGCGACTGATGCTTCGCAGCATGCCGCATCTCCAACGAATTTTCCAGAATTGTCACAAACTGCTTGATCTGTCCGTTATAAAGGACCCGGGCGGGGATTCGCCTCTTGGTCGCAAGGCGCTTGAGTAAGTAAACCCATTCGGTCCATTCTCTATCATGTGGTCTCTCGACTGGCCTCATATCCTGGGTCAAAGGAATTGGAAACTGGTATTTTGCAACAAAGTCGAACGCGCACTGCGAGAGTCGATCGTTGACTTGCGTCAGGACACTATCCTGTTCTTGCACCAAAAGATTTGTAGGGAGATGAGGAAGCTCCCTCTCCTGCATGGCCACATAATCCGGCGGGGGCCTCGCTAGGTACTGATGAGGTCCATCGAACTCGTCCCTATTAGAGGGTCGTCTCTGAGGACGGCCCTTGCCACTGCTCTTGGACTTTGCTGCTGGCGCAGAACTTCCGCCATTATTATCCAAGGTATAATCCGATAAACTGGGAGACGCAATAATATCATCAACAGAATCCGTTGGGGAGTATCTGCTCGGTCCATCCCAACCCTGCGAGCCTGTGCTATTGTACGAGCCATACGCTCCTCCGGAAGAAGCTCCATATGGCCCGGACTGCGCTCTCGAGATGTAAACCGGCGAGGAAGAGTATGCAGACTGGTGCCGGCCGACTGGACCACTGGTCCCCATCATCGACACATTGGCTGGCGAACTGTATGCTGAACCGCACCCGGACGAGTATATCACACTTCGGAGGCCAGTGTTATTCCCATAGTCTACAAAACGGGGGGGATTTCTCATTCGCCCTTACCTTGAGCTTGAGTACCCGTTCTCACGGGTGCTACCTGGATATATGCTGTCATTATAAATGACGCTTGAGGAAGTCAGCTTGACCGCAATAACAGAGACCGACAACATGATTCAATGATCGCACCTGCGGGAGGAATTCCAGGATCCGTTCGGCATGGCAGAAGTTCGGTAGGCTACTTCCTGATGGGCCATGATCCTCACAACTTCTTTGGGGGGGACAAAGAAAAAAAAAACGTGGCCGACGGGGCGGAGAGATTGTGAGATAAAATAAGAACTGCACTAGCTCCGGTAGAAGCTAAAATCCCGGCGATATACGCCTGGCTCTCTAGAAGAAGGGCCCCAGAAATACCCTTTTTTTTTTAACACAGATTCTAAGTCTGGGTCCCCAGGATCCACGGCGGATGTCCTTTGCAGATTGGGATGGTTCGGTTCTGGAGCGGTGAATAGCGGGCGCGCTGCTGGCCGGGAAAGGAAATGGGAGTCAAGTGGCTCGGCGGATTCGGTAGCAACCTCGGGAGGACAACATAGACCCGGATGCGAAGGGAATATCGCATGCTCCAGTATAGATGAAACCTCAAGGCAGTATGGACTATCTTCACCTTATTCCGAAGAAGGTAAACCCTCGATAGAATTGTGCCTTTAAGCTTGAGGTCCGAGGCGTGGACACTTTATGCTATAACGAGGTCTGTCGAATTTCGCCACCGCGAACGGATCAAGTTGTGCTTTTTCTTTTGGGTGACGAGGCGCGCCGAGCAGGGCAGTCCCCAGAACCGATATCAAGGGGCTCGCCCCAGCTCTAACTCAAACAATGGGGCTGCAACGTAGGTTCAAGGCGGACCTCACGCGCTGCGAAGTTAGTTAGGGATGGGGGTATAGGTGCCGTCTCGGGCGTCGACCACCGATTCGATACGGGGCTGGACGAATCGACCAATCCTTAATTAGTCAAGATCGACCAACGAAGCAGTTTGATGGAATTGTAAGCCAGATGACGGGGTTCGAAAAGAGTAGCTACGAATGTCTAGGAACACCCTACCTATAGTGCGAACGTGCGAACGTGCGAGCGTTCAACAAAAAGCGCCGTCTCCAAATCGTGATAATAACACACACACACACACACACACACACACACACAGTAGACCGTCCACTCAGGCGGCGGGATCGAAGAAAAAGCCGTAATTGGCTGTTGCAGCCCAATCACGGTAGGGCAGCATTGGGCAGCTGAGAACTAAAAAGAAGTGTCCAAAGTGTTCCAAAGTGTCCCTCTCGTTCCTGCTTGTCCGTCTTGTTGCCCAAAGGACTGCAGTCTTTCTGCAGTATCTGCAGTATCTGCAGTATATGCAGTATCTGAAGGGGTATTAGCCTAGACTATTGCAGGGAAATTCCTGGTGAACGAATAGCGGTGACCCTCCGAGGCGGACTATCTGACTAGATTGGGCAGAAAAGCGTTGCACGAGCGCAAAAGCCCAACCCCAACCTAGGTAGGTAGGTATGTATGGTGCAGTGCAGGTACATTGCTGCCCGGAGCATTCCTATCCAGAGTTCATAGATGTATTGTACTATGGTAATTGTATTTGTAGCCCGCCCGAAAGGAGGAGGTCCGGAGCGCGAATATGCATCCATAGGTACAAAAAGCAAGCGTGTGGGAAAGGGGGGGGGGAGGCGACGTGTGCTTCTCTGTGAGCGCCGAGCGGTGCTGCGAGCATGTGAGTTGGCTCGCCGACCACTTACCACGTATTCGGATCCCACACCTTGGTATCGTCATTTCATAGCAATGCCTAGACTCTACGATTATGGGGGTTTATTGGGACTATGGGGTATGTAGGGGGGTCGGATCGCAACGAGATCAATTACTGTTGGTATTTTTACCATTTTTACCACTTGAATGTTGCGGTTGGGTTAAGAAGTTGGTGGAGATAAGATCATATCGAGATGAAGAATTGGAACTTATAGAACGCATTGACCATATATCCTAGTCGCATGGGTACCCCATGGGCCTCCGTGGTCCGCTATTGTAGTCCGCTATTTCTGTTTCCTTAGGAGGCACCTAGGGAGATAATTCAGTTGATCTTCTAAGCTATAAAACTATAAAAAAGCGCTAGACACGGCTAAACAACAGCGCTTCAGTTGTCAACTATAGGTACCTACCTATCGTAATATGGGTTGCTTGGAAGAAAGGTACCTAACCAAAACCTGTTAAGACTTGCTTTTCGCCCGTCTTACACTACACCTCTACAACTAACATGAATCCACTGCGCATGCGAGGGGTCTCAATTCTCAATGTAAACAAAAGCCGTACCTCTCAAGGAATTATACAGAACCATGCGCCAAGATAGGTAAAGGAAACTTGGGTCTGAAGAAATAGGCTCGATCTTATGCTCTCCCATATCGCCTATAACTCTGGGAACGTATAGTAACCTCTTGATCTATCTCTCTGCCCTTGTATCATGACAGGTCAATTAGATGGATTATGTCGTACGTTGATATGTACTCGACTGGAGTATATGGGTCCCGACATACATGGCTCTCGGATGTGTTCCAGAGAAGGGACATTTAAGGTGCGTGCGATTGTAGGGTATGATGAATGACCCTGTCATGCTGGGACGAGCGGTATCTTCCGAATATAATTGGCCAGTCGCGCTATGTCAGCCCTATATGGGATCTGGAAAGACTCGAGAATGTAAGAAGGCTGACCGGTTATCCATTGGAAACTAATGTCGTCCATTGCCGTCTCTAGAGCCGTCTCCTACTGCCCACAACTTCCCGGCTAAGGGAAAGACATTGACTTGGCATTATGGGAAGATTCTCAACTGTAGATATCTTCAACTCCGTAGTCCTAGCTAGTTCCAAACTTGGCTAATGTATCTGCTACTATTTCATTCATAAAGGGCGGCTTATATTTGCGTGAAGCAGTAAGACGGCAACGGTGGCAAGGTAGCAATGAAGGAGTAAAGAGGTGTGTAACAATGACGAGCAGCCGGGAAGTATAAAATGTCGCAAGCAGCCATCCGGCATGTAAAATGCAGAAGAATACCTGCTCACACGTGGTAGTGATACGCCCCTTGGGTCAAATAACATGGCGAGCCTCCTCGTCCACGACTTACGCGATATGTCAGCTGAAGGGATTTTGCTTCTTCTGTACCTAACAATCGCAATATGTGCTGTAGTGACCTATAACAAGATCCTAGCAATAGTTACATTCTCTAACTCTTAACGATGAGATGATTGGCTTCTATTATATTGACAGGCCTGACAAAAGCAATAGGAGGCTTTCGGTCGTAAGAAAAGCCGGATAGCGGAATGTACCTAGTTAAATAGGACTTTACGCACGTAGCGACATGTTAATTAGTATAATGCTCTTCCAAGTTGAGTATTCAATTAATATTGGCTTTTTAGCTTAAACACCGTTCAAGGATCACACGATACTTCTTTAATATCTTAGTATAAGGAGTACTTAACCAGCCTTACATTAGGTAAGTTACCAATCGAGATATGGCGAATCCCTGGTCCCATATATTTAGAAAACGTCTGCCTGCCCGCAAGCCCGGGAGTGTTACGTATAAATGTCAAATTCTATTAATAAACCTGGGTTCGCTCTGATATTAATTAAATTCTTCAGCCAAAAGCATTTATATTCGTACACTACAAAAACGAACCTGTAAAATGAGATCGGGAATTATCTGAGCAAGATATTTTAAATCGATATATCCGTTTCCTTAATCAAGTATCGCGTGATGGCGTTATATAACCTGTGAGCTAAGCTTTGTATGTATGAGGTATGTATGTAATCTTACACCATCGTTACATATTAATAAGAATCTGGGCTGAGCACTGACCAGCGGGATCTACATACATAGTAAGTAGTCGTAATTGAGCGCTGACAGTGGGTCTTTCTGGAAATACAACGCCACACGAGGGTAGGGTAGGATTCGACTGAAGATGGGGGAATGGTTCAATGAAATCATCGCCCGCAGCCAGGGGTTCATTCGCTCTGGATCGAGGAGAATCGTCTGCCTGACGAGGTTATTAATCATACATTGAGAGGAGAAAGGGTCACACAAAGGTATGTTTTATGTCGAACAAACCGCTATACCACTAAAAGGTTAGGTATTTATTTGGTAACAGATTTTATTCTATTACATTTTTTATATGTATCGGACAGACATTTATGTCTGACATTTTATGACCGCGCCTATTCCCCTTTTCTCGTGATACCCCCTTTGGACTTACGAACTTCGCATGAATACGATGGCTGAATCAGCTCCCACAATCCAGCGCCAACGTCAACGCAAGTTTCATCGCAGGTCAAGAAACGGCTGTTCCACATGCAAGACAAAGCACATCCGATGCGACGAGAGAAAACCACTATGGTAAGTTCCTGATATGGTGCTCCGTTTGCCCGCGCGGGATTGTATAATAAGTATACAAAATACGTCGCCGCAAATTGTGCAGGTGATTGGTGCCCAACACCAACCAGGAAGCGTTACTTCGCGTCTATTACCCGCAGATCCTTCACGTATGCCTAGCCCAATTTATTCTGTTGCCTACCTAGGTATCTATACGCAGCCTCATCTCCGTCACACTACACTGGTAAAATCTATCATGAGGCGCTTTCCAGTAAGGCTGACTGTGCTGTAGCACATACTGTCTTCGACATGGTGGAGAATGTGGCTACCCGGACGGAGATGCTGAGTCTAGTACCCCGGAGCCCGGGCGTGGATCCGGATCCAGGGCTGGATCTAGAGAGCCTCACGAATCTGTCGAACCTTGCCTGCTCTTGGTAGACGCTTCTCTAAAAGATCCGTTCCTAGGAACCTCGTACGATATACCCCACAAGTCACGGTCGTTATTCCAACTCTGTGAGTGATCTCGATCGTGTTCGGCGAGGCGTGATAGCGGAGACTAACTAGTTGCCGATGCCCAGTCGCAAATACAAGGGTACTGTACAGGACCCGGGTTGAAAGAAGTGCGGATTCATTCATGTGAGTAGATGACCACGAGTATGCCTGTGGGGCGGAGCTTGATGTTCGAGAGATTCGGCCTGACTCGTACGTGCCTAGCGTACACAAAGCCTTGTTGCATCCCGGGTTCCTCCATGCTGCGTTGTTAATGACTGCCCTGCATTGGGCATGGTGCACTGGTGATGTCGAGCACTTCCGAGTCCCTTACCTCTATCACAAGCTGCAGGCGATACGATTCGTCACGGACCAACTAAGGAACCCGGACGCCGCCATCCACGATGGCACAATAGCAGCCGTCTCAAGCCTCGCTCTGGTCGAGGTATGTACCACTCCAAGGAGAAGGATGGCTTCACTCAGCCTACTAATAACTTTCAGAATGCCTTGGGGTCTGTCGACGCCGTATCATCTCATCTACGCGGGCTCGCGAAGATAAAAGAATTACAAGGCGAAGACAGACGTCCTAGGAAGATGGGCTTGCTTCAACGAATGATCCTAATGTGCGTATAATCAGCCTTGGCCTTGCTAGTGATTAAGGCTGACGTACCCTCATAGGGCAGCCAGAAGCGTTTCCAGCCGCCCCGTTTGGGATATCCTTGACATTAGTCGAACAGACCTGGTACATCAGTCCGTGATAATATCACTGCTCCGAGTTGCACTCCGGCCAATCTATAGCCTGCGAATGTTAGGTAGCTCGTACGATTCGAAAGAGCCGCTCTCAGAAATCCTAGCGAGAAAGGCACCTCACTCTCGAGTAAGCGATAGTAACGCCTTATCGCCTCTCAGATCAGTCGATAGTAGTAGATCCGGGTTCATAGCGTGCTACTTCTATCTCTACGTAATCATACGTGAAGGCATGGTTGATTCATTCATACTTAATTGGCTCATCGAGCAGTTACTTGCGGACGTCTGCCGCACCGAGATGCCCATGCAGGCGGGCCAATATAGTCAGTCGCTCTGGTTTTGGTCTGTTATGTTTGGTGCGTGCGTCACAATGGCGGCTAAGACCAGTGACGATCTCGAGAGGAAACAGATCAAGGCATACCGAGACGTATATTTGGACAAGATCAACCTCGTGAGTCGCGTGCTAAAGATCAAAAATTGGGAAGCGGCCAAGTCGACACTAAGGCTCCTCGCCTGGGAGGACGACTTTGACGGAGAGACGGAACTAAAAGCAGTATGGGAAGAGGCTGTCTGGGAAAGCGAAAAAGCATCCCACAAATGGTACAGCGGGAAAAGCGTCGAGTATCAAAGGGCTAGGAATTGCTGGTGAAAAAAGTGAAGATCTGGCTTGCTTGAATAAGTGTGTCTCGCATAATAAAATACCGGAATGGTACTGTATACCTATAGCATCGTGCCTGAATTGGGTCAAAGATATATGTTAATACCCTTTTACAAACCCATAGGACACGATAGCACCGGATAGGCAAAGCCATATCGAGCAAAGACTGAAGCCGTCACGACCGGACTTGTCGGGGAATTGAGAAACATCTCGTCAACCCGAAATGCCGGCCTAGCTGTCCCAAAACTGCATCCCACATCCACGCCCACGCCTACGCAACAAGCACGACTGAAACATCTTTCCCCCCTCTTGCTTCCGATAAAAACCGTCGATGCAGACGCGGCGGTTAGGAAATTCAGATGGTCTTTGATACTACATGGTGAGTATGGGGATTGCAGCGGAATGAAAATATTGCTCTTTTTTTTCTTCGGTCGGATGGTGCGGATAGCGATTTGTCAGTGCGGATCGAATAGCGGATCGAATAGGACCAGCAAAGCAGACAGCAGCAAATCAACTATTCTGCTATTCAAGGGACCAGCTTGAAAATCGTCAATTTTTAATTGTCAATTGTCATACATGACAAGTCAGGGCTTAAGGACGACTAATGTGTCCATTTAGCGCCAATTAATCCAATTAATTCATTCGATACCATTGGTTTTTGACTGATGCTAAAACGAGACAACCACTCGTAAAATTTTCTTCATCTTTCTTTTTTTTTTTTTTTGGTTCTTTTTCTTTCTTTTGCTCACCGACTATTCATCGTTGATAATTTCCAATGCGGAAAACAGGCGCAAATTGCACCTCCATCTAAGGACTGTCGCTTTTTTTTTTTTGCTCGCCGAGAATCCGAACGAAAGCCAGCTGATGATGCACAATATCGACGGTGCAGTGCTGGCAATGAGGGTTTTAAGAAGACGGCTTAATATTACACAAATTTCCGCGACTGGCGCATGGCTCGTGCAGCTCGTGCCAGTAGAGATGCAGAACAATGCAGTTCTATGCAGTGATGTGCTGGCCAACTTCAGCTACGGGACAACCCCTCGTCAAATGTCGTCATGGCGCATAAGATAGCACTCAATAGACTGTCGACAACATTCAGGGTCTCCACATGGTTACGGTCCGAGCCCTGCGAACCTATTACGAATGCAGGATCAAAAGGGTAATCACGGCCGTGACTGCCAGCGCAGTTTCTCAGTGGACATGGGAAAAAGACATTGAAGGAAGGTGGAAGGAAATTATCAGGTAGCAGTTGCAGCAGCGATCAGCCAGTAGTCTGTCAGAAACAGGTCAGTAACCAGGACAGTGGCCCATAATTAACCAATTAACATCAAGTTCGTGGACCCTATCCTGCAGGTTTTGGAGCGGGGTTGATAACAATCTGCACACCCATGAAACTTTTTCCCTGCTTTTTGCTGGATATTGCTGGGTATTGCTGTATTTTGCTGGCTTCGCTGATTTCTAGCCCGGCGCCAATGCCCAGGGTGGTAGGTCGACGACGGCCAACGGCGTCGATGAAGCACGACACCCTGGCATCGTGTCATCCTATCACTTCTTGTGCGTTGGCCAACCCCATCCATCAGTCTTGCCTATGGCACAACAATAAAACCCGAATGTCCCCTCTCTCTGCCCAACATCCATTCTTCACTCCTATTTTCCAGCCCAAAGACCTGACGTTTCTGCCCAACCGAGACCCATTATCACCACTCTCATCATCCCGTGGCTTATTTTTTGTTGCTCTACCCAAGACATCTTCCACAGTCCCCCACAGGACAGCCCATCAGTACCCCATCAGGCCGTGGTTTATTAACCTCTCCCAAGGATCGACTGTTGCAACACCTCTCCGTCGACAGAGGAACTGTATCCAGTTCAGTTCAGTTCAGTTGAGAAACCAGTCTCACTGCTGCTCCGTGTCCCCCAGTGTTTTGCCACAGGATTCATAGGGATCATCCGGAGAGCCTGTTACTCGTTTCATCCCAGAAGGATTCAATGTCAGCCATGGTTGCTTCCCGCCAGGACAACATGTCAGGCTTCAACTCATCTTTAGACATGGATGACGTCCACACTCCTGCGAGGTATATTGCATTGTTTTTTTTCTTTTCTATTGCCGGAGTATTGGGGTTTATTTTCTTTTGTCGGAATAATCATGTTGTTCGAAAGTCATGTACGCGTTGCTTTTCATTCTCTTACTGGCAAGTGCTTCGCTTTGTGCTCTGCCAGGATATGACCCAGGACATTCCGTTTCCAGGACAGGACAGGACAGGACAATTCCAGGACAGGATCTTCAAGGAAATGGAGCCAGATGGATGCCGGAGGACAATCTTCCTAGGATTCAAACCGAGGACAATATCTGAGGCTCCTTGCGAGTAGCAAAGTCAATACTTGTATTGTCTAAGCTTGACCACTCCACGTCTCTCAGATGGAACAGATATTATCAGAGATCAGCTCTCATTAAACCTACGGTGAGTATCGCCCGCGAAGAACATTTGTGACAACAGACAACAACCCCAGGATAGATTCCAAGGACACCAGTGAAAAGTATTGCATTGTTACCAGACCCGGATAGGACCTCATCCCATGGACCAGTTGTGAATTGATCTTCGAGCTTTACGGACTTTGCCCAGGAATTTTTAGTACGGATCAATGGATTTTCTAGTCATACTTTACCTTTGGACACTTCAACAACAACTCTGGTTCACGAGTGGACGCTCTCGTTTCTGCTGCGTTGCTTCGCACATTCAGTGGTAGTATCGGGCAACGCTTGACTTGTACTCTGGATCCTCGGATTTGATCATAGGATAAACGACATTTCGACTTGAGCCAAGGATTATTTCTCTTCTGGAAACCCCTTAAGGAGCAGTATTGCGATGTCGCTTTTACCAAGGACCCTGGGGTACACCTAGCTTCTTCGCCAAAGGAACTGCCAACGTCTGGATTTGCACATCTTGTTGCCTTCTCGACTACAGTACGTATGCCATTGCATGCCGACTCGATCGGCTAATATATCTGATTGACCGCGTGTATGTAACTAACATCAAACTCTTCGTGCTCTAATAGGCACTTCGATCTGGAATTCCCTGGTTTTTATCTAGCCGGATTTCCTTTCTACATATGCTTTTTCAGTTTACTGTTTAGGCCAATGCGTTTTTACAACTTGGATCATCCATCTCGGGATTGCATTTTCTCTCTGTCGTTTTCTCTGGGTCCTGTTTTGGATTCTTAGTTTGCACACGACACTTCAGTCTGGTTTGTACACATTGCCCCCTACTCAAGCGAAAGGTGTTGAAAAACTAACCAATATCGCGACAACAGGAACAAAGTTGTGCCATGCTGAAAGTATTTCATTTGTACTTGGTTTTGGGGCACATCTTCGTGATTTTCACCACCGGCTAGTGGAAAACAGAACACTAACCTCAACCTCAGTGACTACAGCTCTTTTTCCCAAGGAAATATGCTTGCCAATTCCAGCGGATCTTTTCTTTATTCTCAGACGGGACATGCAGACCTCCATGGTTCAGTATGGGACACAACAGCTGAAGGAACACAGAACTTCAATGGAGAAGAGGATTTCCATTTTTCATATGGACAAGTTACTCCCAGACAGGACCCGAATGAAGCCGTGGAAGATATGACCAGCAAATGGATTGCCGCGGAGCAGGCCCAAGCTCCTACCACAGAGCCCATGCGGAGGATTAGCTCGCGAGGCTCCTCTGGAAGCCACAAGAACAGAACAATTAAGCCCTCTGCTCACAAGAGCCGGCCGAGACTACCTCAAGTCTCGCACATGCCGAATTTTGACATGACAGGTAATCCACAGATGGATGCATATCTCCTCCAGGATTCAGATACCCATTCAGTATCTTCTCAGATGTTCTACCCAACGCTTCCCATCAGTGTAAGCCTGTCCGCGGATGGACTTCCCTACTCTCCTGCTGTTCTCTCGTCAGGAATGGCGCAACAGCACATCGACCCAACCCAGATGCAGCTGAACTTCGAGGCTAACCTTACGGGGAACTCGCCTGCTGCTACTACGTGGAGCTCACTCAGCCCCGTTGAGTCTCGGATTTCTACCCCCGGTCCCGGTGAGGATGCGTGGTCTGTACCTATGGATTCTTCGCCCACGCGAACTAATGACTCTTCGCCTATTATGGATGGCATTTCGCCAAGGTATGTTAAACAATGCGCTATGACATTTGGAAACACTCTGACGTAGAGAACGTCATTAGCCTCGATCGCCAGATGGGCTTGATGACCACAGAGGACCCCAATGGAGTTGTTTTGCCAGACGATATGTTTGCATTGCCTCCTGCTTTCTCGCGCCGCTCCAGCGGCGACGGTGAGTCTTCTGCTCGGGACCACCCCTTGTACAAGAACGCCTACCCGCAAACCGACGGGCTATTTCACTGCCCTTTTGAGGGTCAGTCCAGTTGCAACCACAAGCCCGAGAAGCTCAAGTGCAACTACGAGTCAGTCCCCAATTGCCTTAGTCGCGCCTGCAAATCTAACCGAAGTATAGCAAATTTGTCGACTCGCACTTGAAGCCATACCGATGCAAGATCGAATCTTGCGAGAATGCTCGATTTTCCTCTACCGCATGTCTCCTCCGACATGAACGCGAAGCTCATGCTATGCATGGCCATGGTGACAAGCCCTACCTCTGCACATACGATGGATGTGACCGTGCTGTTCCTGGAAATGGATTTCCGCGCCAGTGGAACCTAAAGGACCATATGAGACGCGTCCACAATGATAATGGAAATTCTCTCAATGCCGTCAGTGGATCTCCCCCGTCCGGACACGGCTCTTCCGCACATTCGGCCAAGGGCCGGAAGCGAAAGAGCAAGGATTCCGTAGACAGCACCAGCAGCCGCAAGCATGCTTCCAGATATGCCCAGGCAGCAGAGGCAGCTATGAGAGCCGCTGAGCAACCCATGGTGGATGAATGGTACCAGCACCACAAGGCTCTACAGACATACCTCCAGGAATTTAGCGTCCCGGATGCTTTTGACTACCTGCAAAACATCTCTGAGGCCAGGGATCACTTGGCAGCCATGGGAAAGATCTCCCAGAAGTTGCTTTCTTCCAACAAAGGGTCTAGCACCCAGGACTCGTACAGGCGATCTCACGGACACCACTCTCGCTAAGTGAAGAATGTATGTGATGATAACTCCCACGTTGTTTTATGTCCAATATAGCTAATTTAATATCTCGCAGCCACTAGTGAGACTTGCGGACCATGGATGTTTTTACAAGCCAAGGAATTTGCAAGTGCAGACTTCTAATTTTACTTTTACTTCCGCTGGTCAGGAGACCGCGACGGAGCCTAGCCAGGCTCCACGAGGAATATGTGGAAAACCACGCTCCAAGCCAAATCCGGCATTAGGACCCCAGGGATTCCGGCGCTGCCTCTCATTGATTGTAGAGTTCCCGGATTGAGAACTGGAACCAAGGACATGCCAAAGGATGGCGAGAGTTGATCCAGGATGTATATGCCTGAGAAGATGAGGATATGCCACGAGAGGGCATGATGACCATTGCGGCTACGGTGAAGATCAAAGTAACCGTCGCCCCGGTGGTCGATTGTTGAAGATTTGTAACCACAAGGTGGTGATAGAGGAGGCCATTATCGGTACAGGTGACCTGAATAGATGGCACTTGATATTGCGTCGCGGGGTGTTGAGTCTAGAATAGCAGAGCTATATTTAGAAGTTTGATATTTGAAGTGTTTTAGTTAGCAGTCGAAGAACGACTATCGTCCATAGCCTTGATAAAAGTGTTCCTTTTGTAGTCTTCCGTCTCGTGGATACTTTAAAGATTGTGGTTGTCCCTGGAGAAAGAGTGAGGAGTGAAATATGGACTGCTAAGCTCTTGAGGAATACATAATTCACATAGGTCCTAGTTCTGCCCATCATAGCGCTAGAGTACCTGACTCTATATATTCTTACCATGAGGGCTCCAATGGGAACCTAATCTATGTCTTAGCTTTATATGAGAATGTAGTACTTAGCAATATGACCCTGAGTATAAATACGGATAGTTCTACAGGTATGATTCCCAGTACTCATCATGTTGCGAAGTACAATGTCACCTATGTCTCTATGTAGAGGGGGAGTACTTAACCTACCCAGCAGGCATCTATATAAAATCAAGGCTGATTCTCGATATCTCGATAAGGAATGTGGCGTTCTAGGCAGCGGAGATCCGGAAATAGGTTTTGATAATATAGATAGCTCGTACAAGGTCTATTAATAGGCGTCGATGTGGCTCGTAAGAAGGGGGGGGGAGTATGGGATGGTACGGAAGGGGAGCAGAAGCGGGAACCCGTGCGGTCTCGCAGGTGTGACATAGCACATAGTGATAAGCAGAACTTGGAGACTGGGTAACCTAGGCTTAATACGTTTAGCGATTCGAGACGTATCACGCTGGAGCAAGTGCATGAAGACAGTTGGATCTTTGGGTTTCTAGTCTCTTGCTGGCGAGGCCAACTATAGTTACGGGCAATCTTCAAGCGATATAGGTCTATAAGATGTCCGTCGTACCGTAGCCAGCGGGTGTCACTCCTTAAGCCACTCCGTTGCGCCTATTTACATTAAGAAGCCTCGGATATGACCCCGGTTCTAATAGACGGGCTTCGTGCCTCGATTCCATATGGTCTAAACGTATGAGTCAATATCATAGTTAGGTAGAATACCGATCTCATAATCAAACAGCTCATGTTGAGACCTGGTGAGTTACAGATATAGGCTATGATTATAGATAAGACATCCAGAATAAAGAATCTTCTCAGTATATATGGTTACTGTTCTCTGTAACTTAAGCTTAGAGTTCCGTAAGATATAAAAAAGTACATAGCATCGATGACACCAGATACTTAGATTTGGAGGCTGGGCACTCTATATAGCATAAATAAGGATCTATAGAAAACCTAGTGATTCACAGATGTAATAGGGGCGTGATAACTACGTGATTTTACTCAACCGAACATGAGTCGAGACTACGAGGTTATCACGGCGATGGATGATCCTAATTATCGATTAACTCAAGAGGCAGACCATATGACGTGGGCTTATCATTAATTGTTCATGCACCTGTAGCATCATCCAAGTCCCAAATATGGAGGATTTCACCAAACCCTGATCCTCCGGCCGTTAATCGCCGAGGTAGGTGTACTATGATGACCGTGGAGACATGTAAAGCACGTTATAGAAAACCTGCCCTCGCCAACAGCCCCGCCAATAGCCGCAAGAGAGGAGAGCAGTGAAAGGACTCCTACCAGATCGAACATCTGTTTCACGCACCGAATCCTTCTAGGGTGGAGCGAATTGTTTACAGAACCGAGTACCAAACCCCTAGACTACGACTACACACACCTTGAAACCCCAATTACTACCTAACGCTGCAATGCATACCACCTTGGTTACATACTTACAGCCTTCCTATGAACATGCATAGGTAGGTACATACCAACATAGGTCATTTGGACATATGCGGTTTTTTTAAGGATGCACATCGCTAGATCCCACGCGAAGAGGATGATCAAAACATAGATCATGTTTATGATTTATTTCTGTTTCTCCAAGATGGCCTCCTTATCACCCAAGTACCCTCGGTAGATAGGTGTGCACTATGGTCCAACATGTAGTAGACCCCTTCCCCTCCTGAAGCGCCCAGTAGGTGAGAGCGATAAGCTGTAGGAAACGAGTATAGACGACCTATGTCTAGATGTGAGCGATTGGTATTTTCTAAATCAAACCGGCCTCCCATGTCTACCCCTAAACCTAGGAAAGGGGGAAAGCCTAAGCCAGTCTCAGTCTGAATGTTCTCATTGAGTCTCAACGAGTGGAAGCGAGTACTTCCATAATAGCAACCCGCGAGTCTGTGTCAACACAGTTAAACAGTCGTCCTTGCTCAAAACTGCGTGTATGCCTTTAAGAACTTGAAACTGATCTAAACCACGATGTAAATTCTGGCCTGATACCCCCAAATGAACGAACCAAGACCCATGCAATGCGTGGTTAAGAACCCCCCTGCCCTGATGCCTATTAAACGCCGGTGTTAACGATATTGAAAGTAACCCGCATGACGCGTAACTGTTAGTATGAATTAAGGCAATTCGGCGCGATTAGGTATCTGCTGGATAAGCCTTAGGTCATTACCCGCTTGATACATGATGAAGATCCAATCTCTCGGTTGTAAGTTGCTCGCTGATATATCGGCCCTGTAATAGCTACGAGGAGGTATTTGTGGTGAGCGGTAGGATGTATTTAACTCCTCTTCAGGTTCCGATTGCATCTCGAGATCGACATACCGGGGAGGTATAATAGGAGGCAATGGTTTATTGAGGTTGACACGTTGATGACTGGCAGATAACGGCGCTAGGTGCCGTAGAAGAAAAGACGATGACGACGTTGACTGATCAATAAAGGTCGTAAAAGACGGTGAATGTGTCAGTGGTATTCTATCCCTGACCGTCATAGAACTACGTTGTCGTAAAGACTTTAATATCCCTGGGAGATAGGTTGCGAAAAATGGCTTCATAGCCGGAATAGAAGCACATATCTTGTTATCGTATTAGCGAGAGCTTAAATATATAGACGATACCGTTCACATACTATACCGAGATTCAACTCAACAATACTGGTAAGCCAGACATCCCTGCGATTCTTGATATCATCGGAATGAAAAGCCAAAATCCACGCATAGTAGCTCCTCACAATTCCCGCGGAACTTGCGAGAATACCGAGCCCGAATAGGAAGATAACTATACCGACTTGCCTGATAGGCAAGTTTAACCCAAGGGCCACCCAGATGGGTATGAGTACGACGACCCAGTCGGTGATGGTATTGATGATACTAGCTGCGAGCATGTGAGCAGCCCAATCGATACAATGTTGTGGCCGGACCGAATGATCCCAAAAGGCTGATAGAGGTCTAATAGGTTAGGTAGTTAGATATAAATATCAGGTTATTCTCTGCGTACTAGTAAACGTACATGCATTGGAGAAAGCTGACAAGGATGAAGACGAAGCAATTGACGCCAATAATCCCTATTAATACCAATACGGCAATAGTCACATTACGATCCCTCGCCGCAGTTGTGAGCCGGTAGAGCAGGATGAGTATTGATAACTTGGTTAAACTAGTGGCTAAGTCGAACAGGATTTGGTTGGCGAAACTAGTATGTTATTCAGCTTACACACATGTTACTAGATTGGAAACGGAAGAGGGCTTACACTATTTGTAGGCTATCGGTAGAGAGATTTGATTCCCCGTTCCTATTGTGATGGTTCCGCTGAAGCTTCTCCTCGGTGATAATGCCGATTAAAGTGAATGCGGTGGAAGGGAACTACCGAATATTAGTGAGTGCAATGGACTATAGTGTCATTAAAACTCCGACATACATATGCGAGTATAATGAAGATATCGTCAAGCCCGAATCCCCGAGTTAACCACTTACGGGTATATAAGCGAATGGTTAAAGTAATCGTGACCACACTGGCAAGTATGATGCCAACGGTCATTCCAAGGTGTCCTTTCGTCTCTGGTCCAGGATGGTTTGGTGTTGAACGGCTAGTGAGAACCGTGATGAGAGGTAGTCGCATCTTGTATTTGTACTCTTTGGTCCGGGCCACAGGATACCTCGAGAGATGTGTTCATAAAAAGCTTCCACGGTGACGTACACCACCCTCGTGGGGATAGGTAGCCTTGACCAACAAAGGTCCGAGCCGCCTTCAGTTGACCGACTTCAAGATGGAGATGCAGGGTTCTTATGATGTCCAACTTATCAATGCAGGGAATCCAAGCCTTACACGTTACATTATGTGGGTGAATATCGTCTGGGTCAATCCCCGGACTAAGAAGATGTTAGGACAGCATATATGATCCCGTTATTTCGAATGGTGTTGGGCATTCCACGACCTAGACATAAGAGAATACGTCCAATATGAACTTACTAAATGTAAATAAATAGTTGCTATCGTTAAGTTTTAATATTGCCACGTACCTACGGGTGAGATCCTCGATGGCGATAAGGGTCGTCGGAACATCCCAGACATTTCTTCCACTTGGAAACGGTCCGAGGCAGTTATGAGTATTCATACGTTTCCCGTATTGATCGATAGATGGCTTCTGCCCCCACCGCACGGGGGCCGAAAAATAGTATCTGGGGAGAAGAGATAGCGTAAAGAGCCTACATACGGGTAGATGGATGCAGGTCACTTATGGCTTGCATGCCGAGACCCATGTCAGCCAAAGGGGCGCTTATCAAGTATCAAGATCAGTAAACTGGCGATAGAACTTGGCAAGTCTGTGATTTAATAGTCGAAATTTTAACTCATGGGTGATATCAGTTTCACATACTTTCGTCCATGTGCTTGTAGATTAGATCGATATCAACTATACATCTCACGGAACCCGAGAATATGTTGAAAGGAGTGCGGAATTCGCACATAATAACAGATAGGGACGCCGTCGACAGAGAGCCGCGCGGATGCGTTTAGACTCGGCTCTCCCGTTTAGGTTGCGAGATGGTATCACACCTTTACTTACATAATCTTAACAGGATTGATCCGTTCGGGATCTCATACGATCCAACTGTGGACCAGAGCTGAGTGGCGTTTGGTAAGGCATTCGGAGCATGGAAAGCGATCGCCTCTATAGTCCCCGAAAGCGCGCATATCGTGTAGGAGGGATGTTGCACCGCAGGAAGGAGGGCTGCAGAATTTCACGTCACCATTATCCCACCCCCTTGGATCGATAAC
Organism: Daldinia loculata; assembly: GCF_022478755.1. Lineage (NCBI taxonomy): Eukaryota > Fungi > Ascomycota > Sordariomycetes > Xylariales > Hypoxylaceae > Daldinia > Daldinia loculata. The sequence goes on from NW_026054894.1 coordinate 123,617, forward strand.
TGCTAACCAACAGATCTTCGGTTGGTAGAACACCTGTAAGTGATAGCTCAAACTTTCACCAGTTCGGTATTTTGTATCAGAGGCCTGTCGGATAATGGATTTTCGAGTCGTACAAGAAGTAACACGGACTTCTAATATCTGTACAGGATCGTATTGACAGATGTATGTCTAGACTGTCCTTGAGCAGTTGAGCCGTGGTAAAGTAAGAACTCCGAAAGCGGTTGGTCGAACTGGCTCTAATAGATGCGAGCTACAGCTAGGATATGAGGTCGGTCGCCAAGCCAGTCATAAGGCCAGCAGCCATAAGGCTTAGACGACGATTACGATAGACCCAGATCAAGCACTACCGTCGATCCGAAAACGCATTAAAACGAAATCGTACAGACCCCGTACCAACGTAAGACCAGCATTGTAATACCCAACAATACGCCGTAAATAAAGTTGGCGCATACATATTCATGTTTCATAGGAGGTAACAATGGCGTACTTATGGTTGTCTAAGCCCAAAGCCTTCTGCCTTCATGGCGTAGGGGTACGAATCCTAAAACTCGATTGGCCTTTCAAACAGCGCCTCTCGGCTACAGAATTCAGTACTGCGTGCGTAGGGCCTGAAGATAGAGTTGAATCCTTGGGCTGAAAATGTAGGGTTGCTGTTGTATTACCATATGTACGATATGTAGCAGGTGACTTGAGAAATCATTTCGCAAGCTCTTCCCGAGAATGAGGTTGAGAAGCGAATTGTTGTATAAAACATCAATGCAAGTTATGCACGAAATGCGATTACGTACCGATATGTGACTGGAGAGGCAGTCACATATCGGTACGTAGTGCTTCGGACTTAGCACTCTCCACTTTTATTCGATGGAGGTTAGCCCACAAAAGTTGGCAAAATCACAAAATTAAAATCCTCCCACTTCCGCAGTTTCGCAGCAGCGTCGTTTTTCCAATTTTCAAACACCAACTTACGCAATAATCCTCACCATTAGAGCCCCTCTATTGGAAGACTGTCATCATGTCTAAAATCACAGTCGGTATGTCAATTATAAATTATTCCAACGGATATAGAGATAATATACTGACATTTCTACCCCGCTACAGCCGGAGTGCGTACCAACGTCAGCGAACTGCTTGACTACTCTCTCAACACCAAGAAGCGGAACTTCCTCGAGACCGTCGAACTCCAGATCGGCCTCAAGAACTATGACCCTCAGCGTGACAAGCGTTTCTCTGGCACCATCAAGCTGCCTGCCATCCCTCGCCCTAACATGACCATCTGGTATTACATTCCCTGTCTATCGTCAAATCAACATTGGCTTACATGTGGGATATAGCATCTTGGGTGACCAGCACGATCTTGACCGTGCTAAGCACGGTGGTGTCGACGCTATGTCTGCTGATGACTTGAAGAAGCTCAACAAGAACAAGAAGCTTATCAAGAAGCTCGCTCGCAAGTACGATGCTTTCGTTGCTTCTGAGGCTTTGATCAAGCAGATTCCTCGTCTCTTGGGTCCTGGTCTGTCCAAGGGTAAGTGAAAATCTGTATATCATTCGATAGAGATAAAAGCTAACGATTCTATTTCAGCTGGTAAATTCCCTACCCCTGTCTCTCACGCCGATGATCTCACTGGCAAGATCAACGAAGTCAAGTCCACGATCAAGTTCCAGCTCAAGAAGGTTCTCTGCATGGGTGTCGCCGTCGGAAACGTTGGCATGACCCAGGATGAGCTAGTTGGCAACATCATGTTGGCTATCAACTACCTTGTTTCGTTGCTGAAGAAGGGCTGGCAGAACGTCGGTAGCTTGACCATCAAGGCTACCATGTCTCCCCCTAAGCGCCTTTACTAGACGCTGTTTCGGCATAATACGTCACTGGAGGACGTAGTACTGGTAGCGCTAGCACTTAGGATTGTAGTCACAGCGCTCAGATAGGGCAAATAAACTGAACCTCCCAGACTAGATTTCTGTTCCATGATTGTAATAAATTTCCCATGCATCTCGTGATCTCGTACGTAGTTCTGGGTTAAACTAAGTCACGATTGTGGGAAAGGTCTCATACGAGCCACTTCGCAGAAAAATTCTCGAAACACAGTCTAGTTCCCACGTCTGGATATCTACTTGCGCTTGATAAGCTGGCTATTTGCAAATTTTTACGGTGGCCTTCTTCCAGGCTATTTCTACAGCAATTCCTAGCCAACTACGATGATTTATTTTCAATTCAAATAGCCCAGAAGCCATTAATTGCGTAGAATCGGAAATCGAACAATAAAACTAAATATCTCGACAGGAAATGTAGGAAACACCCCACAGTCGCGAACCAGGAAGAGCTGGCGTCGGCGGCTGATTAGGAAGAGCGTTTTCAAATTGATAAAGGAGGCCGGGAACGGAAGGAAACCCATAGAGAATAAGATGATAACCCTCAGCAAGCCACCGTAGTGGAGCCTCCATCTGAATTAAATAAACATTTGACGATGTAGATTTAACCCATACTGATGATGAGGAAAGGAAAAGAAGAAAATTTTGAAAGGCGAGGCGCGCAGAGAAAATATTTAAAGGCCTTTTTCGAGGTGGGGCATACCGTCGGCGCCCACCCAACCACTGGATGGACCCACTAAGTTTGAAAAGATTGCACGTGATATGATACACTACTAAAGGGTTATGTACCTAAGTACCGTTTCGTTCCGCAGGCGCGAAGCTCAAGAGTGATAAAATTATTTTTTCGCAAAGCATGACCACAGCTTAACCGCTCCTAATATATCAGATGAGACTCCAATAGACAAGTATTAGTTTAAAGGCCTTTTATATTTATCAACATCTATATACAGCCCAGAAATTCGTTAAATAGCTAGCTCGCTGTACCTAGTCTCTAACTGCATGTGTCTATTGCCCTTCCGCTCTGCTGCAAGTTTAGATGGTCTATGTCTAGTTCTCCATTCTATCTATGAATCACTTCACATGCTGTATCAAGGACCCAGAGTCCAAATCAACACCTCATCTCCTATAACCAGACACCTCGTGTCTTATAAGAGGGCAACACCATCCCTTGTAACCGCTATGAGATCGTTTATATCTTGGGTACTGCGCCTAGGTAGCCGTTTAAGACCGCTTGGATCAGCTGGTTAGCAATAGCTGTCTGCGGAGGCAATCTTAAAGCTCCCTCCTTGTATCCAGCTGGGGCTGGGTCTCCCAGACCGCTAACTCCAGTCGCTATGCCTTCTCTTACTTCATCGAAGGAGAACCATCTGGCGTCGGTCAATTCTTCGTCGTGGCCAAGATGGATCGTCTCGCCGCCAGGAGTGGCCTGGCCGATCGCGCCGATCATTAAGTTGGCGGGATAAGGCCACGGCTGCGAACTATGAATCACAACGCGTCCTACCGTCACGCCGCTCTCCTCCCAAGTCTCACGACGGACCGCCTCCTCGATGGACTCTCCAGGCTCGAGGAACCCTGCGAGTGTGCTGAACCAAAACGGAGGAAACCGCTTGTTTCGACCAAGAAGGATTTTGGTGCCGTCAGCCGAAACTACAGCCATAATGACGGTAGGATCTGTCCGCGGGAAACAGAGGTTGCTTATACCATGCCGAGTGGGGCAGTCGGCTCTCTCCTTTGGTGCACCGCCTTCAGGAACGCCTGCTAGGTCTGTCGGCGGACAGGACCGTTTCCAGCCGGCATTGATAGACGTGGTTGGCTGACCACAGCCACCGCAGAACGGGTTCCGGCTATTCCAGTCAAGCAAAGCACGAGCTTCTGCGAATATCGCCGCTACTTCATTGTGAGCATATTATCTTTGTAGAATACAATTACGCTAGTACGCACCATCTGGGGCATTTAAAGTTAGAAGCCTCCTCCCATCGATGAAAGAGACACCGTTGGCCTTAACAATATCCACGATACTCTTAGCTTTGGCTTCGATGGTACCCTTAGGCGTGACATCGACAGCAAAGTACGGTTTGCCTTTGTAATCACGATACTGGAAGTCGGGCTTCTTTTCATCGATACCGAGGAAGAGGACGACAGGTTGTGTAATAGCCGAGTTGAAGTCTTTAAGCTGCTCCTGCTCAGACTCTTTGAAAGGCTCCTCTCCCGTCAACGGCACTACTACATCTCTAGCAACATAGGATAAGTTTGCGTGGTCTTTAGCAAGCGGCGACAAGTTATCTAGTAGTAAAAATGCCGCGCTAGGATGAGCGAAGGCAGCGCGCAAAAAGCCATAATCGGTCCTGAGAAATGAGATTCGGTTCAATGGGCTACCGCTAAAGTAGTTGGCGACCTCGCGGCCGAATTTCCTCGACAACATTGAGTCGTCTTCAGCAAGGACCGGGAGATCCGGAGTCGGGTGCCCCATTACGCTTTGATGTTTCTTATTGTTTTCAGGTTGGAGGCTTGCTGATGTGGGGTTGGTTGGGCTCTTTAACGAAGCCCGCTGGATATATAGGTAGTAATTATAGGTATTGACAAAAAATAAATACGAGGAAGACTCTAACCTTTTAAGTAACAACCAAATAATAACGGGTCGGCCCGGATTTTGGGGAGTTAGTAACTATTAAATATTACACGTTATTTTCTATGCGGGATGTGTATCTGTTGATTGGTAATACAGAGTTATTCTTTCTGATATGTACCATAAAAGACTCCCGATTACATAGTATAGTGGGGTTATTTCACGATGGCGATAGCTCAATAGGTAGCTGTTGGTCTGATTCGCCGATACCGATGGCCGGCGTTTTGCGGGAAAAGTATGTTACCCCTTTCTGCCATTGGCTCCGAGTTCTCAGCTACATACAAGGTACCTAGAGGTCGGTAAGTACATACCTCCTAAGCTGCAGGAACACGTAGGTACCGATGTTGCAAGTAAAGTGGTTTTCAAAAGCCTAAAGTAATTATATCGTCAGCTTATATATTTCCTAATTGTTTGTTGATGAAGAGATGAATCCTTTGAGTTCTGAGGTATTAAGCAAATATAAATCCACGCTAAGAATTATAGTACGTGAAGACTATCGGGCGGGTTCCAATCTCGAGGATCTTGAAATCTTGTTTACGGGGAAGTTCTTGTTTGAGATCCGGGACAACATTAGGTGTGTAACGGTTAGCCCTATCGGCGTTGAAATTCAAAAGGGTTCAGCATCCTCGCAGGGTGCATGCATGTGGGGTAAGGCTTGTGCGTCATCAGGGCAGCAGCTAACTTTTAGAAACAGAAACTTTTCTTGTTCCGGGGGCCGCCCGCCGCTATGGCGCAACATCCCATTTCCGTCAATCTTGAAAATTCCTTTCGCGAACAACTTCTTTCTGGCCGTAACTTGTAGTTGTATTCATAATTGGATATTGGATATCATACTTTACTCTCTAAGCTTACACGTGCTAACCTACCTAGTGTATTATCTTCACTGACACCTTTTCTATGTGCCATTGGAGCTTTGGTTACCCCTGACGTCGGTCTTATTACACAGCTATTATCCCCTGAACTTGCGCTACTGATGGCTCCTCCTACGGAGCCTCTAAACCTCGATGTCGAAGCGATATCAGGTATCTGCGGGTGAGCAGAGCATTTCATATTAAATTATATAAACTAACTTTTCTCTCCTCGCTAACGTCTCGTGGTTTTTTCGTAGCTCCATCTCGATTGCGGCATGGGTCGTAGTTTTCTCACCCCAGATCATAGAAAATTTCCGACGAGGTTCCGCCGATGGATTGTCCGTTCCCTTTATCATCCTCTGGCTGCTTGGCGATGTCTTCAATATACTCGGTGCCATACTTCAAGGTGTACTGCCGACTATGCTCATCCTAGCATTTTACTACACGATAGCCGATTTCGTTCTTTTGGCGCAATGCTTCTACTACAAGGGTTTTACATGGAAGGACGAAATCCCGTCATCCCCGCCGAAACCGCCAAACGTCGTAGTTGTCGGTGAGCCTACTGAGATAACAGGATTGTTAAATGGCCACTTTCATGAGAGGGAAAGAAGAGGCAGTGATTGGTCTCATCTGAATCCGACTGTGCCAATGGTGTCGGAGGCTCCGATCACGCCCCCGCGTACGCCAACGAGACTACAGTCAATAATGTGGAATTTGGTGGCTGTTCTTATGGTCTGCGTAGCGGGCGTGGTTGGATGGTTGTTGAGCAGACAGTATTCAAACGGTCAGCACGATTCACCCGCGGACGAGAGTCTTCCTTCATTCGATCTTTGGGGTCAGATCTTCGGTTGGCTATGCGCTCTTCTCTACCTTGGGTCGAGGCTCCCCCAATTGCTGCTTAATTGGCGTCGCAAATCAACCGAAGGTGTAAGCATCTTATTCTTCCTCTTTGCTTGCCTGGGAAATTTGACCTATGTCCTTTCGATCTTCGCCTACGAGCCTCACTGTGCCAAATCACAATGCCAGCCTGGCGAGGCAGAGCGGATATATGGGAGATACATACTTGTCAACTCCAGTTGGTTAGCTGGTAGCTTAGGGACATTGCTCTTAGACCTGGGCATATTCGCTCAGTTTTTCATCTATAGTAAGGATGAGTTAGCGGACGAAGAAGAGGCAATCGAAGATGAAGAAACCATTGCTGATGAACAGCAACTCGATGGCCGGCCGCTCCTACAGCGGACTGGTTCTGGTCTTCCATATATTCCATAAACTGGAGCAATAACAGCACGCCATACTAATAATTGCATTCACCGGCTTACGAAATGGACTTGGTACTGGAACGGAAAAGGCGGAAAAGGGTAATGGAGTTCGGGATAACATTTATTCTCCCTTGATCTAAAAGAAAACTTATAAGTGTGTAGCTAGGCTACTAACAAGACGTTGCATTCTTAATACCAAATAGGGATACTTAGGACGGTGTACTATATTATTCTTTGAGATACAGTTAGGATATGCAGCAATGCTTCAAGGAATATGGAACCAAAAGCTACTTTTCTATTACTCAATCCTTTATTTCAAACAATTATATATTCTTCTCGCTCCTTTCATGAGGCCATGTGCAATAGTTACCTCTACCGTCTTGTTATATTACCTAGGCTCTGCCATCGAATCTATTCCGCAGTACCTTCGAATAGATGACTATAGCATAGTCCTCCTTATGGAACACTACTCTATACTTCTAAAGACGGCGAGATGCAATCATACTTATCTTATCGATGATAGTACTGCTCGGCGCCTTCACTGGAGGTCATGCTTGAGTATCCTATGGAACCGTTCGCTTTCAACGTTACCAGACCGTTAGTTGAGTATCTACCTAGGTATGCTTGGTAAAATAAATAAATAAATAAAAACCTAACGTATTATTTGGCTACCTCATCGCTAACCTAGTAGAGAGATAGGAGGGATCAAGGATCACACAGGTCAATATTGTTAGATCCACCAGGGTAAGTAGATAGCATATAACAAAGACAGCAATAAGCTTAATTCGCTGATACGATGCACAGATTGATACTATTGAAGCAAATACTCTCGGACATTATCATTGGCTCGTCAAAAATCTGTACTAAGTCAAACGTTGCCGGAGTTTCGTATCTCGTAGACTACGGAGAAACCTTGCACGCACGCCCGTTTCACGACCTCTCACCATATGTGAGTCTACTGTCTACTACCTATTTCAATGCTCCTGTCGTGATATACCAAACAGTCGTCCAAGTCACCCATGGCTGTAACCACGATGCGTTTGTTGTATCGCCGTTGTTCAACGAAGGCGATGCGTTGGACATGAGTCAAAGAGATAGGAGATGGGATAGATCAATTAGGAGGGGGGTTTAGGGGGAATTTACTAGGTTCAGCCGCTTATCGACTCAAGTTAACAAGTGTCAAATGTCGACGGCGCCAAGTGGGTTTCGCTGATCTGATCGACAATCCAGAACTGCCAGAACTGCCAAAGTACTACCTAAGCTGACTCGGCTCGAGATTGCGACGCGCCGCCGTTTTCGGCATGCCCTTCAAAAGTCCGTTTAGTATTTTTTTTGTCATGTATTTTATCCCTATTTCCTATTTCCCTATTTTTTTATTTCGCCTCTTCCTCTTCCGAAAAATCTTCAAGGAGCCGTCGATATCACGCCACATACCTTGATGTGGAATTCTAGCCCAGCGATGGACTTAAGACCTAAGTCGATCATTGTCAATCTCTAATTTTTGAAACGTCCAGCACATCTGTACTTGGACGGCCCAGAACTTAAAGGGGGTCGCAGTTTAGTAGAACTAGCAGACTACAACTACCGGCCCTGGTCTAAGTGGCATCCGCCGATATTGCAGCCGACGTAACCAAGCATCGGATATGAGAATAATACTAGGTACATCCCCAGACATACCTAACCTTACGAGCCTCCTATCCAGTGGAAACGTGCGTGAGTAGGTCGCCTTGTTACTTCTCATTACCTTGTAGTTACACTATTATACGCTGCTGGATTTATTGGCTTGCATGAGCTTAGCATCGTAATACAACAGCTCGTCGGGGATTCGTCAGAGATGATCTGATTGATAAAGGAATAGAAGAAAAATACATAGTAATAAAAAGGATTGTACCGTTAAATGGGATGGGTACCATGTAGGTTAGGCATGTAGGCACCCTTGTTCCCGACAGCACGGAAGTCCCGCTATCGTTCAAGATTGAAAACAAAGTCTGGGGACGGGGACGGGGTCCACGCCCTGCGCTACCTTAGGTATGTACTGCGCTGCGCTACTGGAAGCGCAGATGTTGTGCTGGGACCACAACTTGAGCTGTATCACTATCGACATCATCTTCTGGAGTTGACGACGAATTGAAAATGGTTTAGAGAAATAGTTGTTTAACGCTCACTCCCACTTGTGGTGCCATGGCATTGCTTCGTTCATATGTGTTCCGTCTAGATGCAGACATTAACTTACATGGCCGTAGGTGATTGGTTTGCTATGCCGTCTTATACACTACAGATATACAGATGCGCTAACGGGGTCAAAGATATTCCCACGGTTCGATTCGCAAGCCTCACGACGGATCGGCAGCGAGAGGAAAAAGGAAGTAAGTACCTCTTTATAACATGTATGTGAAGAATTATACGGGCATACGGATTATATACCTGGTTAGGTAGGCTTGGACATGTTACTCTGCTTTTAACTGAGAACCCGGATTCCCGTATTTTGACTGACACGGCAGAACCTGCGATGTACATACATACCTACCTAGTACCATGTGGTAGCTTCGAAGTTGAGGCTTAGGCAGGCTGCCGGTGGGACTGACTCGCAAGCGAACGGTGTTGAGATAATGCATAGACGAGATCACCCGACCCCCTTTCGCTGACGAATGAAGATCTGTGGGGGGTTGAAAACAACAGCTGGCACGGACTTCCTGCGAGTAATACATAATACCTACTTCTTCCTTCGAGTCATCGCTTATTACTTTATTACTGTACCGCGTTCTACATGTCGAAATTTCTACGTAATAAGTCTCCGAACCAGGCCCTTTTTTCTTTTTTTCTTGTTGCGTGCTTGGACCACCCCGGACTTCATGCATCAATATTTTCTTTGCACGGACAAGTTACGGAGCGTACTTTTGTATATCTACACATCTACCACCGGATCTGTGTTACCGGGGCTTCGGTATACCGTATCGCACCGTATCACAATCTAGAGTCTAGAAGTCTAGATATCTTTTCAACTACACTATCAACTAATATTTAACTAATATGGCTTGTTTTGCGCTAGTCATCCAATTTTGCGGTCTAGGACTGTTTGCTCTAGAAATTCTAAACCCCCTTTTTTTCAATAATGGAAACTAGTGTAAAGACTTGGAGAGGCAGAGAGGACCCTGGCGATCCCGGATCTGCCTGTCCGCCTGTCTGCCTTTTAGTTGGCACACTATCCCCGCCGGTGATCGCTCCGCCGGTCTCCACCAGGGGTCCAAATCCCCCAACGAGAGACGGCCGCGGTCTGCAGGCTGATAGTCAGGTATTCAGGGAGCCAGGTAGTTTCTAGTGCCGCTAAATTCTAGTACCTACTGTTCATGGGTACATATACATACCGCGCCCGTTACGGCTTCGTGCGAGTGCGGTGAGCCGTCCTGCGTTTCCTCGGCAAGCCGGATCTGAATCCCTGCTCAGCTACCTCTCAAGACCCCTTGTCGAGCCTCGCCTTGCCATTGCAAACCCGGCCAGCCTCCCAGGGATCCCTTGGCTGCTTGGTCCCTGTATGTGCTTTATATACGTACCTTATAATGTACAGTATCTACAACAGTATCTACATACCTAGTGTAATACTAGTCGTATCTACCCAAGTCATCGGCGGATGCTTCCCCACGTCTCTCAGGAGAATTGCGCCAGATGCGCCTTGTCCCTCTGGTACCATCTGGTACCATCTGGTACAGGGGAGTATTACCCAATCATGGTAAACAGGCGATTCCGGCGGCTGGGTCTTGCCCTTTTCGAGCCTCTCTTGTGTAGGTAACAGTCTGCCTCATTGTCGGTGAGTGGTTCTGCGTGATTCATTCTTCTGCATGCCCTCCTCCCGTTCATGCTTACGCCCCATCGTTGCTCTCCAGGTGGCAACTGCTTGACTGTACGAGTTACGAGTCACAGACTCCATTGTCAGCTGTCCACTGTAAACTAGAAAGTCCTTGTGCTTTCTAATCCTTCTTTTCTTCGAACATCTTCCTGGCGTTGGGCGTTTTAAAAATCTTATTGTCCATATCCAAACTCCCGGTTTACTGTGGTCGTTGTAAGTCTAAAGCGCATAACCGATTCAAGCACGCGTCCGGTCCTAGTTGATTGACCATTGGATACTCTATACTCTATATTTCCTATTGCATACCAAGATCCGTCATTTTCACCAAGGCTTATGAAGCTATAATACACCTGAGGTTGACTGGATATATTTGGTGGGATAACCCAAAATTCACCGGACTTCATCATGTCTCGGCTGCCAGACCAGCGAGACCTCACCAGATTCGGATATAGTTCCTCGAGCGAATCCGACGAAGCCCCGCGTAAAGCGAACACGACCAGTTCAAATAATCAAAATCAGAAGAAGAAAAAGAAGCGCAAGCCCCCGCCTCAGCAGAGCATCAATAAGATATGGAGACGATTCACTACGAAGCAGTTTACCAAGGCGCTCGCGGTTCTACCCTTCGACCCCGTGCCACTCCCAAGCACCCCGGAGCGCCCGAACGAACTTCTAATAACAGGGTATGAGCGTGCGAGAGAAGAATGCTCGCGCAAAGTAAAGAAGATCATTGCAGAATGCAAGCGTGTCAACACCCGTTATAGAGATCCAGGATTTGACCTAGTACGTTCCAGTTCTGTCGTTCTTCTAAGACAAGGAAATCAAAACTGACAATTATATGCGCTATTAGGATTGGGACCTTAAGTGGCTCAAGGGCAATTGTCTGAATTACTTAGGATCGCGCAAATTTGACATATCGAACTCTAGACTTGGTACTAATACCTCTGTCCCCAAAGCTGTTAAGCGAGTGCACGAGATCTTCGAGAAACCGACATTTATGAAGAATATAAGTGCCGGGGATGTGAAGCAAGGCTCACTCGGTGACTGTTGGCTCATTGCGAGTTTGAGCGCATTGGCCAACGTTGAGGACGGAATTAAGCGCATGTGCGTTGAATACGATACTCGTAAGTTATAAACATGGCGCATCACATTATCAAATTCTCTACTATTTTGCTGACACGAAATAACAGGGATCGGAATCTATGGCTTCGTGTTCTACCGAGACGGCGAATGGATTTACTCTATCGTCGACGATAAGCTGTACCTTACTTCGCCATGCTGGGATTCGCCAAGTATGCAGCGCGAGATGCTCCAGCAGATTGACCGTGAAGAGCCCGAGAAAGTATACCGTAAGACCTACCAGACCGGGTCCAAGGCTTTGTTCTTCGGCCAGTGTAAAGACCAGCATGAAACCTGGGTTGCATTAGTTGAGAAGGCATATGCCAAAGCTCATGGTGATTATGGTTCGTTATCTGGCGGTTGGATCGGCGAGGGGTTGGAAGACCTTTCTGGCGGCGTCACCACTGAGCTTCTAGCATCCGATATCCTTGATGTCGATGCCTTCTGGGAGGATGAACTTTGCAAAGTGAATCAGGAGTTCCTCTTTGGTTGTTCTACCGGCCTACTCGATGGTGGTTATGGCGATCGCAACGGGATCCGCGAGGGACACGCCTACGTTGTGATGGATGCTAGAACACTCAAAAATGGTCAGCGTCTAGTAAAGCTCCGGTAAGTCTTTTTGAACCTGTAACATATTTGACAAGCCTAACTAAAGAACCAGCAACCCCTGGGGCAAGACCCGTAAAGGTATTTGGGAGGGACCGTGGTCAGACGGCTCTAAAGAATGGAACAATGATGTCAAGGATGAGCTGGGCCACCAATTTGGAAACGACTCCGTCTTTTGGATCACCTATGAAGATATGCTCGAGAAATATCAACACTTTGATAGGACTCGTCTTTTCCGAGATCCCGACTGGAGGTGCTGCCAGCGATGGATTGGTGTTGAAGTACCGTGGAAGGCCCAGTGGAACGAAAAATTCCATATCAAGCTGACGAAAGAATCTCCCTTGGTACTAGTGCTCCAGCAGCTTGACGACAGATACTACAAGGGATTACACGGACAGTATAGCTTTAGAATGCACTTCCGAGTGCATGAACAGGGGCGCCCGGACAGTGAGGATTACATCGTCAGGTCCCATGGTAACTATCTTATGGAACGCTCCGTCTCGATCGAAATACCATGCATGGAAGCCGGTAACTATTCGGTATTTATTAGTGTTGTGGCAGAGCGCGATACCGATATATCCTCTATCGAAGACGTTGTCAAGCGTGAATGCCGCAAGCGCGTGGAAAACGAGAAGCTAGCCCAAGTAGGCTATGCGTACGACTTAGCCCATAGCAAAGGCGTGGCGCATCTTGAGCAGGTCGCGAAGCTCCGTAAGAAGTCGGACCAGAAGAAGGCGAGTTCCTCGCGTATGCATGAACGTCGCAAGATGTGGGAAAAGCGACATCTAAACCGCGACATCACGAAGAAGCAGACGAAGAAGAATCAAGAGAAGCGCGATAAGTGGCGCGCAGCAGAGGACGAGAAGAGAAAAGCCAAGGCAGAGGCTGAAAAGGCCAAAGCTGAAGCCGAAGCTGCTGAAAAGAAAAAGCAGGAAGAGGCAGAGGCCGCCGAGAAGAAGAAGAAAGAGGAAGCCGAGGAAGCCGAGCGCAAGAAGAAGGAAGAAGAGAAGCCTAAAGATGTAGCTGTCCAGACAGACGACACTAAACAGAGCGAAGATAAGAGCAGCCAGACCGAGGAGGCGGTAGATACCAAAAAGGAGGATGCTGGTTCCGACTCTGCAGACAAGCCGAAGGAAGAGTCAGATGATACTCCAAAAGAAGCCGCAGCGGACGGCCAAAAAGACGACTCAAAGGACAAGGACGAGACCGACGGCACTAAGAAGGATGAGGATAAGTCCGCCAAGGAGGCACCTGCGGAGGAAAAGTCTACTGAGGAAAAAGCTGCTGAAACGAAAGTCGCCGAAGAGAAAGCTGCTCAAGAGAAGGCCAATTCTGCTGGCAACGCCACCCCTGCTAAGACCAGTGGACAAAAACAACAACCCCCTCCATCCCCTCAAGCCTACTCATCAGAATGCGATTCATCCGACAGTCCGGTCGAAGACTGGGAACTACTCTACTCATCGGACGACATGTCCAAGAAGCCACGGATGGCTACGGCACCACCTGCGACCACTAACAATGACAATGCCGTAGAGAGCGACGGCGAGTCAGGCATGCCGGACCCATGGAACGCGATCTGCATCGTCGGGTTCCGGGTGTACTCGAAAGACGAGGACTTGGACCTGCGCGTCGTGCTCGAGGGCGGCGACATGGCCGAGAACGGCATGGGCGAGAAGGGCCCCGCGGACATCGACAACGCGCAGATGAACGCCGGCGGCGAGCGCGCGAAGCAGAACAAGGATGTTACGGACGAAGTCGAAATCGTCGACGGCGAACTCGTTCACAAGAAGAAGATTGTGCCGGATAATGACGACGAGCAGCAGAAGAAGAAGGGCGATCAAGATGAGGAGGGGAGGAAAGACGATCAAGAGGTGAAAGATTATAACGAGGCTAAAAAGGAGGAGGATGAGAAACATGAGGATGAAGAAGGCGAAGCAGACGTAGATGCTCACAAGTCAGACGATAAAGACGACTGTGCCAAATCAGACACCTCCGAGTCGTCCGTCGACTCGACGCCCATTCCGACACCCGATTCCGACTCGGGAGACTGCAGTCCGCAGTACTCGGCAGCCGAAAAGACAGCCGGCGACTCATCATCAGTAGCCAAGCCCTCGACTTAAAGAGGGATATTATCTTCCATTCCATTCCATCCATCATACGTTTCCCAACGGAACGAAATTCCCCCAGCATTGCGTATTTCTTTTCAACAATTAATTACCTACCTACCTATTTTATCGCGTTCGGAGCATGGATACCTTTTCTTTTTTTTGCGCTCTTTTCTCTCTCGTATTCGCGGGCATTGATAGATGATTTTACGATTTCCGGCTATATAAGTCGCTACGAATAGGACGGGCCTGGTTGGTTGGCTGGTTGGTTGGTTGGTTTTACGAATCGGATAGGGTTGTTGGGGATGGATGGCCTGGCTATTATGCATCGGTGTGGTGGTTGGCGGTGGTGGTGGTGGCGGCGGGCGGCTGGAAGGGATAGATGAAGTTATAGAGTCACGAAATTGTCACCTACTTAGGTAGGTAGTCTCTCTGAATATCTCTTTCCACTCCATAGGATCGACGACACGACTCAAATAAAAATGAAAATTCCAACATCATGTCACATTGGCAGAGTTTTACTAGTATTATATGACTTGTTCGATAAAGGCCATCCCTACCTAGGTAGCTTAGGTAGGTACCTAGGCATTATTATCGACGTATACGCTTCCTCTAAGCTACCCAATATGGGTGTTATCTCTATAGGCTCTAACAGCGTCACGCGGCATAGTTTCAGCTGCACAACTCACAGTCGTTCAACGGTAATGAATACCTCCCACTAATCTATATCCCAGCGAATCAACCCTCCACATCGTGGAATGCACCATCAGCATCATCCGACGGTAAACTCTGCGCTTCGCTAGCAATGCGACGCCTCCTCTCGACCCTACGCCTCCAGGGCCTGTAGGCAAGGACGGAACCGAGCCCGACGACGAGGAATAGTCCGCAAATAGAGCCGCCGATGATATCGAAGTGGTCGCCGATCTCGCCGAGACCATCCCAGAAGGAGCCCTCGGGTTCGGCAACATTCTGCACAAGCGACAGGATCTGGATGACGCCGATAAACGCCGAGACGACGACCGTGATGCCCGTCAGTACGATCGAGTAGTACAGGATGGCGACTGTATCACGCGCGAATGCCTTGGACGAGTATAACGCCATCATGAGGGCTCCGTCCGTCGTGTCTAACATGCACATTCCCGCTAAAAGTTCCGGCGGATGTTAGTGAATGTGAATTTAACCCAATCATTCTCCCTCTTGATTTTCTTGGGGAAAGTGTAAGAGGGAGAGCATACCTGTGAACAAGAGCGGGAATATGAGAATAACCCAAAGACTTGTCCCCTGCGCCCCTTGAATGCTTGCGATACCCAAGATAGCAATCTCAGAGCTTGTGTCGAACCCGAGTCCAAACAAGACGCCGAGAGGATACATCTAGCCATATCAGATCAGTGAACTGTTTCCAAATGGATATATATTAGGGTGCTTGAGTTACAAATGCATGATAGGATTTGTTGCGCTTAAGGAGCCAACGGCGGAAAAGGGGTCAATAAATCACGGGCTATATCTGAACCCAATGAAGAAAAGGAGCATACTTTCCACGGCCGGTCGACAATGCGAAATAGTTTCCGAAACACAGTAGCAAGGAACCCAGCGCCCTCGAGCTGCAAGTTAGTCGCAGCCTGATCCTCGTCTGCTCCGTCTTCCTCCGAGCGATGCGGGTCCGCCTCGCGGAGGACGGCACGGAGACGGCACACAAGGCGATACAAGACCCAACCGTTTCCAAGACACAGCAGGATGAGGAACGCAGCGCTGACGCTAGTGCCTATGATCCCACCGACGTACTGGAAATTGTCGAACCGGTCGCGTAGGGCGCCGCTAGTAGCCGCCACAACGATACAGGTAATAATGACGATGGTAGAGTGGCCCAGACTGAAGAACGTGCCTACGGTCACGGGCCGCTGTCCCGACGCGATCAGTCGCCGGGTCATCAGGTCGATGGCGCTGATGTGGTCGGCGTCGAGCGCGTGTCGTAGGCCTAGCGTGTATGATAGGACTGCTGGGCTGATCATGGTTGGGTAGTAGTGCAGTACTACGCCGACCGCCGCCCAGACGATCATGTTGGCGAATATCAGCGTCCCGATGATTTGTACCACGGGTAGTGGGAGAGCCTTCAGCCGGCCCGGGAGCGGAAGGGCGCATTGTGAAGATAGTCGTGGCATCTCTACTCTCTACCTAGGTAGACAGGGTCGTTGTCTATTAGAGATTTCAGTTGTAGAGACTAACCTAGAAACTCCCTGTCCCAACTATATCTCGATATCAAGTTTTCGACTCCTCGTGGTATCGCAGAGCAGGAGTATAATACCAAGGCAAAAGCAACAAAATAATTATTACAAGCTCGCCCCCGCACCCGCCGACAGACGGGATATGAATAATAGACGTGTCGCATAATGTGCCCCGCGTACGGTATAAGATAGACGCTTGATCCAGGGTGCCGGTGCTAGCCCTAACCATCCCGGGCATTGTATATTGTATTGTATATTGTATTGTACTATAATATGCAACCTTCTCCTCCGGCGCTGGCCGAGGCTGATAAGATAAAAGTTTAAATTGATTACTATCATCTTTTATTATTATTACTCAATAGCTGCACTTATATTATCACTTCATCCTTTTTTTCATCCTTTTTTTTTCTTTCGCTACTAGATTACTTGGCATTCTCACTCCAAGTCATTAACGCTACGACGGTTTAAGGAATAATTGGTTAACAAGGCTTAGTCTTTAGTATTCGGGACATATCAAAGGAGAGATATCATTCATATTTCAATGAAATAGTGATATTTCTTATAATAATCCTAGTTTAACTCTATGATGTATAATTCGCATCTTGCTCATATTAAAGGCTTCATGTGATAGAAGCATTGTTCACGATGAGGCTGATATGCTTCTTATCTACTGCAGGATATATTCAGGCTCATAGTAGGCAAATAAGATTGACTAACCATCTAAGCGTTTATATAAAGAGGTCCCCTAGTATAGATCAGATGGCTTTCCTTCTTTTTCTTCAACCTCTAATCTATAATCGATGATCATCAGGTACACACTTAAACCTTTCAAAGATATACATAAGACCAATATCCAGTAGGAGAGAGACGCTGGACGGGTTGTTGCAGCCCTACATAAAACGGTACCTAAACACGGGTCATATTCATAGAAGGTATTTACCCACGCGAAGTTGTACTTGTGCGAAGAGGGAAGTGGTGCATAAAGTAGAACCCGACTTGATCCCTCTTTAGTAATCTCTTCTTGGACTTACCAAGCTTATGAGGTAGCTTCTACTTATATTACCTAACGTCTGCTTATACATATCCTGCCTATATTAGTCCCGCATACAGCTCCCATACTCTTCAACGCCCTTGGAAATCTAGCTGATCCTACCCACGCTTCCTATTGGGCCAAGTGGTCCCAATGTGAGATCCCATGGTTTCTAGAGATCTGCAATATGAAACACATATGAACGTCTGCGTAACAGTCGGTTTCTCGGCATCTCTCTTCAAAATGCTATAGAAGACCTAGGTATGGTATATTCTTCTTAGTTGCCCATCAGACTCAACACGACGAAGAGACAATCTACCACAAGGGTTGGCACTCATCGATCCGAGTATTTTCATAAAATTCCCAATTATACCATCGAGTTCAAGATCGCACGCCTAATACTACCCTCGCCTCATCTTACTCTTAGCGCCTTACAAGGTTCAAAAGGGCAGAGGGGATCGGGCACGTATACTCATCTGACTGGGTTAGCGGTATACTGTTACGTTAGCAGTAGAAAATTAACTTTTATTATCCTTTATCCTGTCATCGATGGGCACCTTTGAAGGTGGACTAGAGACGATATGCTATAGATAAAACGCAACCCAGGGTACTTCGCTACTTCGCGTGGCCAATCTTACGCCTACCAAGCCATAAGCACCTACTAGCACCACTATCACCATTGTATGTATACAAATGTGGCGTGCGCGTTTGAATCACCAAGTAGTATTCAGATCGAACAGTGCAATATGCTTAGGATACAGGAAATCTCGAAAAAGTGCACCTTTTCAGTCGTAACTCGAATCTTTGCATATCTGTCCTACGTAGGTTCCCTCTTAGACATGGAAAAAGAAGTTATATACAGCTTGAGCGTTTTGATAGTTGAGGCAGACTGCTCCAACTCGATCTAGTTCGTTATCATGATATCATTCCGGTATTTAAGGATGAATGCCCCATGTAAATTCGAATAGCGCCGTCCACGAAAACCCCCCATGTTATGATGATGATATAGTGAGAGGAGATAATTTGTAATCGTCTTGTATGCCGACGTTGTCTCTTCAGGACCATAGCTAGTCCTTGAATCTAGCTGGTGGGCGTGGTAGTACCTAAGTAGGTAGGTAATTGCGTGTTTATGATCATATGAGCTCGAGCCGCGTGTAGAACTGGGTTGTCGTGTCGTTCCATTAGCACTCTCGTAGTGCTTCTAGATTTATGCTAAAAATATCCCGAATTCGAGAATTGGGCGTGGGTGTTGGGATATTCCGCGAAATAATTGGTTCTCCTCGAGCCTTCACTGCTTCACTACGTGGTGTAGCATTTGGAAAGCACAGCCATGCCTTCTAATGATATCCGAAATCTTTTTCTTAGCCAGCCCAACCGATGAACACGCCGTGTTAATGTTCTGGCTCGTAGCCGTCTCCTCCAAATTTATCCTTCTGCTAGATAATGCGTCGATAGCTGCTAATGACCCCATTCGTATAGTACTGGACGTGGGCGAGTTCCTTATATCTTAACTAGTAGGTACCGTGCTAGTATAACGTGACCGACTTGATATTTTCTGGTTGGGAAGGAGAAAGGTCCGAACGAAGTCGTCGAGACTCGATGTATTTTCACAGTCTTGATAGTGCGTAGCAGGACGAGTACTCAGCTCATGCTCGGAAAATATCTAACGAGTTAGTAGCCCTGTTAGTATAATAAGGGGTGAAGGCTCGTGGGATAGTTACTAGAAGTTTGGTGTTAAAGATACCACACCCCAAGAGCTGGTAAATTGCCATCTTAGGCCAGCTCAATACCCGTGAGCCATACAGAAGCTTCAAGCATGAATAATCATCTGAAATGCAGATCTTATAACACTTCTCATAATTTGTTCGAATAGCCACGGTTCTGGTTAGTTTTACCGATGGCTATACCTTTATCTTTGTGGGATACCTTCATGAGTCATCACTACTTATAACTTCGTCTTCCTCGGCTTTTAGCAACACGAAATGTTTTGGGATGCTAGGTTCATGTGTTAGCCCAACTAGCTATCCTCACCATTTTGGCTATACTACACGAACAACTTCAACAGAGGCCGGGCGCTCGTCGGTCTGGGGTAAT
Source organism: Daldinia loculata (assembly GCF_022478755.1). Classification (NCBI taxonomy): domain Eukaryota; kingdom Fungi; phylum Ascomycota; class Sordariomycetes; order Xylariales; family Hypoxylaceae; genus Daldinia; species Daldinia loculata. The sequence goes on from NW_026054894.1 coordinate 143,242, forward strand.
TAAGGAGGGCGACGTAGACCCTTTACTTCCTTCGGCTGAAGCGACGTCTCATCCTACGAGGGTACATCCTGTTGGGATAACGTCCCTAGGAGCTGTTGACGGTTCCTAACCCTTCGTATTAGAGGGTTTTATGCTTTTGGGGGTAATTCGTTGCTCATGCCACAGGTACCGAGCTCTTGCTTACCTGAGCTCGCCAGTTGTGAACTCCCGAAATATCGCCAACTCATGAAAGGCGCTCGCTAGGGTCTGTACTTGTGCCTCCCTCGGATTCGTCATCGCTAGCTCAAGGTCGACCATGAAGCTTGCTCGAACTGTAAATTGGGAATCATATCGTTGTCCTATTTTTCTCATGTCATTTAGGACAGTATTTGCCTCGGGGGCAGATAAAAACCCGTTGCGCAAGGCCATGCTTAAGAGCCCAAGCATAGTCACCTCAGCTACCTGGAAAGAGCCGTCTACTCCGAAATCAGTATTCCATCCAGAAACAAGAGGCGTTCGTCATTTCTGAGAAATACACTCCATAAATATGAATTAGTGTGATACATGCGTGTTCACAAATGCATAATCAAGTAATGTGAAGGAGTGGGCATAAGGAGACAGCATCACATACTGAGGAGAAGTTAGTATTTGAATGAACGATTGAAGACACAAGCTCCATGAAGGAAATCAGATCCCCGAGGTGTAAGAGAGCCTGCGTTACGTACCACATATTCTCGTAGCCCGTCATGCAAAGCATGAAGTAGAACCAACACTCCGGGTTTCGCAGCTTACCAGAACGCATGGTTTCGCAGAGCATCGCGTTGGATAAATATAGGAGAGCGATATGCCACAACGTTGACGAGCACGCATTGTTGAAATTAATGCAATAAATGAGAGCAAGTCGCTTCAGCTGATTTACCGAGGATTCGTGTATGTCTTTTATAGCAGCCGGAGTTGTGAGGTGCTTCATCTTTAATTCCTTGTTGGCAGACTGCTGTAGGAATGGCCAAAACAATTCCATCACGGTACAATGGTAGTAAAGACTACGCCGAATATATGTTAGAATGATGAGGTGGGCTGAAGCGAGCAATCAAGAAGCCGAAATAAATCATGTCTGGCCTAGAATGACCATATTCGGCAAAGGGACCTTACTGTAACATCAAGTTGGAATGACGGTTGCGTCTCCCCCGCGACAGTCCAAGGGGAAGCGATGCTGCCCATTCGAACATCCTTCGATATATCTGTTCGGCGAATTCAACCGTCGCTCGGGCAGCAGGAACGGTATTGCTTGTCCCAAAATAGGCCCAGATGATATCGTGAACGATCAAGTTGAGCTTACACATCGCTTTGAAGGCCTCGCTAACTTGGGTCGACACAAGAGTCCGTTGGTGTGGATACGTATTATAATTTGTGTGTCCATGGGCCTCGGAGTACTGCCCCGGCATGGGAAGCAGGGGTGGTGTCTCGATCTCTGCTCGATGTAGATGCAAGGAACGTACGCTAGGATATGTGGCCATGAGTACTTGCTAGAAAAGATATATCGGAAGCAGATTGTAGATCTGGGCGGTAAGGCCAACTCACCAAGCGCACGAGAATATACCCCACGAGGTGTGACTTGCAGCTCTGAGCCAATCTTGGTGATGATCCAACCAGGTTAGGGCCGATGCGTTCTCGGAACCCACCCCAAAGACTGCCGCGCTCGGGGTTAGCATAGCCAATGATTTGCTTCGTCTAGTGCATAAGACCACAGGGACATGGGTATCTTAGTGACGTCGCCGCCGCCGCACCGAACACGTTCCGGAAGTTGACTTACGGCCCATACGTTTCCCCATTTGGATACCTTCATCAAGGCATTGGTTCGCAAAATCATCACGGCCTCGAGAGGCTGATGTACTATTCAGAAATTGAGCAGCTGCCGCCGCAGTCAGCGTGTTAGTGAACTTTTCCACTTGCCATAACCTCTCAGCTTCTGACTCGAAAGCAACGCTATAGGCCGCTGCCTCTGGCTGTAAACTCGAATACGATTGCTAGGTCGCGTCAGCAACCGATCGTAATCATAGCTCACCGTACTTCTTGGACGGCCCCGTATCTAGACCAAGACTTACACAGGTCCACCCCAGTAGGGCATTCATGAGTAGGGTAGAGCAGAAATGAGTCTTCCCCTGTATACAATCATTTAAGAACAAATCGGCATCAAATAGGGGGCACCATGGATGATCAATCTCCAAGTACAACGAGATCAAGTTTGCAGCTAGCTCGTTCGTAATAGGTACGGTAGTCCAGTTCTGGAAGTTCACACTCTTCAGTCGGTCGTCAACAATCGTGTGCATCGATTGCAACGGTTCAAAGTTTCCTATTTCACGGTCACTCGCGTCTAATACAGTTGGCGTCACCCCACTTCTAATGCCGCTCTCACTCGGGCCAGCAGGGACGATTGAGGATGATGGTGTGTCTCCTTGTCCGGCGCTGCGAACGCACGTTAGCATCGTGGTGGCGAGGTTATAGGGTCCATGAGGTATGGTATCCACAAACCCAACCATAAGGGAAGCATACAAGCTAGGCGCTCTCGGCGGTTCAAGAATAACAGGGCGCAATAGATCGGCTAGGTTAATAAATGCAATCTCAACCGGAATCAGCATCGGGTAGGCGGTTGGACATCGCATCATGAGTTCGTATTCGGGCGTCTGTTGGGTCTCGGGTATGAGGCCTGCCATTAGCTGCCGATTGGATAGCTTCACAGGCAAGGGAGGATCGTCCTCGAGGTCTTTCTTTACAGATGCTAAAATATCGGAAGTGTCGCTCGCTCCCTCGGCTAGATTCCTGGTAGACTTTAGTCGTCTTAAAATGTCTAGAGACACGGCGTCAGGGGCTGATTCAAGCAAATCGAATATCTCTAGCATGTCTTCCGTGGATCTCCTGAGGGATTCGACCTCCCGCTTCAGAGCCATGAAAGGGGTCTCGTCGCTGCTGGCGGTGACGAAGTTGCATTCCACGCCAGCCTTGCTGCAGGCTGTGCAGGCAGGTCTTTTTCCATCACACTAACGGGCATGGGTCAACAATTCGAAGAAATCGACACGACAGCCTTGGGAGAGCAGAAGGCAGAAGGCAGAAGGCAGAAAGTGTGGTACTTACACGTATCTTCTTGAGACGGCAGTTGTTGCAGGCAGCCTTGGAAACTGTACGTTTCTTGACGGGCGGACCGGTCTCCTTCTGGAAAGCAGATTCCGATGCCTTGGCCTGAGAGCCGGGAGGCATGGGCGCCGGAAGTAGGCGTTTGTAATTTTCGGACATTGGATTCCTACAAGTCTTTTTCGACTTACAGACTCCATAACAAACTTCATGTCTACCTCACGTCGAAATCGGACATTTTGGCCCGGATGTTCTGCGACGTTAAGAATTGGATCTATTGAGAGAGGAGTCCTGGAAGCCTCCCTCGACATCGGAAACGATAGATCGAGTGTAGCCAATCATACCTGTGGGATGGTTCGGGCCTCACTCCGTGAAGCTTGGGGATCTAATCTCTCTCAAACCCGTTGCGCCTTGCGTGGTCCGGCCTCGATTAAGCGTAATTGATAACTTGAGAAAGCAAGTTAGGTAGGTATGAACTATCCTAAGGAATTGTAGCCAGTGTCAACATCCGTCAGTCATCTGGCGGAGGCTTTAGATTGGAACGCAGCGTAGTCCCGGATATACCACGTAACACGCAGCGCATCATTGGTGATGCAAAAGGATATGCAAATTGTATCGAGTACCTATCGACGTTCCTAAGCTAAAAGTGCCTAAGCCTACCTTAGTTAGGTACTCAGCCCGGACAGAAAGGTACAAGTACAGGTTTTTTTTTTTGCTTGTAGGCAGTCAAAGAACAATAAAAAGAGAGCATGTGTGAGTGATCCCAGAGAGGGAAACTTAGATCGGGGTCCCATTTTCTCATGTCGAACAGTAGCTAACTAAACTACTATTGGTTAGACCTACACTGCCAAGAGTCGCACAAGCTCTCCCAATGGCCAGGTTGACTAGACTTGCAGGGAAATCGAACCAATCACGAAAGTCTGGAGCGCGCTCCGAACCAATCAAATATCTTTCTCAGCAATTATTATCCCATTTTGGGATGTGTGGCATGTACCATAGACTTCATGGGACTTTATGGGACTTGAATCTTTTTAGAAGCGATTCATTCATCTTAACTATACCATAAGTCTACTTGACGCTCCTTCATACCTATATATATATGTATGCAACCATCTAACAGTAATATATAGTCAGTAGATTCGTCATTAGCAACAACTTATGTAACTCTCGTTTATAGTAGGAGGTATACCTACAACAGCAAAAAAGAAATGCGTCCCTTGCCAAACTTCGCTTAGAAGTGACCTTACCCAGGCAGCTATTTGTTTTTCTTGTTGGCGTTTGTTTCGAAAGTGAAGTGGCATGATTGTGCTTGTTTGTTACATACCTAGGTATGTATCAGTTACTCTGGATATTAATTTTAGGTACTCTTCCCCGTTCTAAGCATTAAGCCTCTGCCGAGACTTGATCTCTGTTTAGGGTTGAGCGCATACCAACCCAGGTAGAGACACGATTTTGATTTCTTGCCTGTAGAAATAACATGAGGTAGCTCTGCGGTACCTATAAGCAAAGCCGCGTCTTCCTTCGTACGGTTTGATATTGTCGAGTGGATGACCTCGTTGATGGCTTCGTTGGTGTTTGGGGACAAGTTTAAAATTAAAAACTCTGGTTCGAGGTGTCATCAACTTTTAAGGTGTTATGCTCAGCGCTACCTAATCCAAATACCTACCTCATAGGTAAGTAGGTTGTAAACGACCTATGAGGTACCTAGGTTGCATGTAATCTCAACAACTCATTATAATACAAGTATGCATATATTAATATTTCGCATAAATGCATATAGACGGTGGCGAAAGCTTATGAAGACTTTGTCGCATGACGCCCGACGAGATTCTAAAATCAAGAGATCGAGTTTGACCATGCGCAACGCAAAAGTATATATACGTAATAGTTAATAATATTTTATGTATATAGTAACATGTATATATTTGCCATATGTTTGTCACGACTAGTATAATAGAACATCTCACTGGTAGCACTTACAAGTTGCTATGAGATAGTTCAGGGGGGTAAACGGGACCCCTGGTATTTGCGGGCAAACGTTGCCGGGTTCTACCTATCTATTACATATATAGGTACATACCACTATTCCCACCTTCAGACATATATTACTTCTTTAGTACATCTTAGGCAGATACATGTACGTTGGCTCCCGCCACTTAGCGCCGTCTTATGGTTGCGGAGATCAACCCGCATCCAAGAAGGCATATCATTGCATCGAAGGTTCCAGGGGAAGGGGGGTGGGTTACTCTGCCTGCCGTAAGCTAAGGGGGGGCTACATGCCGGTCCTCCTTCACTAGAGGGCCCCAAAAGCAGACGAAGCCGCCACTGATAAGTATCTTGTTTACACCTCGCAGGCCTCTCCGCCACCACTCACATCTCGCCGTGGCCTTCCGCATCCGTACCCCCTATCGAGATCCGACACGACAATCAAAGTCGTCTCGGAACCCCCTCCGATCCAGGATTTTCGTCTAATATTTACGTCGACCAGCGCCCCCCAAAGAGCGAACCTCGTGTCCTGTACAACTAAGACGACCATCCCAATACCAACCGAGTCCGCCGCATGCAACACCTGTCTGCCCGAGAAAGAATCAGGACGCAATGACTCATAGTCTAGGCAACGAGGCTTTTGTATTGAGAAGTATGACTTACGTATCAACTCGATAAAACCGCAACGCGTCGTGGAGCTGCCGAATCGAGCTCCTTGCGTCGTCCAACACTGTCGAACCCATCACCGATAGGTATTGCCGAGCCCTTTACGCAGGAATAAAACGTAGATAATCGAATAGCAATACAGGAATAACATTCATAGATAAGTACTGGTGGGGGTAGGTCGGTTTTGTAACCGTCACTGACAGCAACAGGAGGAAAAATAAATAAATAGAAGCCATAGATGTGCACAGCAGCTCGTTTCGACTCCAATCCCTCTTCGAATCATGAATAATGTGTTTTGATCGAGATCTCTCAAGTATAAACGAGATATCTTCATTCGTTTACGATCGGAAAAGTTGCCCCTTAGTTTAGACTCGAAGCCGCTGAGCGGCGGATTGGAAAGCGAGCGCGCGCAGATACACCGAAAGACCATCATACGTTATACCCTCTACCATTCATCCGCTACAACTGTCGTGTTTTCCAAATTTAGTATATATCGATATCTCTATCGAATCATAAGCAACCCGAATATGCCGGCGCTAGTAAGAAATATATTCATTCATACTAGGTGGTCTATGTTACTTTCATGTATCATGCACATCTGTGCGGGATAAAATGTAAAGAGGCATCTTTCGGGCCGTTGTCCGAAGTAAGGTAGGTATTATGCATTCCACATCTTGGATCAAGTTCTCACAGGTGGTAGAAGAGGAGCCCAAATACCGCGTTTACCGGGTGGCCTTGTGTCACACACGAAGCCAAGCTCAACAACGATAGCATACTCCGTTGGGCACTATACAACCCCGAGGTAAAGTATTAGGATATGAAGTGCTTAGGAGGTCATTAGGTCAAGACGTAAGAAAGCCACACTACTTACCAACGAGCCACCGGGTTGTGTAGTCGAGACCGATTTATCCTCAATAATCAAGCATCGCCAATTCGAATATTTTGTGGCCGTATCAACACCATGGGCATATGCTCAAGAAACAATAAAAATTGGGACTGCCTTCGAGGTCTGTCGGACTAACTGTCATTTCTTTGACTAAGGTAGTAATAATGGGCCTTCACCCTATCATGTCTTCGGTTTCCTAAATCGTGGTCCTAGTATAAATGGTTTCTTAATCCTGAGCGCTAATTATAGTGGTAGTGGTAACACTCCATTCTACTATTATTAAGTACTGGACCTCTCGAAATGCCATCGGCCGTAAGTATCATGCATATTCGGTAACACTCTTGCGCCCACCGGCACCAGATTGCTCGAATTCCGCTTTCCGTATCCTCTCATGTTTGGCAGTCGTGTACGACAGTCCGGCAGTCCAGAGTGCTAACAAGATAGACACGGCAATCATAGCCCACATTCCCCTCTGTAGCATGGTTAGTGTGACAAGTCTTCAACAACAATTTCGAGATGTCGTAAGTAGTGTAAGGACTTACAGCGAACCACGGTGCCATCGACGCCCCGTAAAAGACAATGCTCCACCAGGCGTTCACGGCGTTGCTTCCCAGGTTCATACCAGCCAGCACAACAGCTCGAAACATTTGTTCCTCGTAGCGGAGAGAATCGTTGGCCCACGCGAAGAAGGTAGCCTGGCAGGCATACACGGCGCCTGCCCAGTAATAAGCACCAAACACCACAGAGGTCGATGCCGAACTCGTCGGGTCTTTGGAAGCAGCTAGGATCATTGCAGAAGTAGCCACGCCTGTGATGCCAATGAAATAACCGACGAGATAACGCTTCCCGTTAAGGTAGTCTGTGAGCGTCGCCCAGAACAAAGTCGATATAATGCCAACAGCAGGCACACCACTAGGGTAGTTGTTCAGCTGAGGAACCGTATATTTGTTCGTCGGGTGGCTCTTCATGTACAAGGCCAGCAGAGAGTTTGAACTGAAAGATTCGGTCTCGCCGGCAATGATCCAGAGCACAACGAACCCCCAGAAGAACCAGGACGAGAAGGAATTCTTGAAGAAGGCCCAAGATATTGGCGATCGCTCTTCTACCGGTGGCACGCGAGATACGGCTAAAGCCTTCTCGGATTCGGTAAGGTAGAAAGCCTCAGTCGTTGATGGCGTATCTGGGAAGAAGAGGAGACCGTAAAGTGCGACTGGCAACGTGATCTAGAAATATGCATCAACACCTTGCATGCTCGCGTTTCTATCTCCCTCTTATACCAAACACACACGAATAAGGTGTCCCAGAAAACAAGGTAAACAGCATTTCTAAATAAAATAAAGACGTAGAAAAAGAGCTAATAAAATAATAATAAAACATAGAGAAAAGCTAAGACTTACGATGCCGTCCATAATGAACAACCAGCGCCATCCACGGAGACCGTTTTTACCGTCTAGACTGGAGTGAATACCCGTCTGTATAAAGCCTCCAATCATAGTCCCAGCCAAGCCAGAAGCAGTGAATATGCCAGAGCGCTTCCCCAACTCGCGCTCCGTGTACCAGGACCCGAGGATGTAGTGGGTGCCGACGAAGGTAGTGGCCTCGACTATGCCCTGGAAGAAGCGGATGACCATGATGCTCTGCGGGTTATGCACCGAGGCCGTGACCATGGTCAAGCAGGCCCAGATGAACATGCAGGCCGGGAAGAAATATCGCGGTTTGATATAGTGCAGCGATAGATTGGCAGGGATCTGACCTATTACGTAGCCGACCGTGAAGCAGGTGTTGATCTGGTTCAGCTGGTCGCCTACGAAGCCCAGATCCTCTTTCATACCCGAGACGTAGGCATTGCTGAGATTAGACCGATCTAGCTGCATTTATATGTTTTATTAATCAAACAGTACAATCAACCAAAACCTCTATCCACCATCAAGGAAGATAAAAAATAGTGCTAGACAAGGGAAAGGGGTTATTGCGAATACATACATAATTGGTGAAGTAACTCAAACAGCAAAAGGTCAAGATGAAGAAATCGATCTTTTGCACAAGTTTCCGCTCTCCAGGTTGATATTCGGTATGGAAATACTCCCGCAGCTTAGACCTCGTCGCTATCGTCGCCGCCATTTTTTGGATTTTGGATTTTCCCCGTCCAATCTAAAGGAGAGGTGGAATTGAACAAAACTGCGAAGTTTGCGGTTCCACAGCAGCAAGACTTTTTCTTTCTTTCTTTTCTTTTCAGGCTACGTCGCGGTAATAAGCAGCGACCGCCATGTTATATATATGTAAGATATGCATATATAATTGCGTACCAAACCTGATCGAGCCAGCGAAGAGGCGCTACGATGATAAGTTATCTAGGTTAGGATTCTGGGCATCTCTTGGTTGATTGCTGCGTTTGCCGAAATGCTTTGTTCCTGGAGAGATTTGCTAGATACAGACTAGATACAGATACGGAATACAGATATGTACTACCTAGATATTACGTATCGGGCAAGCTAGGGGGTAAGATCTATAAGGTTATGGCACAGTTTACCCTCTCGGCTTCCGTAATCCGTAAACAGCCGCATAATCACGTGGCTAGGCCCCACACCTCAGGCACCACCGTTAGCGCGAGGAACCCGCACCAGATTCACAATCCCGAAGTTCAAGATTCAAGATAAGAGATAAGTCACAGGAATAGGTCACAGGCTGACAGGAACCGAGCGCTTCAGGGTCCAAGAAAGGGGGGGGAAAGGTCCAAAGCCCAGGTTTAAAAGAAGATAGCGTCTTAGAATCTTAACCCGGTGTCTTTTTCTCCTCGCCTCGACCTGCTATCTGCGAGGGGTTAGTTGCTGAATTCTCTATCTTGGGGATAATGGCGCCGCGCTATTGTTTTGGGGTTTTGGGGTTTTGGGGAAGATAGCTATAAGATCCCTCGGCTATGATAGACGTCGGATGTTCTCTTCCCTTTTTCGTTTGTCGTCGAAAGGAAGTAAACCTCACAAGCGGAGAAGACGGATTCCAGTTCAGGTCGTAGTAGCGCAGGCGGAGTTAAAGTAACAATACCGACGATATCGGATGCGTTCGAGGGGGGAATCGAGTTAAACAGCACCCTATCTTTCCAACTGTTACCGTATAATGTTGAAGATATAAGTATATCTCGTACATAATACAAACTACATTATGTTATAATGTAACAAGTAAATCACAATCGGACACCTGCTCTTAAACGGTCACTTAATATATGCTAGATTTCGTATTTTCTATAATTAAAGTAGGTGTTATACCCCATGAAGTTCTAAACCAGGGATCACTTATACTAATCAACGTTATCCAGAGTTTCATATCATTATACTAGACATTCGTCTTATAAAAGGCTAGAAGGGGCACATTATAAATTCCACAAGATCGTAATAGCAAAGATGTCGAAGGGAAACTGGGAAGAACTCGCCGCCAAGAAGCGCCAGGAGCTGGCGAACTCCATACCCCAAGAGTGGCGCATCCCGAGCCATCTCCTACCACCCGCCGACCAGGACGACGTCACCAGCTTCCCCGAGGCCTCGGGATGGTTCACAGCCGACGAGCTAGCTATCACGAACCAGACAGCTTTGCAACTACTGCCGAAGCTCGCATCCGGGGAGCTGACGTCCGAAGCCGTCACGCGTGCTTTCTGTAAGCGCGCCGCCGCCGCGCACCAGCTGATCAACTGTCTCTCCGAGACGAGTTTCCCCCGTGCCCTCGAGATGGCTAAAAAGCTAGACGAGCACTTCGCGCGGACGGGCAAACCAATCGGGCCTCTACACGGCCTACCCGTCTCGCTCAAGGATAACATCAACCTAGCAGGCCTAGACGCAACCGTCGGCTTCGCATCGCACATCGGCGACCCGGCGAAATACGACGCCGTGCTAGCGGACCTCCTGCGCGAGGCCGGCGCCGTCTTCTACGTCAAGACGAACGTGCCCACGGCCATGATGATCGCCGAGTCCGTCAACAACGTCTTCGGCCGCACCGTCAACCCGCGCAACCGCAAGCTAACAAGCGGCGGCAGCTCCGGCGGCGAGAGCGCGCTCATCGCCTTCAGAGGGAGCCCGCTGGGCGTCGGAACCGACATAGGCGGCTCGCTGCGCATCCCCGCCGCCTGCACGGGCATCTTCACCCTGCGCCCCAGTTTCGGCCGGTTCCCGACGCTGCGCTGCCGATCCGGCATGCCGGGCCAAGAGGCCGTGCAGTCCGTCAACGGCCCGCTGGCGCACACCCTCGCCGACCTCCAATTCTACTCCAAGACCGTCGTCGACGCCGAGCCCTGGCGCTTCGACCCGCGGTGTCTGCCCATCCCCTGGCGAGCCGTATCGCTACCGCAGAAGCTGAAGATCGGCGTCATGTGGCACGACGGCATGGTACTGCCCACGCCGCCCGTGACGCGCGCGCTGCGGCACGCGGTAGCGAAGCTCGAGGCGGCCGGACACGAGGTGGTGGAGTGGTCGCCGGAGGACCAAGCGCAAGGCACGAAACTGCTAGGCCGCATGTTTTTGGCGGATGGCGGTAAAGCGATCAAGCGGGAGTTAGAGAGGACGGGGGAGCCGGTACGGCCCGAAATGGAGATGTACGCCAGTGCGCGGGAGCTAAGCGGTCTCGAGTACTGGGATTTGCACCTCGAGCGTCAGCAGTTCCAGAAGCGGTACCTTGATCGGTGGTTGAGCGCAGGTATCGATGCGATCCTGTGTCCTACGACGCCGTATAGCACCGTTGAGAATGGCAAATTCAGACATGGTAAGTCCTCTAAATCTCCTTAACAAGGAATAGGCGGTTACTTGTTTCTATCAGAGCGACGATAGAGAGCTTACTGTCTGTTTAGTTGGCTACACCGGCGTCTACAACGTGCTAGACTATTCCTGCATCTCCTTCCCTACGGGCGTCACTGTCGATAAGTCTGTAGACGTTGCGCTAGGCGATACATATAAACCCCTTTCGGATTTGGACAAAGTTACGCAAGCCGAATGTAAGTATTGATATTCGTACCCCCGACTACTTATTGAATAGACCACGTTATTGACTTCTGAGTAGACAATCCCGAAGCAGTACACGGAATGCCCGTAAGTTTGCAGCTGGTAGCGCAGAGATTGGAGGAAGAGAAGTGTGCAGAGATGTGTAAAGTTGTACTAGACGTATTATCATAGACATTATATCCGGCCCAAGGGCACCTCTATCTAGATCAAAACCGACAAGACAAAGATAGAATAGACTAATATCGTTTGTCCAAGCCGCAACTAACAAATTTGTGCCTGTTGATCGATTCCAAAATGCAAAATGGTGATAGATATAGATGCCTAGGTAAACAAGGATATCTGAGGCCATAATATGAACATGTTTACAGATAAAAGAGACCAGTAAATATCCGTTGATTCTGGTCATGATACCCGACAAACTCCGATAGACACCAATAGAGTTTCCTCGCTAAGCCATGATCAAGACACTCTTTGGTGAACCAGAATCCCAGGTTCGAAAGCTAACGTCATCGACATGAAAGAATTATAAATATGATAGTATAGCACATAAATCGTCTGATCGTCCAACTACTGGTCGCCGTGACTCACCATATAGACCTAAAAGTAGAATTGTTGTTGCGATTGTCCCGGGGGAGCTTGCGGGAGGAAGTCGAAATTCATATCAGCTCCGGTATAAAAGGGATCTGGTGATTCTGTAAAGGGTAATTAGGTAACCTATGAAGGAGGGAAAATAGATTTGACTACTTACCCCAGAAAATTGAATCATAAAGGTCCATGGGTGCCAGGGACGTAGGATCGAGTTGGTTCATGTCCGGCATTCCAACCTGTTGTTGGATCGACGGTTGATACGGCATCGTCCTACTAATCAGTCAGTAACTTGTTTAGCGAAAGCGATAAACAACCCACGTTGAAAAGTCCGGGATGTTGTTTCCATTCTGCAGCTCTGCCATAGCAAGAGCAGCGTCCTGGTGCCTATCGAATCCGGGCTGTAAGCGGAATTGTTGATTCATATTTTGAAGCCCTTGGGGAATTGCTGCTCCAGTCGGCGTGCGAGCCCCAGACGCGCTCTCGCTCTTGATTCCAGAGGCTCCATGTAAAGATCCATAGTCGTATATGTTCTTCAGCGCCGTCAACGCTCTCGAGAGGGGGCCTGATAGTTCAATATCCCTGTCGATCTTAGGAATGTGCTCCGGGGTAGGGCTTGTCTGTTCCTTTGCTGCTGCTGCTGATAGAGCTGAGATCAGATCCCCTTGGAGGCGACGAACTTCGGGATCCTGCTTCGTTTCACATAATATCCCAAGGAGAACGGCGGAAGAAAGTCCGTGATAGGTGAATGCCCAACTTCGAGTCGGGATGAACGATAATTGGTGCATCGATAGAAACATTCGTACAGTCTCGGTTAGATTATCCTTGCATTTATCGGCCAAAGCTTTTTTCTCGACAGCCTCTAGCCTAGTACAATCTCGACGGAGAGCCGGACGACAACACACAGATACCACGAAGGCAGTGTGCAAACGTATGGCGTAGTGCTGTAATTTATCAACCACACTCTTGCAAGCTTCTTTGCTGCGTAGCTGGGGGAAAACTCTTTCTCGGATGGATTCGATAGCTCGGCAATTCTCGAGGATCGTTTCGTACGAGTAGTCGGCGGTAGCGTCTGGGTTGAGTTGCTGCGAGATTAATTGACACAAGGTGTACATCGCTTCAAGATACGACAACCCCTCTATGTTAGAGCTAGGCGACAACGGAATCGGACAGCATTGAATGTTGGTCATATTAGGACTGTAACAACTATAAGCGACGCGGTTTGGACCATAGCGGATTGGGATTTATTACCGGTCGAAAGACAGCGATGTCAACGTATCATGCCATACACAGGTCCACCTAGCTTATATTAGTGGCCAGACTTGATGAATCCTTGGGTTATTCCTACCATAACTTTCTTCGCGCGTATGTTTTCAACGATAACTCGGCCGAGCTGGACTCGTCTTGTGTAACAGCCCGGTGAAGACCAAGTGATTGTGCTAATCGGCATGTCATCCCGATCAAGGCCCATGAAGCCTCGGCTTTCATGTCGTTTAGAAGACAGAACCCCGTCAGCAGGAGCGCTTGGATAGAATCTAGGTTGGGTCTATTATAAAGACGGTTAGACCGAATAAGAGTATGTTTAACTGACTTCTGGCATACCGTAATAAAAAATTCCCGAGCCTAAGGAAGTGGAACGATATCTGAACGTATCTCTGGGCATCTCGCGTCCGAATATGGTATGGCGAATCGCGGTATTGCGAACCGACGGCCATTACAGAAAAGAGGATGGCTAGCCACGATGCGGAGACACGCCGGCTTGACTTGCTATGTTCCCTAGCATTTTTAGCTCGTTCTTCGAGATAGATCATGATGCGAGATTCCAAGTCGTCGATGTCAATGACAAATCCCCAGAATGGGTGTGCAATCTCTTTATAAGCTCTGAAAAGACTATATTATTGGTAAATTAGTATACTATTTTCGAGAGCCGGTAACGATCCGGCTAGCAATTTGCCTTCACTACTTACATCATCACTTCTCGATCTGAAGGAAGCTCGGAGAATATGTCTTGTGTTAGTCGGTCAAGGTGCTTCAAGGACATTAGCGGGAACGGCGCGGAGTTGTCGAGCCCGAGGATTGGGCGCATATCACGACGAATATCAACGCCATCTTTAGTATCTATTGGGGACGGCTGATCTCGCAATAACGCAGGAATACTATTTTGGCCAACGTAGCGTGTCATCTCTACAAGCTCCGGTTCATCTTCCAATATATGCCAGTCAGCGCATTTAGATGCCTTAGATATATGATGGAGCACACCTATTGCTTGAGCCCAACCCTCAGGTTGATGATCACTGCCCTGGTCATTGCTGATACTATCGACGGGAGAATGAGGTCTTTTTCTCCCCTGGCTACCCTCGACCGACATGGAGGCCTGCTTGGAGGCGCTCGAACGATTTGGTTTATAAGAGCATAGCTGTGGATGTTCCCTCTTGACACAATTTTCACAGGGTTGCTTGTTGTCGCATTTCACCTTCCGCTGCCTAGATATATATTTAGTTTAGATGCTCACCTATAATACAACGAGGATAGATCGAGTTATTTAGTCGCAACACACCTGCATGGCCAACATGCCGTACCTAGAAAGTGCTCGTAAGCTAACGTGAAAGTATAGGTTATACAGTTATAGACTCTGCAGATATACGCCGATGCAGCGAAACAACAAGCGTGGAATGGTTTAACATACCATATCGTACTTTGCGGTGAGAGTGGATAATGTGACTAGCTTGTTCTGGGGTCAGGTCCTGAATAGGGACCTGATTGATGTCTTGCTCTGATGACATGAGCAATATGATTCCGATTGTCTACCTATGAGACAAGACCCCACCACGCAAAGGCTCAAGCTACCTAAGGCTTGAACTTGGACTTGGACTTGGACTTGGACTTGGAACTTCTTCGGGCTTTGGTTTGGGACTAAGAGCTTTCCGCCTCGCCCCAAAAAAAGCCAAGGCTACCAATAGACGAATAGAAAATATAATTCGGTTATAGTAGCCGATCAGGGATGCGTACCTAGTTAGCGCAGAATGATTGAAAGGTAATGTTAAACGGGCAAGCAGGTTGGCAGGGTCGGCCAGCCTTACGCGATGCGATGGTGATCGTAAATCGAGGGAACAATAAGACAAGAAAAATACCGAAGACCGAAGATCCTCTGGACCGCCGTTTTGCGTTTTGACGGGGCGGGGCAAAAGTCGTTAGAATAGTCTTTGCGATTTGGTGAATTTTAGAAGTGCCTTAGCCTGCCAAGCCTTCTAAGCCTTCTAAGCCTTCCAAACACTCCGAACTTTCCGAGCCTGCCATAATGGCCGTTGCAGCCCGTTCTGCCCGTTTACTGCCCGTTTACTGCCCATTGCAGCTGTCATTCATGGTAGACCCCGCAGTTCCCCGCCTTTAGGCCGAACAAGGCAAACAAATTGGGTATCCACTTGAAGAGCTCGGGCCATCCCGCAACCTTCAAGATTCTAGCAGTCTGGTCTCCAAATCCACTTTCTCTTTTGGCAAGGGATTACCAGATTACTTATCCAACACCACAAACGTGCATCTCTAAACTTTTTTAAGCTTCCCTAGACCTTTTTGGCTCGATTTTGCGTCACTAGGACATCCTTACTAACGCTCTCGTTATCACCATCTCTTTACTGCCAATCGATTTGATTGTCTCACTCTCCTTTATCCTTAGCTGCCCCCACACCTAGCGGTCGTGTAGTCGACATCCAATCGAACGGAGTCAGAGTCGGTTGCTATACATGAAACTATCCTCCGCAGTGGAGATTCGGGGTTTGGTAAGGATCACTGACAGTTTTCCTGCTGCCTGTGCCTCTTCGCCACCGTCTAGTGTGTTGTACGTACGCAAAGTTGTGTGATGGTGAATGACACTGATTGGCCTAAAAGCTAATATGACCTACTAGCCCTTCACTTTAGCCTCTCAGTTACATCCGTGGAACCCCGTCCTGTCAGCTTGTCCCGTCTGTTTGGGTCACCGAGTCATAAGGCAGTATATGCAGTAATATGGCTCCGCAGCCGCGGCTTGAACCAAACTCTATCTACCCAGTCACACCATCTAAAAAACGGCTTAACGCTGCTGAGTTTGACATTTGGTTTCTCGAATTTTCTAATACGTACAACCTTAATTTGAGGCGAACTCCTCCGGACTTGTCTCCGCAGAAGAAACGAGCTTTACCATACTATCCAGAATTACGATATTACGAGCTCCTTAAAGTTCAATACTTCAAGGGAAAGCATGTAGTAATACAGGACTTGTTTGCCCAAGGGGCGAAAGAGATTCACAGCAAGTGGATAAAAAAACCACATGCGGAACCTGGGGTTATCCCTTTCCCTAGCCAACTCCCTCGGGCAACTACTGAGCCTGAGCGTTGTCAATTGCTGGAGCTGCTTGGGGCAATTTTGGATGACATGGGCTCGTTGGACGTGTCACGACGTTCTTCCGTCGCACCGTCAATTTCGTACCAATATTATGACGAGCCTTCGTCTCCCACGAGGTACCTGCGCTCCAAGCGTTATTCTGATGAATGGCGGGGATGCCCTTCTTCTAAAAGGAATAGGGGCGCTCCCTCAGAAGTCGACACAGAATGTGATCCTGATGACGAACGGCCACCTAGTGTGCTTTCTGCTCTTGATAGGGGTCGCGTACTCACGGCTAGTCCCGTACCTAGCCAAACATCGTCGATCCAGGCGCCGAGCAATCCAAAATTAGGTCGAAGTAGAGACCCTTACCGGGTAGAAGTTACCGCGGATACAAGTAGGTCAACTTTTGCGTCTCGAGTGTTCTCAGATCATGACGAACATCAACCCCTTCCGGTCTCTCAGGAGACCCAAACTACTGTAATTGCGAGCAACCTGGGGAGCGTGAAGTTTCCGTCATCGCGAGTAATCGGGTCTGATTCGGATTCCTTGGCTCCGTCTTCTAGCACCGAACGTGCCCTCCAAATCTCTTTCGATCACCACCATCAACTACTTCAACAAAATGTGAGTGATCTCCTCAGAGACAAATCATCGACGTATTCCGACTTCAGCTATTCCGAGCAAGAGACCACACGTTCTGTTACCCCTTCTCAACCTTCTCCTTCTTTGCGTCCAGCTTCTCCACCTGCAACTATTCAACACCCGGCGCCTCCCAGAGTTCCTTCTCCGCTCTCTCCTGACAATGAAAAAATAAGGAATATGCCACCACCTGTGGTACATGGAGGTAGCCAGGAATTTGAGCATCGGCTTCATGATGTTTGGGGTAAGCATTGCCCCCTCTTGAAATAGAATTGCAGTTAACTCTTGCTAGCTCATCTTCCCGATCACTATGATCGTGCCCCGTTCGTGGTTCGCTGGGAAGTTCTACGAATTGCTCTTCACTGTGACGTACAAGTGCAGGACCTGCGCATTGAATACGATCCATCATGGACCGACCAAAGGACACTATGGGCGAGGCTTCAAGCTTTACCTATATTCCGTGGCAAGTCCTTTCCTGAAAAGTCCCGACCTGAAGCCTGGACTGCCGCCCTAAATGATAAGTTTGGTACCAGGGATCAGGTAGTTGTGCTTACTGCTTCGCTCACAGCGAATACGTCAAAGAATGGGCCTTCATTCCTTCTTAGGCTTAATCCTCTAAAGTTGGATCTCCCTCATCGTCTAAGTCGTAGATTTGGATCAGACCGTTTCCTTGAACTTGTGATACCATCTCTAGGTTCCCAGGATATAAAAAACTTCGGTGAATCCGCTATAGAGAGTATCCAGCAGTGGCTAGTCAATGGATCGCACGTGCTGCTTGGCCGTGTATGGGCTTCGTTCTATCTCAAATCAGCCTTGCCCAAAAAGATTACTAACGAGAACGCCCTGGGGCCCCAGTCTAAAACCATACATCAAGAGCGGATATACCTCTTCGCTGAAGACGGTAACGATTTTCGCCGTCTAGGAACAGAGGAACGTTGTTCACCAAAGGGTGAGCCAGTGGGAATGCATAGCAAGATGAGACGAGGAGATCTTATCGAATGGCTCTTACAAACCCCCAATAATCAGACCCAGCCAGTGCTAAAGCTCTTTTCACGTATCGCGCTAGGTATGATCAGTCAACATCTATAGTCCCCCAAAACATTACTAAGAGCGTTTAGGTCTAAGTCGTACGCATCCGACTATTATTGTCCAACCTGAACAGATTCGACACCGACCCAATGACATCTTATCACCCATCGACAAGGTTATGAATGACGGCATTGCCCTCATGTCTTATGGCCTTGCGCGAGCTGTACGTGATATGATGGGGTTGCAAGACGTACCAGCAGCTTTTCAAGGCCGATTCGGTAGTGCAAAAGGTGTTTGGCTCCGAGATACCAATGATACCAGTGATGCGATATGGATAGAAACAACTCCGTCTCAGCGTAAGTGGAATTGCGATTACATCGAGGATGATCACCGGACATTCGAGGTTCGTAACGAATCTAGAGAGCTTAAATCTGCCAATCTCAATTTACAGCTTCTGCCTATTCTTGAAGACCGGGCTATCAATGCAGCTCAAATGAAGATCCAGGTTGGAAACTTCATGAGAGACAGCCTCATGAGAGACCTCGATGCCCAAAAGGCCGCTATGCAAAGCCCTACCCAGTTTAGGCTCTGGGTTTACGAAAACTCGCCGTCAAGCCGTCGGACAGAGCGTACAAAGCATTGCCAGGTGCCGTTCACGGCTGGTCTCCCAAATAGCCGGGAGGACATTATGGCCTTTCTTCTAGATAGCGGTTTTGACCCGACTAAGCTGAAGTTTCTGAGCGACATTGCTTGGAAGTTACGAATGGAAAAATGCCAGGAACTCCAAGAACGGCTCAATGTAAGAGTTGGGCGTTCTACTTACGCATATATGGTTGTTGATTTCCTCGGGATTTTAGAGGAAGATGAAGTTCACCTTGGATTCTCCTCCAAATTTACCGATGAGCAATCTGGGTTTTCCGAAACCTTCCTTCATGGATTTGACGTCCTAGTTGCTCGTACACCTGCACATTATCCCAGCGATATCCAAAGAGTAAAAGCAGTTTTCAAACCCGAGTTAGGCTCGTTGAAAGACGTAATCATTTTCTCAACAAAGGGCGACATACCCCTTGCTGAGAAGCTCTCTGGTGGTGATTATGATGGCGATATCGCCTGGGTATGTTGGGAGCCGACGATTGTGAACAACTTTCGTAACGCAGACATGCCTAATGCTCCAGACCTATTCAAGCAAGGCGTCATACGCAAAGAGACTCTGAAGTATAACGAACTTGTGACAACCGACGATATTACCTCAGAGTTCCTTCTAAGAGCGTTTAAGTTCAACTTGGAACAGAACCTACTTGGTGTATGCACAAATTACAAGGAAAAGCTATGCTACGCCCGAAATTCAGTGCAAGACGAACCCGCGATCCTCTTAAGCACGCTTATCAGCAATTTAGTAGACCGGGCCAAGCAAGGCATCGTTTTCACGGACCAAGACTGGGCTCGGCTGCGCAGAAACCTGAGCAAAGTTGACCCACCAGATCCTCAGTACAAGAAGAATAACTGGAGTGTTCAAGGCAGGCCTATGCATATAATCGACTACGTGAAATTTAGCGTTGGCCAGCCCATAGTCGAGAGAGAGCTAAAGACATTCTATGAATCTCTTGGCCAAGCAGAGAATTTTGATAAGGACCTCGTAAGGTATTATCAATATTATGAAAAACTCCAAAGACCATTCACCGAGCGTAAAGAAGCCGTAAAAAAGCTGACTTGGGAAAGGATTCTGGAAAAGCTCAGGAGGGATATCGATGCTGTCGCCCAAGAATGGCCGAAGTCTCGCGGCGAATGGGATGCCAAGCTTGCCGGTATTTATGACAAATGGCAAGAAATTGAACCGACAGACAAAGTGAAGTCTGATACAGTCAGATCTCTGCTACTACAAGAAGACCAAGCTAGGATTGGCCTTTCAAGCTGGGATCTATTAAAGGCATCGTTTGCCTTTAAGATGTACTACAGCAAATTCCCGAAATTTGTCTGGTATATCGCGGGCAAGCAACTGGCGTATTTAAAGGCTACATATATCAGTCAAGCGGCGAGTGCCCCGCCAGTGCTCATGACACCCAGCATGTACGCCGGATCAAGGCCTGATAACAAATATGCCCGGGTCCTGGCGGCTAAAAACGACGGCCGTAACCTTGTCGAGGACGAAGCAATCGACGAAGAGGCGGCTACGTCTTTATCTGACGAGGAGGTTTAGGAGAGTTCATCGACTAAGGACGACACGTCTCGTTTATGGATTGTTATCATCCCGGTCATTTTTGGCTGTTGGTTACGTTACGTTTTATGAATGAATGATACCCTTCGCTTGATTTGTTTCTTGGATTTGATGCGAGTAATTCACTAACATTTAGCCCTGCGCCACTCAGACACCTTGGGCTTTATAACACATGGTATTAGAGAAATTATTGGTAAGTGAGCATGTTCTCGTCAATGGCGGCTCCGTGCGCTGCGGCGCATGCTCGTATATAAATATATCCGTCGCTAATAGGTACCTAATTATCTCGGCGTGGCTTTAAGCGAGATGCGTTCGCCGAAGACGTAGTTGTGACCTATCCGAGAACCATCTTAACCCGCCAATAGGCATATAATATGTACAGTTTCTAGGCGTATACAGTACTGTATTCTCCAGCCATTCGAGTTATTTTTGGCGTATTCTTTCTGGTCGTTCGAGATGGAGCCTTATGTGGAAGTCATTCCTATTGGTTGGCATTACGTGACAGCCGTGAACAACGCAACGTGAACCGTGCCATGATACTCTCTCATGATCGGCAGATACGCTGATACGGTAGCCAGACAGCCAGACTATGTACATACAGGTAGGATCTTCGGTTCGGCAACCACGCTGCCATGGCAAATCATGATCCAACCATCCGGCTCGGTAGCTTACTGTCAGCATCGGAGAAGTGGATCATAAGACAACCTCATCTCGATGATCATTGGGCCGTCGTACTCTTCAAGACTTCGCTCTTCAGCTTGAACCTCGTATCAAGTATACCTAGGTACCTCACCGCCCATCGGGTGTGGAGATTCGAAGGCTGTCTTCCCTGTGACATAGGGCAAGCGAACTGCGCCCGTAGGGACGGGAAGCAACAACACCCGTTGCGGTGGCGCTGCTTAGATCTATTGACTATCGATGGCGACTATAAATATAAGCTAAGTTTCTCGTTGAAGATGTTATTTAGATATCGATCACATAATTCAGTAATCAGTCAACTTTGCATCTAATATTTAATAACAATCTTTAATAACAACTTAGAACTTCGAGTCTAAGAGCAATACCATAAACATGTATCTCAAGTCCGGAGCAACATTACTCGCCGCCGCCCTCTTCTCTCATTTGGTAGCGTCGCAAGGAATCTTCAGTTGCCATACTCGAGAGGAGTGGGGATATTACCCGAAGTGCTGCACGAACATTGACGGCCAAGTCGGAACAAACTGTGAGTTTCGCATTGCGCGACACTATTTCATACCCTACGAAGAAAGATAAGCGCAAATGCTAACATATTCTCCAGGCGTCTCGGCGCATCAAATGGGTGCAACGGATCCGATCTGGGAATGCAACTTATTTGTATACAACATCACGGGATGTTGTCAGTCGATTGTAAGTTCATAGACAGCCCATATATTTATACGTATAAAAATGTATTCGAAAGTGTTCTAGTGCTGACCGGTATGCAGGGATACAAGAACCCGTACAATAATATCACGATCGATCTCTGCGCAACTTCAGTAGATCCACGATAAATATCTGTTAATACGGGGCCGGAGTTAAATAACGACTAATCGGGACGTGTGGCAGGTTAATGAAAGCAAGACGGAGATAGACGTATATACGTGATGTGATTTAGGTACTAGTAAAGATTAGTACATGGTGTCTGTGGTTTGTAAGAAGATATATTCTCGATACTGTATATGGGGGTGTGGAGGATGAAATATGACCCATACTTTGGTATCTTGCATATTTCAATGCCGATAGACTTGGCATTGATGTGACCAAAGACTTTATATCCGATCTGCAGGGTATGGAAACTTACCTGGTGCATTGTAAATGTCATAGACCTTTAGGTACTTCACCTTCAACCCTGATGGAGATTGGTGATAACTTCACCTTATTGGCGTTAACCCCGCCATGTTACAGTTATGCCGTACAAAGGACCGCACATCCGGTTAGTGCGGGGGGGGATTTGGAGTTCAGCCAGAAAGGGGGGTAACTAGAGCATGTCAAAGTAACCTTTATATCATATAAATAGGTAGGTAGGTATATATAATACCTGAGATCGACTAGAAAGGAGCAACAACTACTTCTCATCATCAATTAACATCTACTAAAACATCCCGACCTATTATACCGCTCGAGCTTTGATCGTATTCACTATGTCTACTACTACCCTTCCCCTATCTTTAAAGGAGTCTCTAGACAACACCAAAGTCGAATACCGTCGACTCGGCGCCAGTGGTCTAAAGATATCAGTCCCTATATTCGGGTGCATGAGTTTCGGTGATACTAAAGCGCAATCGTGGGCTCTCGATGAAGCAGATGTAAGTGACATTGGACGAATAACCACTTAGTACTCATCTATGACTCTGCTAATGTTATACTACAGGCTCTGCCTCTACTTAAGGCCGCCTACGATAAGGGTTTAAATACCTGGGACACAGCTAATGTTTACTCTCAAGGCGTCAGCGAGGTTATCGTGGGTAAAGCTATCAAGAAATACAACATCCCGCGAGAGAAGGTCATCATCGCGACCAAGTGCTTCTGGGCCGTCGGTGAAACTCCTGACGTCCGTCATTACTTCTGCGGAGAAGCCGTCAACAGCTCCAAGGACTACGTCAACCAGTACGGGCTATCCCGCGCTGCCATCTTTAACGCCGTGAACGCCTCCCTGAAGCGTTTAGATACCGACTATATCGACTTACTCCAGATCCACCGCTTCGACCCCAACACCCCCATCGAAGAGACCATGAAGGCGCTAGACGACCTCGTCCAGTCGGGCAAGGTGCGGTATATCGGGGCTAGCTCGATGTGGGCGGTTAACTTCGCGCGGATGCAGTTCGTCGCGGAGAAGAACGGCTGGACTAAGTTCATCTCCATGCAGAACCACTATAATCTGCTGTACCGCGAGGAGGAGCGCGAGATGAACCGCTTCTGCAACGATACCGGCGTCGGCCTGATCCCCTGGGCGCCGCTATGCCGTGGTCACCTCGCGCGTCCGCCCGCGGCCTTCGGCTCCACGGAGCGCAGCAAGCTCGAGAAGGACACCTCGCCGGGCTCGCACGGGACCGTCGAGCCCGATCTAACCATCATCAAGCGAGTCCAGGAGATCGCTGACAAGCGAGGCTGGAAGATGGCGCATGTGGCGCTCGCTTGGATCAACAAGAGAGTCTCTAGCCCTATCATCGGCTTCTCGAGCATAGCTCGGATTGACGAGGCCCTTGGTGCGAAGGGCAAGGTCTTGACGGATGAGGAGGAGAAGTACTTGGAGGAGCTGTACCAGCCGAAGCAGATTTCTGGTCATACTTAGGCGTGATGTATGTATGGGAGCTTGTATATATGCGCCGGTATTGGTGCTATGGAAAGCTTGTGTGGTATAAGCGCGGGTTGAACGCACGCGGTTTAAAATATGTAAAGTGTTAAGGATAAATTAAAGCTACATGAAGCTACTTGGGTATGGTCTGGTTTTGACCATCAATTTATGTTTACGTGAAACTACATTATATCTTACTTGCTTATAGCTGGATATTATATATATATATATAGGTATATATCACAGTTGTCAAGACTATATCCCTACGTCTTGGGCACTTTTGGTACAAATTTTGATCATGATATTTACATGTTAGCAGTAGTGCTTTTCTGTTTCACGAAATATCAGATAGAACATGAATTACTTCTCTCTGCTAGAAGGTGAGATTCCACTCTACCCCTATCCTATGTAAGTCGTAAATTGGGGCTTACTTGTATAGTCATATGCATGTCCTAAGCTAGCAGTTGAATAGTATCAGTGATATTGCTTGGGTGGCTTTTCAGAGAAAGGCCCTTTTCGGTTTGTTATGTGATGTTGAATGTCCTCATGATATGCAGTGTCAAAAACATAGTACAGAAAATTGATTGTCGGCAAAGACATATTGATGTCTACCGCCTGGCTGCTTACTTTGCCCTGTCGCTTTTCAGAAACAAGGCTGTAGGACTTAGTCATTCACGCACGGAAGGTCACGCACGGAAGGTTCAAGATGTTTATACGCGAGAACGAGCACTTTGCTTCCCCCCTTTGTGTCAAACAAGCTTGTTTTTAAGAATACTTCCTTTCTTAGGTATAGTTTTCCTCCGATATCTACATAAACTATTGGATATCCTGAATAGGATGTCTATAAAAGCACTGCATATTCAGCAACTTGACAGCTTACGAAAAGCCCTCCCTACACTGCGTTCATACTAAACCCCTATTTCCCACAAAGTTCATAGCAAGAAACCAAGATACAACAAACGTCCGCCATGGCTTGCACAAAGCAGACTACTGACAAGACTGGGGTCCCCGAAATTAATAACACGGACGCCAAAAACCGAGAGTTCGTACAGCTCTGCGGCTTCCGTACTGAAGCAACTGGCCTTATCCTCGCGGACTTAGCACAGAAGCTCACCCGGGCGTATCCAGTCAGCAAATACGTTATAAACCATCCCTCCGTGACATTTGAGCCGTTCTATTTCTTTTTCTACGGCTCGCTCCAGGCTAAGAGAACTCTGGTGCGTGTGTGCGACCTAGACGATGAGAACCCAACCCTGATCCCCGCGTCCATCAAGGGCTGGAGAAGTAAGTAAACACCGCCCCTGTCCGTACACGATAACAACTGCTAACTTGAGACGCTTTAGCCATGATGTGGGGTGAATTTCCCGCTTTGGTTCCCGCGGAAGGCAATGAGGTGAAGGGCATGTGCTGGAAGTGCGAATCCCCGGAACACGTGGGCTCGCTTCGTAGCTACGAGACCAATGCCTATCGCATGGAAGTCTGCGAGATCATCACAGATGAGGGTGAAGTGATCGAGAACGGACGGATTTTTGTGTCGGCAAAAATGGAGGAGGGTCTACGTGAGGGCGGCTTTGATCTCAAGTCGTATATTCGCCGCCATGCAAACTTTTAAGAGCCGTTCAAGGTTCCTGAGATGAAGAACTCAGCGAAGGAATTGGTTCGCACTGCAGAGCTGCTTATGAGATCGGCTCCTAATGCAGCTGTGGAGAGTATGCTATTCCGAAGACTACCTAAAGTATCATCTCATTATCCACCGGCAGTGCTTCTCGAATATATTTAGGTAGAGCTGGCACTTTGCTATTATGTATCACTTAGAAGTAAATTGCACCTATTAATTAAAAAGTAATGAGAGGATTTCCAATACTAAGAAATTATTATTTTGGTATAGAAAAGAAAAAGGGTATTGTTATGTAAAGTTGAAAGAATTAGACAAGACGATGCCTGTGAAACCCTATATGATATGTACCCGGTACCTCTGAAAAGTGACTGGTGGGGCTGAATCAGGTTGAACAGTGGATCCAATCTAACCTAGGTACCTAGGTACTGGATGGAGGTTGCAAGAACATTCTCGATAACGATAAACCCCCCAATCAATAAATCCCCAATCGCGGGGTACGTAAATACTCCACCTTTACATACAAGAGACGAAAAGAAGAAAAGTAGAGCTTCTGTCTACAGAGATTCTGTTTACAACTTATCTCTTATATCTTTCTAACTTTCAATTCCTGGATATCGCAGGAAGAAACTACCTTTTAATACCTAGCTATATACCGTCAAAATGCCAGTGGATTATAGCAAGTGGGTAAGTACATGAAGCTATCTTACCTCGTGTCTCACGAGAGAGCCTGGGAGCCTCGAATGAAGCTAATATATATTCTCCTCTCAGGATGCTCTGGAGCTCAGCGATGACTCCGATATCGAGGTCCATCCCAATGTCGACAAACGCTCCTTCATTCGCGCCAAGCAAAACCAAATTCACATGGAGCGACAGCAACGTAAGCTCCAGATCGAAACGTTAAAATACGAACGTCAAGTCAACGATGGATTATTGAAGAGAATATCGAGCCTCTTAAACGCCCTGAAAGCTCATGCCGCCGAGGCAGAGACCCGGAACCCTGCCGAGGTCGCTTTCCAAGCTGTCATGGAGTCTGCCGGTAGACCAGAGGACGACAAGCCTCCCGCTCGACCAGAGGGTGTCCACGCGCAAGAAGAGCAGCCACCCACGTATACTAAAATGATGGCGACTTTACTAGACCAAGTCAACAAGGAGCTCGACGAGAAGAAACCCGAGAACCGTTACAATGCCATGGTGGATGAAATCGGCGTACATCTAAACAAGGTTCAGGATTTACAACAGCAACTATTAAGCAAGTTGGCAGAACTGGAGAAGGAAGAAAGCCGCAAGATCACAAGCGATAGCATCCACACGGGGTTTGATAGTTCACATGTCACCAAGTCTACACCCTCTACATCCGGGACAAAGAAAGCCGACGACACCAAAGTGGAGCTTCTTAACCCCGGCTTCTCGCAGTCTAAGCCGGAGGAGTCGAAGTCTTCAACCACAGAAGACGACGATGACAAGGAGATCACTGCATCGCCTGATGCTCAAAAGTTCGCTAAAATAAAGGCGTCTGATTATCGAGAAAGCCATTCCTTCATTGGTGCACACCCACACATCTTAACCGAGAAGGAAACCGACGGTATCCTAATCATGGCATTTGATGCCCAGCTGGAAGGGAAGGATGATTTCGCACGACAATGCGTCCACCAAGCTCTCCTGTTGCAGTATTGTCGCGCGTTAGGTAAGGACGGCGTCGCGCTCTTCTTTAAACGAATCACTACCAAAGGTCACCAAGCGCAAGACGTCTTCTATAAGGATGTACAAGATACGTACTATAGGATCAAGAACCGTGCGGCTGAAATTAATGCCCAGCGAGAGGCTGAAGGTGGATCTGGAGAAGGAGTGGAACAGATCCAATTGCACGCTGTGGAGCCGGGTACCGAAATCAAGATTAGGATCCCATCTGAGAAAGGAGAGGACGAAGCCGAGAAGAAAGGTCGCGAGATTTTCGAAGGATTCACCCCGGAAATGCAAAAGGCCTTGGAGTCTGGTAGTTTGGATAAGGTGAACGAAGTGCTGGGCAAGTTGAAGGTCGAAGATGCTGAGGAAATCGTTGCCCTTCTTAGCGAAGTATGTTTTACCCATTGTCAAAGTGTACGGTACGATGTCTTACTAACGATTACATAGGCTGGAATCCTAAGCGTAGAGGAACAAATAATAGATGCCACTACGGAGGCAGGACAAAAACATCTGAAAGAGATGGAAGAACAAGCGGCACTGGAGTCGTATGCGGACGATCCGGAGTAATCGTGTCACCTTGGCTATATCTTGGCAGCGAGGCAGGTTTTTGATAACGAAAAGCATGAGGACGTGATAAGCTCAAGGTAAAACTTGATGCCTGCGGGATTATTGTGACTGTAACGGTAAGCATACGGGCGGACTGGCTAGGAATACCAATATAGTTTAATAGAGGTAGTTATTTGGATTGTGATGTGTTACTGCTCGCTCCCTTGACATATGATACTTTTTGATATATTTCTTAAGGACGGTAGAATGACCTTATATGATTTAATAACCCCCTTTGAGTTTACTTGAGACTTAGCCTGGAGATACTGTACAACACGTTTTATATTACTAGGATAAACCACAACAAATGTCAACACCCACTCCGGATTATATTTGTCTTAATGATCCAAGTTACAGAGAGCAGCTATCTTTAATGGTTTATATTCCGTACATGGCGTGAAAAATGCGTAATAACCAAGGGATGACTGTTATTACATACGGAGCCGTCTTTACGATGAACTTGCGCGGCAGGCAATGTACATATCTGGGGGCTGAGGCTTGCGTGGTTTGACGGGTCCCAGACGGTTGGGACCCTGAATATCGAAAGTTCGTCCAATGGGAAAATTGCAGATATGCGCCTACTAGGGAAAAGATAAAAATAGGACAGGGGTCAGGTACAGCTACGTAATATCGCTGTGCAGCGTTACATAAGTCGTGTATGCAAGTAGCAAGGGGCTTTTTTTGTACAACTCATAGCCCGCACAAGCCATTTAAGTGCATACACTGTTTGTGCAAACAATACCAACCATTCAACTTTTTATTCCTACCACCTTTTTTTTTTTTTGCTACTGCCTCTTTCACCAGAGGAAAACAAGGCCAATCGTTGTTTGTGGGTGGGTATCTTCACCCATCCAAATTCCGCATGATAGCAATCATTGCCAAATCCAAAACTAGCCAACTTGTCGCGGCTTGCTACGAAATCAAGCTGTGCCGGCGGGTCTTGGTTCGTTTCAAGTCTGAAAGAGGCTGACGACGCAAAGCTGGACGACCCTCGCGTCCCGTGGAGGCGCAGTCGATCGGTTGCCGACCACAAGCTTGCCACCCCACAAAACACGAATCATTCATAGTCGATCTAGAGCTCGTTGTAGACAGGGATCGTCTTGATGGACAACTACTATGGTACTGTTTTATTTGTGATGGTTGGGTTTAGTGGGAGGTTCTCTCTCTCCCTTAACCTCCTGGCCAACTTTAAAACATATAACGATACGAAGTAGATCTCTTCGTATTTAAGATAATATAAGGTAATACTTACTCCCCGTTACTTCTTTTCCGGTAGGTATATGTCTCTTTCTCTTTACTATTATTCCGTCGTCTGTTCTGTCTATATACATACTATTAGAACAGTGAATAGTAGTTATTCCTTTTTTCCTTTACCAGTACCTATCTAGAACAACATGTTTCCTTCGTTATCTACTTTCTTCACAGTCACCGCTGCCTTGACGGTAACGGTTTATTCCCTGCCGCAGGATGGCAGTTATGATGGTGGATACGGGGGTTCGGTCTATTCGTCGACCTCTTCCTTCGCTTCAGTAACCCCCAGTTCGACGGCGTCCGCCTCTGCCGCCTCTTCGACGACCGCTTGCAATAACTCGCCCGACCTATGCAGCCGCTCGTATAGCGATATCACTCATATGGGAGCTCACGATTCTGCCTTTCTCCGAGACGCAAGCACGAGTAATTCGATAGCTGGCAACCAGTACTTCAATGCTACTGTTGCTCTAGATGCAGGGATCCGATTATTGCAGGCCCAAGTCCACGATCTGAATGGCGCTATCGAACTATGCCATACGTCTTGCAGTTTACTCGATGCTGGGACTCTTCAGACTTGGCTAGCCTCCATTAAGTCGTGGATGGATACTCACCCGAACGAAGTGGTGACCCTTCTGATTGTTAACTCTGATGGCAAGAGCGCAGCCGATTTTGGGACCGTCTTCAGTGGCTCGGGTATCGATACATATGGATACACGCATTCAGGGACTACATGGCCGACGTTACAGGAAATGATCAGTGCGAATACGCGACTGGTGACTTTTATCGCATCTATTACGGCGGATAGCCAATATCCATATCTGTTATCCGAGTTTGATCATGTCTTTGAGACTCCATACGAGGTAACATCACTTTCGGGCTTCAACTGTACCCTCGATCGCCCATCCTCCCAGAGCTCGGCCGGCGCTGCCATCCAGGCTGGGATGCTGCCTCTCATGAATCACTTTGCATACAACTTACTCGCCGCTTCGATCATGATCCCCGATTCAGACAATATCACGATCACAAACAGCCCGTCGACCTCTACCACAGGCAACTTGGGTCTGCATGCTCAAACATGTAACGAGCAATGGGGCATCAAGCCCGTGTTCATACTGGTTGATTTCTTTAACGAGGGACCGGCAATCGAGACAGCAGATAACCTGAACAGCATCACCGCTGTTGGTCGATCGAATGCTGGCATAACCGCAACAGTTGCGACAGCTACTGCTGGTCCGAAACGCCAGGGTCTCGGACTTGGCACCGAGGCCTTGGTTGCTTTCCTAGTGGCCTCCTTGTTACTTATCTGATAGGCCGGTCTGGATCTGGATATCACAAGATAGAAAAAGCCAGTCCCAGTCCCCTGGCTCTCGTTGTTTTACTGCATAGCGGTGGCGTTTCATTGTTTTAGGAGATGGCATAAATGTTAGTATTCGGAGCATAGGACAGGCAGGTACTATCATATGGATTGAGCATAGGGGGTGCGTGGCCAAAAATAGTCTTAGAATGCTCTTTATACCAAGAATGAGCTCTATAGAGTTTGGGACCGTGGTATATACATAGGTCTAGATATTAGGGACATAATATACCCTGATTAGTAGTTAACCACCTACCTAATTTCCGAGTCTTGTTTACTGTTAACTATGTGAAACTGTAAAGTTGGTCTTTTTGGACTTATAGCCAAAACCCGTCCCAATTGCTTTAGGTAGCTAAGCTTATACGATATGGACGTATGGATCTGGTACTTTACAAACCACTAACCGATACATAGATCACGCTTATATATCTCAAATTTGTTTTAACCCCTGATAATAGAGATTAATTGCCTGGGTATCTTGAATGACTACTAATAACATGTCTTTTCGAACTCGGGCCCCTCCCCGTTCTATTTATGCCCAACCTACTTTGTTTGTAGGGACCAAATCGACTCAAGGGTAGGCACTGACGGTGGAATGTTTACCTAACGCATATTCCTAAAGCCGTATCCGCCCCGTTCGTATAGACTGAAATACTACACCCCTACCCTCCATTACGCTGGCTCTCCCGGAAGAAATCATCGACATCTTATGATGGCGTCTCCTCGCCATTTACCGCGTCCTCCATCGCTACGTCGTCGACTGCGGCTGCGCCGTTTGCATTGCCGTTGACGTCCTCTGCTTCAGCTTCAGCCTCCGCCTCTGCCTCTCCTGGGGTTCCATAGATGAATTCTTCGAGGGCTTTGTATGCCTCGTCTAAATTGTCGTTCGTGATGATGGCATCATAAATTTCACCAGATTTGGAGTGCTCGATATCCTCCTGGGCGGTCTTCAGTATGCTTTCCAGGTCTTCTTCTGCTATGCCAGAATTCTTCAGCCGTGTCTCGAGCTCCTCGATGCTAGGTGGTGTGATGAAGATGATCCGTGCAGAGTAGCCATTGTCTTTGGCCATTTGGGCACGCTGGAGTCGGGTTAGTAAGACCTAGTCATATAGCGTACATGGATAGATTTGGACTTACCTCGCGGTCTAATTGGATGATGGGGACCTTTCCGGAGTCCTCTAAAGCTTCAGCTAGCTTTCGATTCGTTCCGTATTGGACTCCGTCTCGTTCGACGAACTCCATAAAGTAGTCATTCTCTAATATATGATTAAATTCCGCGGTATCTACGAAATTGTAATGCTGGCCGTTGACTTCTTCATCCTTGCGAGCTCGGGTAGTATGCGAGACGACTCTTCCGAATACACCCTTATGGTCCTCTAAGAGCTTTGAGAGTAATGTCGATTTGCCGACTTTGCTTGGTCCTGTCAAAATGATCGGCCGTCTATCTTCCGGTATTTGGTCGTTTTCAGTTATTTCTTCTTCACCATCATCTGAGCTTGGCTGCTCCTGAAAGATGACATCAACCTTTTGCCAATCGTCGATCTTGTCAAAGACGGCAAGTTTTGATCTCCGAGCAATTCTAAGAGCTCTCCAAGTCTTGCTCGCTTTAGCCTCGAGTATCTCCGACTTTTCCCTCTCGCTTTTCGCGAAGTCGAGGTCGAGGTCGTCTGATTCTATCTTCTCCTTGAAGACACCCAGGTCAGGAAGTCTCCATCTTTCTGGATCCTTTAACTTCTCCATTGCTGTTTCACTGTCCTCCTCCTTTAGGAAATCTAGAGAGAGTGATCCCATGGGCACAGGGCGCAGCCTCTTATTAGTTGCGATGCGCTTTGCACTGGCCTTCCCCTCCGCGAAATCGGTAGGCGAAAGGGGATCTCGCTTTATGGGTGGGCAACTTTCAACTTTCCACCGGGCCCAATTCTTGTCTCTCGAGATTACGCTCTCGATCACACGATGAAAAAAGAATCCATCAGAGTCAGCTTGCATATAGAGCACTATCCTATCCCTCATGGCCGATGTCCATTTTGCCTGAGGATGGTTAATAATTTTAGGTTGTGATGATTATAGGTGGACTTACATCTTCTTCTCCTAGCTTTTGGTCGCCGTATATTACTGACCTATTCTGGACTTTGATCTTGGCGAGTTTTGCCTTGGCCTGGGGGGTGAGCGATAGGAGAAATTCTAAGATGATAAACGCCTGTATAAGAATGTGACGCCTGAAATATAGATCGCCCATCTAAATGATAGTTAGACATGGCTCTACTAGCTAGGTTCCGTAAGCCATAGCACGTACCTCTAGTTCGAAAAGCTCTCTACTTGTGAGGTACTTAGGGTTATTTGTGCTACTGCGGAGATCGTCATCTCCTTCGCCATGCTTTCTCTTTTGGGGTATCTTGCTCTCGTCAGAACCCTTTGTACTTCTTTGGAGTTTCGCGACTGTATCGAATGCAGACATGGTGGCTTCTAGACCAGCCTTGAACTTTGCTAAGTGTGTAGAATCAAAGAGGACTGTGGGTTGACTGAAGTAGTGTTGGAGCGACCAGAATATAGGATAGAGAGCATTCGTATCGAGGGGTTTCTCGGGTGTTGGCTTGTTCTTGCCATCGAAAGAGACCGCTTTAGCCGTAGACTTGTTTTCGTCTTTTCCATCTTTTGTTGTGTCAGTTTCCATATCCACAGCCATCTTATCCGCCGAGTCGTCTGGCTGGACTGGTGTCTCTTCAAATGACGTAACATTCTCGACATGATATTCTCCGCGCAAGTTAACCGAGCTCCTATCTCCCAGAGGGAAGCATTGGAACATAAATATGAAGACTCGACCGCAAAACGCTGTGTCTTCAGCGCGCGATAGTCGGCGTAGAAGATCGTTGCAAGACCTGAGAATAACTAGCTTCTTGGAGTTTAAATGTTGTGCGATGATTTGCTCTCTTCGAGACTCAAGGAAGTCGAATATCTTCCTACATCCCTCGGTCGTTTGACTGTCGAGTAGCTCTTCCACGAGCCAGAAAAGAAGGGCAGCGTCGCATTGCTCGCTATCAGACAGAACCGACAGGAAGTCGAAGAGATTCCAGATTTGGACGAACTCGGGGGAATCAATTGATGTCCTAGCCTAGAAAGGGTCAGCAATAGGAGACAAACAGCGGATATACTAAGGAGTTTGCTACTAACAACTAAGCTGCTAAACACATTCCGCGCGGCCGTTTCCACGACGGCGTACTGACGAGCCTTCTCGGATGCTAGGTTCTCCGAAACATAATCCGGTGAAGCGCATGGAAATATAGTGGGAAGTTGCGCAAGTACATTCTCAAAGTCGACCTTAGTGAGTGGAGGCTCGATTGTTGTAGCCGACTTGACAGACTGCGCATGAACTAGAGCGTCCTTCAGAAGCGCCGCAAAGGCGTCTACCTGGGGTATTTCGTGGTCCAGATGCTTCGCTGAAGGCATCGTAAACTTCGCTGGGGATATCGTGGCTGAGGGTATTTTTCGATCGTAGCCTTGAACATACGGATTCTAGCTGAATTGGATGCTCACGTCCGGATATTAATAAAGAAACGCGTAGGCAATTAACGAACAAACGAATGAATAATTGTCGAGAAGTTGTCGAATCATGTCAGAAATACAGACATTGGATCGATAGATTGAGTGTGAATATTGGAAATTGACAGGACGTTCTCTATGGGTTTAGTCTTTGCTCAGATCGGAGGTGTTGAGCTTGGAATAAATTGAATAGAAGAAGAAGGCTGAGCTTCTGATTTAGATGTTGGTACATTGATACCTCTTAATACTGACTAAGCTACTAAAGGTTAGATGATAGTACTTAGTGGGGTATGAATGCAGGGGTTAGAGTCATTGTGCATGGATGGCAAGTACAATGCTGTAGCATAATATATAAAGAGCAGGGGTAAATCGGGAAAAGAAAACTGGGGATATGCAATCAAAAAAAATACGTATTGATTACCTACCTATCAACAACTACACGCGACAAGGCTGAGAAAGTAAATGTTTGCGCTACAACGTGATGTTCTCTATCGTCTTTATCGTATAGATACCTAACGTAACGTCCAATAACTAATTAGTTTCATGCCCGTACCGTACCGCCATAGGTCATAAGTCAGGCATAGAATTCCTCGGCATACCGCCAGGGTAATTTATCAGCCATGCCGACCGCGAAAAGATTGAAGAAAAGCGATGCAAAGTCCAAGTCTCGCGGTACCGAACCGCGACCAACCATTGCCGACTTAGAGGGCGAGAGCGAGTTCGCCCAGCTTGCAAGGCAGCATTGGCTGAAGACTACCAAGCGAGCCAAGAGGGTTAAGGTCAAGAACGAGGTACTGAAACGGGATATTTGGGATGTGCTCGAGAAAGATAGTTTCCCCTACAGGCTATTACTTGTACTCGAAGGACTACAGACCCTCGAAAGTTACCTTTGGCCTGGCTATTCCGAAGATTCATCCAATTTCCACGTCCTCCTAATAGTCCTGATTACGAACGTCAAAGCAAGGGAAAGACTCGAGACATGGAGCATCTTCGAAGACCGTCCGGCCGAGTTCTCGAGTTTGTTCACCCGCGTACTCTCTATGACCCTTGACCAGACGCTATCTCTACCGATACGAACCCACCTACTTTGCTTTACCATATATGCCTTTCAGAGCCTTGATTGGGCAAGTGTGAGGAAGGAATGTGCCCCGTTGGTTTCTATAGGCATATGGCACAATCTTTCTACCGAGTCGAAACGAGAAAATAAATTGGGTCAGAATGCACAGCTCAGAAAAGCCTGGAAGGCGGCAGGCAAAAGGTACGACTCGGCAGATGATGCAACCAAGGCCCGGTTACGATTTGAGAGAGCCTGGCTTTATACTTTGACGCTGGACTTTCTACGCTTGCTCTACGACGAGAAGAGAAAAGAAGAGCATGTCGTCTATTGCGAACGATTCGTTGAATTTATTTCCGATTTGTTGAGTCAGCTTCCAACAAGGCGATACGTCAACACTTTGCTTCAGGACCTACATATCTTACCTGCTCTACGGCTTTCTCCCATGTTTAACGACGAAGAAAACGGTTTACTTCGTGATCAATATTCTCTATTGAGTCATTATATTCACTTCACTATAGATGATCAGACAGGGGCTC
This sequence comes from Daldinia loculata, assembly GCF_022478755.1. Classification (NCBI taxonomy): domain Eukaryota; kingdom Fungi; phylum Ascomycota; class Sordariomycetes; order Xylariales; family Hypoxylaceae; genus Daldinia; species Daldinia loculata. The sequence goes on from NW_026054894.1 coordinate 178,649, forward strand.
AATATAGTCGAACAGAAGCATATGATCGACATTGTGCCGAGCTTGCAAAACTCCAGCGAACAGCATTGCGATATTTCAAGGAAAAGCTAACAGTATTAGCCTTGTCTAATTACGGGTCCATAGATAAAAGGAGCGAACTGGAAAATCTTCTAGAGGCTCTAACAGACGAAGAGATCAAGAGGCTTGCTACTTTGCTCGAGCTTAGAACGGAATACCCCGAGTCGGTCCAAGTCACTATCAACCGGTCATTTTTGATGGAGATCCTCTTATCGACCTATGAGAAGCGCAAGATGTTCCAAGAGATTGCTCAAGATATCAATATTCTTCCGACTGAAGATAGCCTTTTTGATCAAGAACTGCTGAGGACGGATAACTATGACGGATCTAGGCCACTTGCACTTCCTAAGCTCAAGTTACAATACCTATCAGTGGGTGATTTTCTATGGAGGGCCCTGGTCCTTTACCGCTGCGAAGCTTTTTACGGTATTAGGAAAGACATTGGTGATGCGTTGAGGCGGCTACGACCAGAATCGAAACGCCCAGGGGAGACAACATTCGCCGGCTTTTCGAGAATGGCTCTTCCCATATCTCGGCCTTCTATTGTCGAAGTTGTGCCACCACGGGTTGGCGATGATAAACCTTCGGCTGTTAATGCTGAAATTTCGCTCGACGTCCGTCGGCTTGCTGACAACATTCGAAGAGATTGGGATTCATTACGCCCGGACGATGTAGTGTTTCTCGTTGCGGTGGACGCTTCGGTATCGAAAACCATCTCCAACGGGGGCGCTCACGCAATCTCCGAAGCGCAAAAGTTAGGGCTAATATCTGTGCGGGCTGCTGAGGTTGCCCAAGTCATGGATGATAAAGGAAAATCTATTAGAGATCCTGCTACTTACTTCAGCGGGCATAACAGATCACCAACAAGAAGGCTACAACTCAGATTAGACCCGAGAGCTTACAGAGAAGATTCAGATCGAATCTCGAAAGGCAAACCAGACGTATACGAGCGAATCAATCTAATCGTCCGGCGAAGCGGCCGAGAAAATAACTTCAAACCGGTGTTAGAATCCATTCGTAGCCTATGCCTTTCAGAAGTGCCCCTGGCATCCTGGCTACACGAGAACTTCCTTGGCTACGGCGACCCTGCCGGCGCTACGTATAAGCATCTACCAAACCGAATTAGAAAACTCGATTTTAGGGATACGTTCTTGGACTGGCAACACTTAGTTGCGAGTCTACCTGGAAAGACCATTGAGCCAGGCTTCGATGTAACCGCAAGCTTCGGCCCTCCTTACGTGCTAGAGTCAGTGGATAAACCCCCAGAAGAGAAAACGATCAAACCCTCTAAGAAGCGAAGAAGGGATGCCGAGCCCGCTCTGAATTCCGATATTGAGACGTACAATGTCTCTACATATAAGCCGCCTAATACTGGCCCATATCCCGTCGACGCCCCAAAGCTGAATAGTGTCCGTTTCACACCAGCTCAGATTGATGCGATAATATCCGGCACTCAACCCGGCCTTACCGTTATCGTTGGCCCGCCTGGGACAGGTAAGACCGACGTAGCGACGCAGATCATCAACAACATATACCACAACTTCCCCGAGCAGCGCACACTGCTAGTTGCACATTCTAACCAAGCTCTGAATCAATTATTCGCGAAGATAGTAGCCCTGGATATTGATGAACGACATCTTCTTCGTCTTGGTCACGGAGAAGAAGATCTCGACACTGATGGGAATTTCAGTAAGCATGGCCGAGTGGAGTCTTTCCTTGAGATCAGAGACCGTTACCTTCTGGAAGTAAATCGTCTAGCGGCTAGTATAGGTGCTCCCGGAGCCCATGGGAACTCCGCCGAGACAGCGGGATATTTCAATTCTGTCTACATCAAACCTGCCTGGGCCAAGTTCACCGAGATAGTCAAAGCGGAAGGTTCTTCGGCGACTGATATCATCGAAGCCTTCCCGTTCCACAATTACTTTTCCGATGCCCCCCAGCCCCTGTTTCCCCCGGAGAGCGATCGAGAAACTGTCCTAGACATAGCTAACGGCTGCTACCATCATATATCGAAAATCTTTTCCGAGCTAGAAGATGTCTTACCATTCGAGATCCTACGGCGAGATCGAGACAAGGCCAACTATCTTCTAACGAATGAAGCTCGCATAATTGCCATGACATCAACACATGCCGCAATGCGCCGCACTGAGATTGCCTCCCTTGGCTTCCACTACGACAACGTGGTTATGGAGGAGGCGGCCCAGATTACTGAAGTTGAGAGTTTCATTCCTTTGGCTATGCAAAAGCCTGAAGGTGGACAGATGGCTCTACAAAGGGTCGTTCTCTGCGGTGACCACTACCAGAACTCCCCTGTCATACAGAGTCTTGCCTTTAGACATTATGCCAATCTTGAGCAGTCCCTCTTCTCTCGGTTCGTCCGCCTAGGAGTACCTGTTATCACACTCGACCAGCAAGGCCGTGCACGCCCATCCATTGCCTCGTTGTACCAATGGAGATACCCCAACCTAGGGAACCTACCGCATGTCGAAAGCCTGAAGGAGTTCCAAACTGCCAATGCTGGATTCAAATACGATTACCAGTTCATCAATGTCCCCGACTATAAGGGCCATGGAGAAGTCGAACCGACGCCTCATTTCATTCAGAATCTAGGTGAAGCGGAATACGCAGTTGCTATATACCAGTACATGCGGCTCTTAGGCTACCCAGCGTCGAAAATCAGTATCCTTGCCACCTACGCTGGTCAGCGGGCCCTCATCAAAGATGTGTTATCCCATCGATGTGCAAAGAATCCTATATTCGGTTTGCCTAAGATAGTGACAACTGTCGATAAATACCAAGGCGAACAAAACGATTGTCAGTAAACCCCAAATTCACTATTTATAACAGTATTTCTAACTACATATAGATATTATCCTTTCACTTACGCGCACATCGAGGGTCGGCTACCTTCGAGACATTCGGCGTCTGACTGTGGCGCTCTCTCGTGCCCGACTTGGGTTATATATCCTTGGTCGGAGAGAGATTTTTGAAGCATGCTACGAGCTACGCCCAGCTTTCGAGCTGCTACTTCAGCGGCCAGATAAACTTACCCTTGCAACTGGTGAGATGTGGCCTTCGGAGCGCATACAGGCGGAAGAAGACGAGACGACCGTACCTGGCGAAGCGGTGATGGAAGGAATCGAACATCTGGGCCAGTTTGTCTACGAAATGACAACCACAAAAATAAATCAGCTACGTGCGGAGCGCGGGTTGCCGGGGACGGTCGATCCACCCGAGCAATTGTTGCAGCCTGTTGCGGAGGAAGATGAGGTTGGTTATGTTGTTGAGAGCGATGAAGAAGTCGACGAGGACGTACCGGGCGATGGAATTGAGGCTGAGGAAGCATAGTCGGAGAAAGGTCCAATTGAAATGACTATAGGGGGGCGATCCCAGCGTAAATGACGTAAACCTGTGTATAAGGAGTTACTGACAACTTTGACGTGGGTACGATGAATTTAGGGTCCTGTATACTCGGGATGGCTTGTGAAAAGTTAATAATGACTATTTACAACATAGGGGCGTATTCAAATAGCGTAAATGTTATTGTCTCGACGCCTATACTATGTGTATATCTTCCTCCTGCTTTATATTTACTTGATTACCTAGGACAGTGCCATCGTTGAAGGGGGGTTAAGTTCAAGACTATTCTTTTACTTCCCCACGAATTTTCGCTAGGACATGCTATGTAAGCGCGAATTTACCCATCCCAACCAAGAACGGGATGGGCTCGAGCCCTAGAAAAACGCCTCCACCGTACTAACGTACCAATGATGACGGGCGGATGTCAGCCCTGTATCACTTTAACTCCATTAGGGCTACAACGGGGCTTTTCCACCAAGGCTCTGGTTCCGCCGTGTGGGCGCGTTGTGCTAATAGGCTCGGACAACCGTTGGGCATTCTGTAGCAGAAGTGTTTTTTAAGACAAGCCGCACTTAGATGGCGTCTGTTGTCTATCGTGTTGTGTGCGTGTGTGTGTCATGGTTTTGCCCTAATCGCTATGGATGATAGATAGTCTATCTAAGCATAGGTTAGGTAGAGCCGGCTCTGTGGCACACTTACATACCCAGAAGGATTCTGACTCGTTACACTATGGCAGATACTCTATACATATATACTAGGTAGGCATCTATACGATTCCATGCATACATACATGTACATAGCCCGCGAGTTCGTCCGTTTCCCCCCCTTTAGAGACCAAACCAACAGGTCTAGCTTACCTCGAAACTGCGTCATATATGCGTGATTTCGTGGTGAGTCAACACCTCGTTGTAATTGCGCATCTGACATGACATGCAATGCCATGCCATGCCGTTGCTCATGTGCCAACTGCGCATACAGCATCTATATTTGTATATTTCTATAGTCTTTCTTATACGGGGAGCTTGGGGAGCTTGAAGCAGCTCTAGTAGAGGAGAGAAATATGATGTGTAGGGGGTCGTTCTTCGGCCATTTTGCAAGCGAACTGTTACGTTTAACCGTTATGATGGGAACTACATCTGGAGATGGTCGGTTGCATATATATACCTCCTTTAGCATTAACCCGAGATGGAAAAATTGAGAATGCACGGCAGGGGGCTAAACGATGTCTAGGTCTCGGTGAGGTTACGTTGGTTTCTATGATATACTACCTTTGATTTTGTCCTAATTAGGCCTTCTCGTAATTGCACTATTTGCTATTAGTATTAAGAGACTTATGGCACTGAGTATTCCATGACGGGCTGGTTAAAGAGATGGGTACTTTAATTTATACCTTCACTGAGGATTCCCTTAAGGAGGGTAGATTTGGAATATACCCGGGGGCATCTTTCGTAACGGAGTTATTTATTCTACTCGGGTTACCAGTTGTAGAAAAGTTACCTAACACATGCAATTCCAGACGCCACCCAAATTCAGATTTTCCCTGGTGGGACGATTTGTTCTAGGGCGACAGCGAAACGATTGACTAGCGTATCGTTAAGCACCGAGCACGAGTCTGTGGAATGATGCAACAAAAAAAAAGCTTTTGTCTATGCCCCGTCGGAAGAGGGAAGGGATAGAGTTTTGCCAAGAAGCTGAAATTACTAAAATGAAGAAACTTGCCTCATATTTGCTTAGGTAGAGAGTGAAGTAAGAATATAGAAAATTGACAGACTAAGAAACAAAGAGAAGGGGGGGAAAAGGTGATATCGATCCAATCAAGGTAAATGTAAATGAAGTATTCCGTATATGGGATGGGTAATATAATAATTGTTCGTGCTTGCCAATACAAAATGGATAGGTGGATGGATAGTGGATAAGTTGGAGTCAAACCCTAAGAACCAGCATTCTTGACGGAAGGCACGTCAAGACTAGTACGTATATAACTTGTTATTGGCTTAGAGAGGATGTTTTTTTTTTGATAGTTCATTTTTATACGTAGGTACCTAGGTACTGGGAAATCCGAATAAGATAAAGGAGGCAAATAATCATGCAAGAAATCAAAAAGTCATAATAATGAACTATGCTAAATTATAACCCAATACATGACCAAGGTTCGGATTTAGGAGACAAGGTCATAGATGCGATGCATCTTTTTACTGACGGAACCAGTTCACCGCAGACATCCACCATATTGCGGTGAAAGTACTTCATATCGAGTTGCAATGTATTATGCACTCACTACTGTTACTACATACCATAGAAGGCAAATAGGGAAATACATAATTAGGTAGTTACATAAAAGACAAACAAAACAACCTTGAGTTCCAGGTTATAATCTAACCCATGCATTATTTACCATGACTCTCTTTCTTTATTATGATTGTTATTGCCTGTGAAAAAACAGGATGTTACAGCTGCATTTGTGTGACGTGCTAGGGATAGAATATGAATGTATAAAACTGTTAAAATCGAATCTACTTTGGAGTTGAGGGGTTACCTCTTGATAGTGAGTCGAGGATTAAAAGTACCGAGATAGCATATTTTAAGTGTTGTGGTACATACCTAACCCGATAATTTTTAAAAGTGGACCGATCTTACAGCGTCTGTGCGTGTCGTTGGTCCAGTCTCCAGGTGCCCATTGCCCCATTAGCGTACCTACCTGTTACTACCTGAAGTGCCCCAGCGTTGATGTGTAGTGCGTAAAGGTTGTGTGCGGTAAGAGAAAGACCCAGTCGCAAACCCAAGCCGGTTTTCTTTACCCTTCCCAAAAAATTCCCATCATAATTTTTTTTTTACTCTCCTGCACCACCTTTTTGATCATAGATCAACCACGCAACCTCAGGAAGAGATTACGTTTCTGAAGGTTGTTATTTTCTCCTCCTTGACATCACCATCGAGGACGGAATTTTCTTGCATTCTCTGTATTTCTTTACAGGGAATCCATCTCCTCTCAATTAATTATCTCTCCGCAACAAGATAGATCGACTTGGAGTCCGCGCGCGCGCCCGTGCCCGTAACCTCAAAGTTAAACCTACCTATCTCCGTTGTTACCTCTCTCGTCTTAATCCTAATAGGATTCTATTTATTTTACGAAGACGCTCTTTTCTACCATTCTGCTGATAGATACCCCGTTTCGCCTTCACCTTTTTTTCCCCCGTCACTCTCACGGACAGACCCGGGCTTTGCCATCGACGCTTGCGTTTCTGTTCCCGTCAGAAAGAAGAAAAAAAAAGGACGACGACCAAACACGCACACCTTAATTTAATTGACGAAATTTCAACTTGCCCAAGCGAGATCGTCATTCACTTCTACGATTGACTACATCATCTGCTCCTGCAGTCTTTAACTCGGATTTGATATTCGACTACCTTCCCTCGACCGCCTGCTTTGCGATCGCATCTCTTTCTAGCAGCTAAGCGCCAAAGAAAGACCTCCGATTCACAACGCAGAGAGCTAAGAACGAGTCCTCAAGTATACAAATTCCAGCTCTCGTAGCCTCAATACATTGTTACTTATGACTTCGCCTAACCAAGGGTCGGCGGCTAACAACTCCACGACACCGTCGTACGCTTCTGCCGCGGGCACATCAAAAAAGCCATCTGCAACGCCGGTGGTTGCTCCCGGCTCGAACGCACCTGTTGTTGCGGCTGGAACCTCAGGATCTGCGCCGCACCATGCTAAGTCGTCTTCGATATCGCCTATGAACGGCCGACCGAACATCATGCCGGCCATCCCAACTGTTCCTCCCGTCGCACACGGCACATCGAATGCTAACGGACTTGCTGACCACAGCCGAAAGAGTTCCGTAACTATAAGCGCGAACGGACCTAGCAACTATTCCACCAACGGTGGTACCGCAGGAGGCAAGGCGAACATCAAATTTGGATTTCAAGAGTCACCTGCTGTGCTTCACAGCTCTCCTCAGACTGGATCGGCTCCTATTCCTATCCCTGATAGCACCAATCCTCGTGTAACCTCTCCTCAGAACTCACCTTCTCCTATCCCGCAGCCTTCTGCTAGCGGCGGACGACCTCCCTCGGGAACTGCCCAACAGGGTATGACCTTTGGTAGTTTCCCCGATAACGACGTGAGTACTTACCATCTATGGCAACTTGAATTCATAACTAACCAGCATCCACAGCGTTCTCATATACGAGCTACCTCCGTCTCGCAGGACCCGAATTCTTTGGGATCGCAGCACTCCCCTCACATGAGACGAGGCTCGAATGTTAGCGATATGAGCAATCAAGGTCCTCCTCACATGGGCCGGGGCGGCTTCCAGTCCGCGGGTCGCGGTCGAGGGTTCAACAACTCTTTTAACCACCAACAACCTATGGGATACCCCCCCAACTCTTACAATCGAGGCCCCCAGAATTCGGGACGAGGCGGCGTAGCCCCTAACTTCGGAAATGCTCGCCAGCAACAGTTCGGCACTCCTCCACCACAACATCGCAGTCCGGCACTCCCACCAGCGATGCCGCACCACTCCCAGAATATGCCTCCGGCCGGCATGCCATATTTCTACCCTCCCGCTCCTCCCATGGGCCAAGGACAGCTACCACAAGTAAAGCACCCCAATCCATTCCCTCCCCTTAACCAAGATCGTTCGTATCTCAAAGTCGGCAAGAGAAGGGGGAACCGTCGCGAGATCGAGAGGTTCTCGAATCACCGACGGTCCGACTCTTCTTACGACAATGAGCACCAAGACTTTAGTCAGAAGTCCCGACGCTATAGTAAGCGTTCGGATCAGCGATTCGCCGCAGATAGTTCACGGTATCGTGGATTTGCTCCGTTTGATAAGACGGAAGTGCCATTTGCTGGAGAAGTCCCAGTTATCCCCTTGCAACAGCCTTTCCCCATTACTCCATATCCGCCGAATCCAGCGCGAATTGATCTGTCACCAGAGAGTGGCAATTTTGACAGATTACTAACTAGCGTACAACAACAGAATTTCTATACCGGCTTTGACCCCCGACAAGGCATGCATGTCCCTGGATACCCAGTATATCCAATAATGCACGGAGGCCAGTCTCCCATACCCGCCTACCAGACGCCTTACACCCCAGGCCCGTACAATGCCCCAGGAGGGCAACCGATGTCTCGTAATTCCTCGCAGGTTTCCGTGGACCATCGTCCCGCATCGAGTACTGGCCAAAACCAGGCACCGATCGTCGCCCAAGGCACTCCTCAGTCCCAACCTGCGCAGATCAAACCCGCAGTGGTCTCTTCTCCCCAATTCAATCGTCCGCCTAAAAAGAGCATGGCTATCACGATCAAAAACGCAGCTGGTGAGGCGGTTGACTTGAGCAAAATAAAAGTACCAGCTTCGCCCGCCCCGAACCATCAACAATCCAAGACGCCACCAGTTGTTTCTTCCACCCCCCCGCCTCCTTCGAAAACAGCGACGCCAAGAACTGCTACGCCTGCTCATTCGCGAGCCGAAAGTGTAAGCAACTCTAAGACGGCCGAAGAAGTGCGGAATGAATTCAAGGAGAAGATGAAGCAGGCCGCTAGTGCAGACAAGGCTAAGGAGGAAGAAGCGGCTAAGGCAGCTGCTGAAAAGGCTAAAGAAGATGAGCGCCTGAAGGCAGAGCAAAAGGCCCAAGAAGAGGCCAAGGCCGCTGAAGAGGCAAAGGCACGACAAGAAGCCGAGGAGAAGGAGAAGGCGGAACGTGAAGCGGCGAAGACGGCTCCCAAGAAAGAGGAAGCTCCCAAGGTTACAGACGAGCCTGATGATGAGGAGCTAGAACGTATTATCCGTGAGATGGAAGAAGAGGACGCCAAGCGTGAAAAGGAGGAAGAGGAGCGCCGTGTTAAATACGAAGCCGAGAAAGCCGCCAAGAAGAAGGCTGAGGAAGAGGCACGGTTGGCGAACGCTGCTGAGAATGATCGCAAGCTTCGCGAAGCCGAGGCTGAAATGGAACGGCTCGAGGAGGAGCGAGAGCGTCGGCGGGCTCAAGAGAGCTCCAGCACATCGGTCCAAGCCCTCATCCAGCAGTCAGCTGAGGGCGAGACAAACAAGGCAGACGCACCTTCGACGAGCGAGGCTACTGCGAAATTGGCCAATCTTTCCCTCGACGAGAAGCCTCCAGCGGCTACGAGTACTAAACCCACGCAAGGTGGACGTGGCCCTAAGCCGGCTGCTCTTAATCTTGCTCCTATTAATACCAAGTCCGTTGAGCCTGCTCAACCTAGCGCTGCGCTCCAGTCTCTTAAGACAGCTAGGCTTCTGGGGTCTAGCTCCATCAGGGCCGACCTTTATCCCGCAGGAATTCAATCACCTAACCCTGCTTTGAATGCTGCGGTGGCAAAGAAGGGAACATCATTTAAGTATGATTCTGCCTTTTTAATGCAATTCCAAAAGGTCTTTACCGAGCAGCCTTCCCTTGATTTCCACCAGCAAGTCAAGACCCTCATTGGCGATAGCGACAGCGGCCGGTCTGGATCCGCTCGAACACCAGCTGGTCTATCTAGTCGACAGCCTTCAAGGCCTGGGGCCCCTGGCGCAACAACCTTCGGCTCCTTTTTCGCTGATGGCCGAACCTTGCCTCCTGGAACGACGTCCGCTCAGCGATTCGGAATGAGCTCCGATAAGTCAATGTCACGACCAGCAATGAATGCCATCGGCAGCTTCCGCGGGCCATTTCCTGGTGGTAACCAAATGGGCCGACAACCGTCTAGTTCCAACATGAGCATGCCTCATTCCCCACGACAAGGAAGTCGTCGGAATGCTAGCAAACAAGGCACTTTCAATGGTAAGGTGGAAGCTCAGGCGGCTAAGACTATGCCTCTCACTCAGGGTCTGAAGATAGAAGCCCTCAATACCTCATCGACCGGCTGGAAGCCAAGTAGCATCGGTAAAGCTGCACAACCTGCTGCCCCTGGCCAGGCCGCACAAAGCGGTCTGCTTGATCCTTCTATGGTTCAACGTAAGGTCAAGGCTGCTTTGAACAAGATGACGCCCGAAAATTTCGACAAGATTTCGGACCAGATCCTCCAGATTGCTGGACAGTCTAAGGACGAGACCGACGGCAGAACTCTCCGTCAAGTTATCCAGCTTACTTTCGAGAAGGCTACCGACGAGGCCCACTGGGCGTCGATGTATGCTAAATTCTGCAAGAGGATGCTGGAAACAATGAGCGCGGACATCAGGGACGAGAACATTAAAGACAGGACTGGGCAGGTCGTTAGTGGTGGCGCACTATTCCGAAAGTACCTCCTTAACCGATGCCAAGAAGAATTCGAACGCGGATGGAAGGTTTCGTTGCCGGAGCCGAAGGAAGGAGAGGACAAAAAGACGCTCGAGGCCGCTCTGCTCTCTGACGAGTACTACATTGCCGCAGCTGCTAAACGTCGTGGACTTGGATTGGTTCAGTTCATCGGTGAACTGTACAAACTGGGTATGCTCACTGAGCGTATTATGCACGAATGTGTTAAGAAATTGGTTGATCACCCTGGCATTCCTGACGACGCCGAGGTTGAATCTCTTTCCAAGCTACTGCGAACTATCGGAGCCAACTTGGATGCCACGGACAAGGGCCGGGTCATGATGGATGCTTACTTTGGTAGAATCCAGGGCATGATCGACCTTCCTGATCTACCTAGTCGTCTTAAGTTCATGCTTATGGACGTTGTCGATCTGAGAAAGGCCAACTGGATATCCAAGGAAGCTAACAAGGGCCCTAAGACTCTTGAGGAAGTTCGCGCTGAAGCCGAGGCCGCAGCAGCACAGAAAGCTGCCGAGGCTGCACGAAGCAGCCAACGAGGCAGTGGAGGCCCTGGACGAGCACAACTAGGCCGTGGTGATGCTAGAAACTTCTCTGGCTATGCGCAACAGGCGCAAAATCAGGTCGGTATGGACGACCTGCGCCGTCTGAAGGGTGGTGCGAACCGTACCTCAAGCTCTAACCTCACGCTGGGACCTATGTCGATGCTCAACTCTCGTAGCAACAGCGGTCGTCGCTTGGGCCCTGGTGGTTCGCTAAGTAGAGGAGCCGAGGATTCCGGTGCCTCCTCCAGGACTGGAACTCCTCCGGTAAGAGAGGCGCAAAGCAGCACCAATTCGTTCGGGTAAGTTTCCATCGTCTGTCTAACTTAGATTATAAAGTTGCTAACTTGACTACCTAGTCTACTTGCCAACATGGACTCGGAGAATCCGGCATCGCCCCCGTCTACCGCGGCGTCGCCTGCTCTTACTAAGGTGGTTCCGGATAACGCAGCTGCATCCAAGGGAAGCAGTTAGACTCCGTTTTCTATGGTCATAGAAACGTCTTGCATTTACGGTTGCATCGTTGTGCATAGACTAGGACACAGGACTTACTGCGTTGCATTTACGGGGGTTATCAAAATGTGTCTCCAAAAGTTTCAGGTTTCCTTTCCATTATGATACCTCGCGCCCAATAGACTTTACCCTCCCACGACCTGTCACCATAAAGACGACATCCCCCGAGATATTTCTTCACTTCTCTTCCGTAAAATTGTGTTTCGTTACATTTCTCCTGCCTTTACCGGCAAGAAACAATCATGGGGGGTGTTCGACAGGAATCTTTTTTTTTTTCTTTTTTACCATACGAGCCACGTTCTAGCACTACGGCAATGATAGTCGTCTCGCTAGGGGCAGCGAACGAAGACAGACGAAACCGATATGGACGACGGGCACCCGGTCGATGAGGGAGTAGGGCATCGAAAGCGCGGTTATCACCGACTTTTGGGGGTTAGGTTGCGCAAACGCGGATCCGGTCGTTAGGGGTCTGGCAAGACGGCGGAAACCAACGGAATTGGTTGTGTATTCTTGATTGCATTTGGAATTCTTGGTCACGGTTGACCACTAGCTGTTCCTTGCTGGGTGCTTTCGTTTGCAAGACATGCGGAAGGGGGCGTGAGGGGAGAGGGAGGGTCGCTGACGGTTGCTCGGCGCTGTCGCTGCATAACGACAGTCGATACGGCATACGTAGAGGCGTAATGAGTATCCAACGGACGCGGACAGTACATTGTATAGGGAGGAGAGAAGCAAAATTCTTCCTCCTCCCTAGACGCCGTTCTTAATCTTTAGACAGCAAGCCGGTGACAGCCACAAAAATTGATATACTGAGTAAACTTCTTATGCTTTTTCGACGTGGACGTGATAGAAGTGATCTCGCATAATTTTGCTTGAATATACTCTTAGCTTTAGAGTCTTTCCGTAGAGCTTCGGTAGTTAATTAATACATGCGATGTTGCGTTTTTGTTGATTATAATTATTCGTTACGGTGATGCTAGGTAGCTACCTAATATATCATTGTAAGATCTAAAAGGGGCTGCCCCTGACTACCAGTTATGGCAAGGATGCTCTACATTAATGATTCTATTAATCTATCAGGTTCCTGAGGTGTTATATACCTGAAGCACCAACTAATAGACATCGGATGGAAAATAACAAATAGGTCAAAAGTAATATGTAGCCATGCATACACGCTGTTTCTTAGGTGGTGGTGGTGGTGCGTACAGTTTAACCTACCTGTTTGCTGGCTCTACGTCAGGTAGCCAAGCCAGCTTTCGTCCCGGGGAATCAATCAATCACAAAGACGAGCAGATCCTGAATGATATTTAGATAGATTCATTATAAACCATTACATGCAGTATTCGGCTAGACCAAGCAAGCAAGCACATGGAACCGAACCGAACCGAACCGATTCCCATACCAGAACGCCAACCGCTATTATGTACCTAACCTATAGAGCCCCGAACAAGCCTCATTCCGTCGTACGTACCTAACCTATTTACTAAATACCCCTTAGCAGCCTAAACAGCAGCGAACCCCAGCTTCCCGAACAGCGTATCCATCGCCACCCACTGGCGACCGCACTTATCGAGGTACTTATCAACAACGCCCTTGACCGTGCTAAAGCGAACACGGTTGTGTTCCGCAAGAGCAAGCACTCTCTCTTTCTCAGCGGCATTCAAGCTGCCGGCGTTGCCTTGCCCGCCTAGGCCAGTGGCGCCAGAGCTTGCTTTGGCGCGGGCCTTCTCCACGTCCCATAGAGACGCGAAGTAGACGAGCTGGTTGTAGATATCACGCTCGCCGTACTCGTAACGCATGCGGCCGAGACAACCCGACGCTAGGCCCTTCGGACCCATGCACCGCGTGCCGTAGACCGACATCTGGCGTGTGCGGTTGCCGCAAGATGCGTCGTCGCACACGAGCCAGGCCTCGTAGTATCGCGCCGTCTCGTTGCGGATCGCCCGCTCGACCTGTGCTACGATGCTAAGGTTGGGAATGAGCGCCGAACACGACGGACATGCGACACCTTGTGGCGTAACGCGATTTTCGGGTTGCTCTGAGGACAGCAGGCCTTCGAAGGGCGCTGAGGCCTTGCACTTCCGGCAGCGTAGTGAGAGGCGGGCACAGTCGCGGAAGCGGACATCGTCGGGGATCTGGGATTCTAGCGGGTGGATTTCATGGTCGTTGGATCCTGACTGATTAAAGGTCGAGTTGCTCGTATAACGGCGAATGTCGAGACCTAATTGCTCGGCGAGCTGGGAAGTTGATGTTCCGGTGATGTTGGCGCAGAGACGCTCAACAGGTGGGAATATCTGCTTGCCGATATACCACTCGACGTCCACCTTGAGGCCGGAATCGGGCTTCATTACATCCTGCGGTGTGTACGCGCGCTTGGCAACAGGCTCGCTTGACTTACTATCTCCAGTAACGACGTACGAGATGACATCTCCACGACGGACATTCTTGCCTCGTGCGATTTCTCGAAGAGCAACCTGGACCTGTGGCATCGAGTCCGCATTCGGATATTCCTTTGGCGCCTTGCCTAGCTGTGTATATATGATGTATTTCGGGACGGGAACAGCGTGCTCTCGCATCTTGCCTGCGACCTCGCGTAGATACTCGTGTATGCGTTGGACGGAGACTTCGGTCTCGTCACCAGATAGGATTTCGTTAAGAAGACGCGACGAGATCTCCTTCGACAGACCACAGTATTCTCTGCGTTTCATGTCAAGACCCTTAACTTCCATCTTCTCGATGTACTTGCCACCAGGTACTTCCACGAGGTTGATAGCCGCATACTTCTTTTTAGCTTGTAGCAAGATACGTCTAAATACGTTGTCGATATCGATCTCTAAGAGGCGGTATCGCTCGTTAACGGCCTTCTTGAACTCCTGGCCGACCTTGAGCGCCTCCGCGACCGATTCCACGTTAGCGTTGATCATGACGGAGTCGGTATCACCATAAATAACTTGGAGCGATTTCGACTCGGCGAGTTCTTTGGTGCTTCGAAGGATCTCACGGCCTTTGTAGGTCGTAAGGATGGCAAGAGGTCTTGCATAGAAACGAGACTTAGTGTATCCTAGACAACCGTACATGGAATTGGCTGTCAACTTCAAAGCAAGCTGTTTAATATCCCATGTGGCAAGCTGCTCAGTTGTAGCGTTCTTATCCTTCATGAGCGATTTGACTGACCGTCGTCGACTAACGAGAGTGGCGATAAGCCTTGGTAATATGCCTTGTTCCTGTTGCGTCGGTACCTCCGGTACAGCATCATCATCATCATCCGACTACCTCAAGCATTAGCGCATCGCCCATACTAATATAACATAAGCAGACTTACAAGTGAACTCCGGTCGACTGTTGTAAAGCAGATGTTGAACTCTTGGATGATGGAAGGATAAAGGGAGTTGAAATCCATAACTAATACGAATTTGTCGTATAGCCCCTTTTCTGGTTCGAAAACAAGGCCACCCTTATATTTATCCTTCTTTTTACTATCTGTAGCTTCCTCTTCATTGTTCTCTTCTTCAGCTTTGGGCCGTCCCTTGAAAAACTGCTTGTCGGGGCAGATATACTTATTGCGATGGAATTCATGCAATAAAATGTACTCGTTGCGTTCGGCTCGAGTACCTGTTAGAGTCCGGGCCCACGAATTACCCGCTAAATTCGTCAAGACCTTGGTCAAAGGCAGCATCTGCGTACTCAAGGCTAGCGCAGCGATGAAATATGTATCTGCTTCCATATGAGTTATGTAATCCATTAAGCCTGATTTGTCCGATGCCCATGTCTTCAGAGCAGCCTCGTTGTCGAAATCTCGTCTATGGACATCGCCACCAAGGTAGAGACTGCACATCTCTGTCAAACTCCATGACTGACACTTGTACATGACGGACTTGCCAGCATCATTGGCAAGGTCACACAAGAGACGACCAGCCATAAGCTGGCGTTCCGCAAATACATTGCCACCCGTTTTCCCTATAGATGTTGGCCAGGTTGCTCTGCGCAACCGCCCGAGCCGCGACCACTGGGGTGTCTTCTTCTCGTGCAATCGATTCAACAGGATACTATAGTCGACACCTTCTAGTTGGTGACCAAGAATTACATCTGGATCGATAAGATCGATTTGTGCTAAGAAGAAAGACAGGATCTCGGACTCCTGTTTCACTAGCTTGACGAGTGTTT
The DNA here is from genome assembly GCF_022478755.1 of Daldinia loculata. Lineage (NCBI taxonomy): Eukaryota > Fungi > Ascomycota > Sordariomycetes > Xylariales > Hypoxylaceae > Daldinia > Daldinia loculata. The sequence goes on from NW_026054894.1 coordinate 194,547, forward strand.
TTTTCCTACCCATCGCCAGTTTGTCGAAGCCAGGGGGGAATGCTGATCCGCTCGGCCTCATCAACGTGAACGTCCTTGAAGGGAGCTTTTCTGCAGGTGTAGTATCACTGAGCAAGACATTCTCATAGATACGAGCGCTTATCGCAAGTATCTCCTGTTTGTTGTCTTTGGCGTTGAAAACAGTCCGCATAACAATACTCATGAGAGTCAAAGGAGGTGCGTCCAGGTTATCGGAATCGCTCATGGGGGCGATCGTATCAGGATCATTGACAAGGACCTCAAGTTTGGCATGAGAGGCGTTCTTGATAGCACCGAAGTTGGCATCTTTTATCTTGAGCCAACATGGCCCCATAATGTTCTTCCACAACACAAACTGCTCAAACAATGCGGTATTGGTACCAAAAACATGCGAGAAGGTCTCACCGGCCATCTCAGGGTTGATTTGCGGCTCTAGTCGACATTAGTGTATATTCCCATAGAAACGATACGTCAAATAAACTTACTCGTGTAAGGATATAATAACTTTAGGTACTGTCCTTCCCTCGGGATGCCGGGGAGCTCGAAAGCATATTTCCTAACAGAGGGCTTTATCTTATGCATATCGACTTTCATCTTAGTCATGATTTCGTCTACTTCCGAGTAAACATCCGTCATTTCTATTTCTTCGCTTGTATCCTGTCCGTTCTTTTGGCGAAATTGGCGTGGTAGAAAGTACAATTTCCTCAAAATATTGTCAACCTTGGTAAAGCAGCTCACATAAGTATTCGTTTTCTTGTTCAAGACTTTTCCGAATAAGCAGAGCGAGCCATTGACTTCCGTATAGTCGGTCCAGAACATATTGAGACTACCATCCTCCTCGATAGCATCTTTATAATCAATCTTGCCGATGCTTCGGGTTTCAGCAGGAGAGCTGCTGACGACATTCAGCTTATTTGTGACATCGTTCCACGATGATGAATCAATATCGGCTTCGGCAGTTTTCGTTGGAGACGAGCTGGCAGGGGTAGGGTACGGTTCAGGTTTGGCCAGCTTTTTGATAGGTCGAGATGCAGACAAGTTTACGCTAGCAGTGTTTATTGTCCCGGCATGAGAGACCTCCATCATATCTTCGTCTTCTTCTTCCACGGGCTCGACCTTGACTTGAGCCTTTCGCGCGGCAATCTTTGCAGTGGGAGAGGAAGGAATAGGAGCAGAGTCGCTCATAAGTACGTCAGCCGCTGGTGGCAGGAAATCGTCATCGTCCATAGCTGGGAGGAATGCATCCTCATCAATAGAAACCTCTTGTATCGGAGGCGCGGGCGATGAGCGTTCCTCGCTTAGTCTCGCCTTCTTGGTAGCTGGTTGTCTATTTCCCCGGACGGGCGATAGAACACGAGCTCGGCGTCGTTCGGGAGATCGATGTCGCTTCGGAGCCCGCGATACTGGAGCAGGTACGTTTGCATCAACCTCGCCTAACAGGTCCGCTAGGAACCTTTCATCGTCTTCGGTTTTCACGACCTAACTAAAATCAGCTCTGTACGATTGCAACCAAACTTAAGATCGGGTTATACCTTTGGTTTTTGTTGGGTAGTAGTTTGGCCCTTCATGAAATATTCGCTGATGTCGCGGTCATTGGCGTCCCGTTTTGCCTTTTCCTCGTCACGCTTCTTCTTATCTAGCATGGTGTAAGTATATAAGCATGTGTAAATAATATAGATAATATGGTTCTCTAATACCTGACTTGCGAGGCTTCCCTCCAAGTAATGTGTCGTCCTCGCTCTCAGATTCATATGTACGTACTCGGTCCCATTCCTCTCTTCCATCGTCAGCGTAACCTTCGCCATTATCGTCGACGACGAAGTCATCTTGGTTCAGACGGTCGCGAACAATCTTTTTGTACTGATTTTCGTCGACTTCCTCGTATAGATCTTGATCTTCTTGTACCTCGTAAGAGTCGTAAGCCTTCTTACCAGCAGCGCGCAGAGCTTTTAGCTCGGCAAGCTTGCTACGCTTGTTGAGTGACTTGGACATTTCGATATATGATATATGCTACAAAGAATAAATCATGTCCAGATTGCAAGAGGAAGAAATGTAGAGGCGGTGTTTGTACGTATTGTGTGTAAATGTGTGTTAAATGTGGAGGTACGGAGTAAATCAACGGGATCAATTGGTATCAATTAACTGTATGTACCTAATTTTAAGGGATCTTTCCACTTTAGGGAGAGACGCGACGCGCGAGCCACCATTTATTTTACACAACGCGTTTTCGCGAATCCTTGTTAGGCTCACTTACAAATGCTCAGAGTGGCTGGACCTTAGTGTAGGTGCATTACCTAATGAGGTACCTATGAACCCCTCGCTTCCTAGGTACATACATGTACCTATACAGGTACGGATTACCTCTAGCGGGGTACCTTGGGTATTTTCGTATCGGAAGGATCCGCCATGAACGTCACAGTCCACCTCTTTGGCAGTTTCGAAGTTTCGAATTTAACCTAATTATCGATAAGGATAGCAACCCGCATCTAATTGTTTTTCGCATACCATCACCTTCCATGTTCAAGTCCAAAGTCCATTAAGACGCCGGCTCTTCTCACAAAAGTGCCTTCGCGGCACCTGCAAAGCGAACAATTATGTTTACTTGCAAATCATGTACGAGAAAAGATTTCTCTACATTAATCAATCATACGTTTCGCCTGCAAAATACCCTTGCGACAGTACGACCGATATACACACCCGCTTTATCCCGCCGACATAGAAAATATACGACAACTACTGCGCCGGCCAAGGTTTCTCAGCAAGATGAATACCAGGACGATAAAAAGAGGAAACAACCCATCTCTCCACGAGAATGGGCCGCCCAAAAACAGTTGCAGTATCTAAAAGATCCGCTACACATTCAAGATTATGTCAGGAAGACGCTGTCAAGAGGCAATTTTGATGATGCTATGCTGATCACGAAAAAAGCTAGCAGGAACACGGTAGTGACGGTCAGTTGGAATCACTTGATCGATTATGTATTGCAACGAGGTAAACTTCATGCCGGAATCAAGTTGTACAATGAGATGAAGAAGATTGGCCAACCCCCAAACGCTCAAACATATACAATTATCTTCAAAGGATGCGCCGTCTCACCCCATCCAAAACTAGCCGTATCGGAGGCCATTAGAATCTACAACAACATGCTAACTAACAACCGCATAACACCCAACACAATCCATTTGAACGCTGTTCTTAAAGTCTGTGCAAATGCCGAAGATATCGAGTCGTTATTCACTATCGTTCAAACCGCCAACCAAGGCATTAGAGCACCAAACAACCTGACATATACAATCATCTTGAATGCCTTGCGGCGCAAGGTTGATAGGCGCCAGTACGGTCTTGTCGTGGACGTCGATACCCCCGAGATTACAAAAGCAAAGGCGCAAACAATTCAGCGATCCAGAGCCATATGGGAAGAAGTTATATCGAAGTGGAGGGCTGGTTCCATTATTATCGATGAAGAATTAGTCTGCGCGATGGGATGGATTCTATTAATGGGCACCTATCACGATGCCGAATCTATAGAAGCTCTACTCGAGCAAACAATGATGATCCCAAAGGAGGATATAGCCGCGATCCGTGGGGAATCTAAGAAAGGGTCGGGTCGTAGCGGAAATGATATAGACGCGAAGCCAGCTACCTCGGTTGACAACCGCAAAATCAAGGCCCCCGGCGCCCCTGCAGTTAGCCACGCACTTCCGGGGAAAAACTCTCTTTCTTTGATTCTTGCCGCCCTCGAGAAGACCGGGAAGACGTCAAGAGCGCAGCCATATTGGGATATCTTCACTAAGAAGCATCATGTTGTACCCGATGCCAACAACTGGCATCGCATGCTCACGGCCCTACGCCGCGGGAAGAACAGTGGCCAAACTGTTATGTGTCTGTGGGATATGCCTGCTGAGTTGGTGCTTTCTAAGAACTTCCGTACAGCTATGAACACTTGTCTACGAGACAATTTGAACGGCGCCGCCTTTGACAACGCCACCGAGGTGTTAAAAATTATGCTATCCAAGCTTAAAATTCCAGATCCGATAACTTTGCGCAACTATCTCCGTGTAGCTTATGCCTGCAAGCGGTGGGTTTTCGATCAGTACAAAAATAATATCGATGCTGCAACGAGGGCATGGAGCAGGCAGCTCGCTACAGCTCTCGAGAACCTCTGGAAACCGTATATGATCATTGCAAGGCAGTATGATGAGGACGGACCGGAATCAAACATGAAACGGGAGCTTGTGGCCCTGGCACGAAAGATGATCGCTGCTAGCGATAGGGTCATATCGAGCAATGTGCTACGGCCAGGCGAGCAGAAAGAAATTGAAGCGAGACGAAATAGTCTGAATAGGGTTGTTGTCCGCCATTTCGAGGAGATGAAGGAAATGTTTCCTGAATTCCGCCAAGACGAGGATACTAAGGAAGAGGACGAAGACGGTGAAGACGGTGATGATGGTGATGATCATAAACGTACACCCTGGAAGTATCCTCAGAGTAGACCAATAAAAGTTTGAGGATGTGAGTACGGGAAAGCCGCTGCTACTCGGGGCTGACAGTTATCTGTACCCTTCGCCCGGATTCTATGTATAAATATTACAACCGTATATTTACGGACTATAAGGCTAAAATACCCCTTTATATAGAACATATTCACCTGAGATATATCCTATCATTTAAATGCTCTTGTATAAACAAATTAATAAGGGCAACTATAACTCGCCCCTTGTTCGATGTAGATGTAGATTACCGTAATAGAAATATTCGAGCAGTTAATATCGCAGTCGCCCGTACCTCTTACGTCCGCACCTGCAGGGGGGGGGGCATATAGGAGGAGTAGGTGCTTATACGGGAGAAGGAGCATATTACTACCAATGGGCTGTTCGAAACCTTCTAGATGTGTTTATCCAACGAGACTTACAGGTCCGCTTTTCCCCTTCTCTATTTCTCATTGCTGTCCGCTTTAGTATGTCTCTATACATTCTTGGACAGCCAAAACCATCAAGCAATATTTAGACCACTAGTTTCTATCCTTACTTCCTGCTTCCATCCCACTTCACTTTTCTCGGAACCAGTCAATTTGTTATTCGGGATTACTGATTATATTCTACATAATGGCTAGCCTTCGAGAAAAATTACGCAAACGCACTACGGCTCGCCCTGAAGTAGACACGGAAGATTTGGGATACTTGACAGATCCTCAATTGCCCTCGCTAACTAAGGATCGACATGTCATAGCAGAAAAATTGAAAGCCAAGCAATACTCCCTACGCCGGCGTTTCGTGCTGGGTCTCGATCGTAAAAAGGCTCTGCCAACATGGCAGCATATAGAGCATAGTGCAGTCTGCGAGGAAAACCAGGATCCACAGCCATCCTTGATTCGAAAGGGCATCAACTCCCTCTCATCGTCTTTAAGAGACCGGTTTTCCTCGGATACCTCTACTGACAGTGAAGGTCAGGGCCGCCGCCCATCCGTCATACGGAAGAGCATCAGCTCCGTGTCATCGTCACTCAGGGGTATTCGCTCTTCTATAAGCTCTCGACCATCACAAGATGGATCAACCGAATATCATACCAGTCCAGAAAATACGGGTACGTTGGTCAACTTTCAAGGTATTCCAAGGCGCAATAGCTTGGGTCATATATCCAGCACATCATCCGGCCAAGATTCTGTTCCTAGACTTCCTGATCTAGACACGATGGTTGCGAACCTTGAAGTAGGAGAAAAGATTACTGGGGGTCGATCACCAAACATGGCCTTCAATATGAGTATATTTGATAACCTTGATAGACCTTATATGGCAAACTCGAGTGGTAAGAAAGTCTTCTATTTATTGCAAAATCGGGGTTTTATATGTTTACTCTGCATTTCACTGTCCTCTATCACAGCTACGGTCACCGATATTACATGGCTTCACTGCTATCATTTAATTTGAAGCTAACGCAGGAGCAGACGAAGCTGCGACAGGACAGGAAGAGCCAATAGCTAGGCAACCTTCTCCCATTCCAGAACGTTTTCCAGTCCGAATTAAGCGTCCTGATCTAGCAGTCGCCGAGAGAATAGCAGGACCAAGAGTCGGTCAAGAGGATCTTCCGACTATCGCGAGCGATCAGGGTCCTGTAGATTGTCCAGCGCAAAATAATGCCAATTTGAACGGGACACCTAAGAACTGGAAGGTTCCCATGCACCGGATTGACCGCATACTAGAGACCTCAGTAACTATGCGAGAGCAAGGGTGCCAAGTATACAAACCGATCCCTGATTGTGAGATCAGAGAAAGGATTCGGCGTTTGGAGTCCAGGGTATACGTTTTTATCCCAGACGAAAACGACAACAGCAAGCCATGGCCAAGAAATCGCTATTCTGATCTCGAGACTGCCCTCAAAGATTTGTGTGCCCGATTCAAGCCGTACTACGCCAGCTTTGCAGCCTTTACCCCCGAGGCTCGCGCTATCCAACTTTTCCCCTCCAACTTCAGACTGCCACAGGGAATGAGCCTTGTTCCGGGAACAATCATCTTTAACATACAGGAGGCAATAGACAATTGGTACGCCGGGTCGCCGATCGATGGACCGAGCGAAGAAGAGGAAGAAATGAAAGAGTCAGTGACTACGCAGACGGACTCCAGCATAGCCACAGAGCCGGAGATATACACAATGCAAGAATACAAACAGCCTTACGTGTATGATACCGACAAGGCGTCCCTGGATGACGGCATACGGGAGCCTGGGATATCGGCTCTTGCTAAGCACAAGCTAGGAAGCTCGGAAGAATCGTTGCTGACGGACGATTATGATATGACTATAGCGTCAAAAATGGGATTCGTCCCCTAAACGGCATTGGCTAGATTTGACCAGCTGCGCTTGTTTGGAAGACACTTCTATACAGCATGTCTTAGACCCCTGTCTTGGGGGTTTGGTGTAAGAAATAGGTTAACATTCGTTTCTTGCTGCAAGTGGGATAGAGTCGGCTGTTCTATGAAGAATAGACTTAGGTAGATCGGTAGATTAAGAATAAAGGAAGATTGTCTAAGCAAAGCTACATAATATATGAGATGGACTATGGTTACCGCTGTGAACGCCGTCTTGGTGTATCCGTCTATTGCATATATATATATATATATATTTATGATATATCTCGTATATCCACATATGCATTTTACGAGTAGTATCACCTGTATCGAAACGTCATTTACAGGGACTACAACCCACCAAGCTCACCTTCAAGCTTCATACATAATATTTACTTACATACAACATACCTAGCAAACAGCTCGCCGCTCCGACACAAGACACCATGGCAGAAAACATACCAACACAGATCGCCGAGACGATCCAGACGGCACATATCCAGCGAAACCCGTCGCCGCAGCACGACCTAAACCCTTCGTCCTCGCTATCGGAAAAGCAGCCCGTGCACCTGCGAGAACGACACTCGCTCGACTCGGACCTAGACGACTACGAGGAAGCCGACGACGACGACGACGACGAAAGCGAGATCCCAATCAGCGTGTTGAAGCCCCACCCCCGATCTAGGAATCTCCCGCCCATGCCGGATCTGCGCTTCGAGCAGAGCTATCTGCACAGCATCGCGAAGGCGGATACGTGGTGGAAGGTGGCGTGGATTACGGTGCGGGACCAGGTATTTTGCGCCCGTTCTTTTTTTTTTTTTTTTTTCTTCTCCTTCCTTGGGACTAGGGCTATGGATCTAACCGAGAGTGTGCCGATGTGTAGATGATGATGCCGTTCGCCCAAGGCGTCCTGTATAACCTGGCGCTGCACGGCTGGCACCACTGGAATAAGAACGCCCAGATCAGCGGGACCTCGGTGGGCGCGCGCCTGCGCCGCTGGTGGTACGGCGTTAATAACTGGCCGCTGCCCCCACGGAAGATGGCGGGAGCTGGCGCTAAGGTGAAGGCAAGAGCTTGAATATGCTTCTTCATATATATATATATATATATACCTATACATACACATACAGACCACAAATGCAACAGAAGAGAGAGAATAATCATGGCGCGGCAGCAGTCGAGTTCACGCTCACAACCCGGTCTCGACCTCGACCTCGACCTCGGCCCCGGTTTCGGTCTCGGGCTTGCTAGACGCGAGCGCTGCGATATGCCTAGTCTATACGCGTGCTACGGACGGACGTGTCTCGGGGGTCGGAGCTGGAGCACGTAAAGAAAGAAGCAGGAGTAATAGCAAGCATAATACGGTACCTAGCATTGGAGTCTTGGTCTTGGGGAAAACCGCAAAGTGACATTATGTCTATGCGATTTTATTAATTAGGTACCTAGACAAGAATATAAGCCGTCGTAGGGGGGAATAAGCGATGGCCGACGGTGCGGCGCTATCTGTAGCTATGGTACTCATCTATAGAAACTGGCGCAGATACACGTCTGATCAGATCGATGTAACTGCGACATCGTCCCCGAGTAGCCTAGCCAGTGTAAATACATATGTATGCCTGCCTGCTTGTATGTCTGTCTGTATATCAGCAGAACAACTCTACTGTTCCTTGCTTTCACTTTCGCCCTCAGTTTCACTCTATGTTATGCTGTGGTTGATATCTCCGCAAAGGACACAGACTACATTTTCTGCTGTTTCCCGAGGATCACAGCAGCCCTCTTGCAACTTGCAAGTCATACGCAGATATTTCCTCTCAAATAATAGGAAATACATTACGCGCGCTATTACCCTCCAGGCCTCTTTGAGGCTAAAAAACCGACAAGATATTCGTCAAGTTGTTTTACTCCCCGGCACCGACGTCGACATGCTTAGGTAGAGCTTGCTGGACCTTATCCGGGCTTTCCCTAAAAGCTAACGAGGTCGACTGAAGCGAGTTTAGTGCGGGAGTTGAGGGAGGGCGTTGCCGCTGCTCATTCTTCGTGGTGGTAGAGGGCTCCGAATCTGGAGTGGCCTGCTTTTTCGTCGTTGCTACTGATATGACCTCCTCGCTCTTCTCCTCCGGCGTGGAATCTTTCTGGGCTGCACCTTTCTCCACTGCTGATGTCGGAGCCTTGGAGTTTTCCTTCTTCCCATTGTAGCGGTATTCATCCAAGTTGAGTGCTGATCCGGTAGAGCCGGACGTCTTTGATGGAAGCTTAAGCTTGACCATCATACTGTCCTTTCCATCAGGATCACTTAAGTCATCATCAACCATCTCTTCGTCCTCATTGAAGTCATCTTCCTCTTCGCTGTCGTCATCGGGGACATGATCTTGCTCATCGTCGCCTAGTTCTGGTTCGGTATCCTCCTCGTCATCATAATCCTCCATATCATCGTCGGAATTATATTCTTTTGACTTCTTAGATGATGGCGCCCAACCGTTTGTGCCATGGTTGACGGCAGCTGATCTTCTGGGTCGACCAGTAGGACCGACTGACGACTCCTTTGACGCAGTGGCCTCGTTGTGGCCTTGGCTTGTTGGGCTTGTTGTCACGATATTATTTGAAGCGTCTACTGTCATGCGCGACGGGGCTTTGATTTGGCGACCACTGGCAGTAGTAACGGGACCAGCGGGTTCTGCTGGTGTAGGGTTGCGGGTATTTCGCGAAGATCGTCGCACGGAGGAATCGGTTAGGAAATCCTCCTCGTCGGAATAGGTATACTTTATTCGTTTGCCTCTAGTTCGGCCTTCGTACATGGAGTAGTTGTTCTCTGGGCGCTTGAATTGCTCCTTGCGCATGAGGCGGTACTCACGGCGCTTGCGCTTTTCTTCAGTGGCTTCGAAGCGGGGGACAGCAGCCAACATCTTATGTGCCAATTTCTTGGCTTTCGGGCCGCCATCGGATTTCTGCAGCTTCTCTGCAAGAACTTTGAGTTCATCGATACTACCTGCTACACTCCACCATGTTCTGTTAAAGCCCTGTGGATTGCTCTCGCGATAGACTCGGAAATGTGTATCATCTAGACCTTCGATCAAATAATAACGGCGCTTGTCACTATCGGATCCCCAAGGCTGCACGGATAGAGGTTGGTTAAGGTCGTCTTCGTGTCGATTTCCCTTGTAGGATTTGTTGATAATACCCTTGATGACTTCCGAGGATGATAAGGTCCAAACTACGAGAGTTCGTAGCAGTGTTAGCTAGATAACCCACTATGTTAGCAATTGTTGCATCCTATAGTGAGAAAGAGAATGATTGCACTGGAAGGGTTATGCATACTCTTTCGGTAGGATCCATAGAAGCAAAGGTCCTACTACCAGCCAGAGGATTCTCATCTTTCCAATCTCGCGCCCATTGGTTCTTGTGTGAGCTAATAGCATCTTCCAGCGCTCGATTATAATGTCCAGGCCTATTAGTAACAGGTGTTAGAATCTACATCTGTGGAAGGGGGTTTTTGGTAGGGTCGAGGTTGGGTATTGCGTCATACTTGACATCTTGCTTGCGGTTCAACAAAAGGCTAAGAACAGCACAGAGGAAATGTTCAACACGTTCGCCAGGAACCGGTTCGGATACGTCACGCTCAAGTTCTTGAGGGCCAAAGTTGGCTAGGGATTTAGGAAGAGATTCGTTAAAACGGGAACGGAACATGACAATGAACTAGAGGTAGTTAAATAGGTAGTTAGCTAATGCAAAAACGACGCGACATTTCGCGTTTTTGGCGCGACAAAGGAGTTTATGACATACTGCAATGTCTGGATTGTCAGCTAGAACATATTCGTGAGCTGGCGAAGGTGATCGCTTGCGTGGTGGAGGAGTTGCCTCTTTCTTAGGCTCTGCAGGCTTGGTACCCGGGGGAAGCTTATGAAAGAACTTCAGTATGCCCTTTTCTCGCTTTACCTCGATATCGCTATCATCCTCAGAGGGGGCAGAAGATAATGAAGAGACAGAAGAGAGTTCGCTAGAATCATCGTCGGCCATGTTGTGCGGTATTGTCGTCGTTCCAAAGACGCGATTGTCGTAGATGTAGATGTAGATGGTCAAAGGAAAGGTGGGATGTATTAAAGTGTGGAGGTTTGAGAAAGTCAAGGAGCCCACGAAATTTGGGAATTTGGGAATTTGGGAAACGCTAAAATTGCACCCTTATTAGGCTTGAGCCGCAAAATCAACCAGGGGAAGGAAAGACCAGATCTGATAGGTTAGGCATTTGTTAAGCTACAAAACATAGGACCAGCTACCTAAGACCAGCTATCTACCTAAAGGCCAGCTACCTCCTAACCTACCTAACAATACCTAAGGATCCAAGGTACATACATCTTGTATGTGAAGCTTATACGCATAGGTATCCCCAGCCTCCCCTTCTCATATCTTCTCATCCAAAGCCGATAAGGTCATCTGTCCCCCGAGTCTGTAGGTCGTGATCATGGTCAAAGCCGCCTTCGTAGCCAAGCCCAATCCTTTGTCACTGGTCCAACGTCACCACCTCCGTCTCTTGTCATCATATTCATCCACCACATTATTCACATAGAAACCCCAACATCTCTCGTCAACCAAAATGCTCCTAATCTTATTACCCCGTAAGTCATCAACTATTAGTACCATATGGTAAACCCAACAACCAACATTTATATCCGAGGTAGTATCATCTCAAGGATGGTAGCTTCGCTGAATCTGCTGCCCGGGCCACTGTACACCAATTTCATATGATGTGTTGATCGTTCCGTCGGTCGGTACATACAAACTGTTCGGTCTCAACCGGAATGCCCAATTGACTCGAGATGGGCCGAATGTAACATGCTCCAAAAAAATAATAGACGTGAAGAACACTACTATATAATACAGTAAGTAAGATCTGGAAAATATAAGCTAGACTCATATAATCTAACTTCGTCTTACCTCGATTGAATCGTGCATCGTATCGATAGTCCGCATGTTTGTTGTTTTGTGCTCCGTGTCTTGCCGTTGCATTGCGGTGAGTTTGGGAGTTTGGCCCAGCCGCTTGGCTCCACCTCGGTTTTGAGCAACAAAGACCGCAACCGGCAGAATTTCCAACCGAGACCTCGGAATTGAAGCTATCGTGAGCAAGTAAAAACTGCCCCAACTCACTTCCATCGAGGGTAGTAGGGCAATTTTCTTAGCTGCACGGATAGCCAGGGGCAGAATGACCGCTGAACAAACTGTGACGTAATCCATGTTGCAGTGGCCATCTCAGTATATCCCCCAACGCCAATTCGATATGAATAGCTGTTTTCCCGATCAAGACCTCGTCCCATAGATCCTTTGTCATTGGCTTGCCTCTTTCTCGTGACATTGACATCCGTACAAGGGGAGCCTTGAAGTTCCATTGCAGTTCCAAACCTGCAACCCGCTCAACATTATAAAGCATTTCCGTCTTGTTTTTTCTTTAATCGCAACTTTTTAGACTTCTTCTGCGCCTGCACAGTTAATAGATGACATACCAACAACTATAGTAGGGTTGGTAGCCAAATTGAGTAAGCAGTTGAGCTCACACAACAAGAAGCTTCCAAAGATGAAACTTCATAATTGACATATGGTGTATAAGTCAACCAGTAGTTGTAGCAAAAAGTAGATATTTATCGACATGTGGACGAATCATAATGGATGCAGGTTCCTACGCGAGGTGATGGTGGAGGTGTGGACGATAGCCCAGGAGCGGTCGCTCAACTGTCTTTTGCTACGGCCCCCTCGCATCCATTGTCATTCCCACATGGCAATCATCACATCCACGTCCTAGCACGCCAACTTTCAGCGCATCAAATCCCAATCAAGATAGTTCTTGATAGGTTGACCTCCTGATCATTTCTGTCAAAGCTTTAGCCCCGAGGCTGCCATCACAATGTTTTTGTATGAGGAAGGCCAACGGATACAGTATTTCCTCAATACTGTGGGATCTGTGATCTCATATACCTATGCATTAAATCGTGTCTCATCAGTTACAACAAGAGAAGGTTGTTGATAGCCAACCCTGGAAACTGCCGAATAATGTCGATTGACGTGTTGTTTTCGAGATGAGTGAACATGGTTACAACTCACCGGTCAAAAAGGTCAGTGCGGGCTTTAGGAGTCACGGGCAAGAGTCAGCCTAGCCGTCCGAAGGCGGTCAAATTTCAATTCATTAGCGCCACTTAGCTTATGCTATTATAGACTCTAACCGTGCATGGTTAGTGTTTATTCTTGAGCAACCAGGCAACTACGCCATAATGTGGCTTGAAAGGGATTTAATAAGAGGTACCTACTGAAGTAACTGAACCGCCCCCGCCTTGTCACTTTAGCGTAGGTTTTCAGCACAAGCAAGCATCCATTTTTGCTTAGGAAATACCGGTACCTACCAAATATTCATGTACTTAATGCATTTTTGACGTATGTACCTCGCAAACCCCGAGGGTCCGCCTGCGCTTCCTTGTTTCCTTCGACCACAAAATTTCATCCAACCTTTTTTTCTCCTGCACCTGATACGATCGATCTTTCACCACCCCCAAGCATCACTCCACTGAAGAAAGACCGTATCTTAGATCGCTCATTATCCTCACGCCAAAATGAGTGACGCCCAGGCGACCGAGGCTGAGAAGAACGTAAGTGCGCACATCGTCATAAATACTAAATACTCCCTAGTTTCCTTCAGCCTTCGGCATCTCCACCGCCCCGTCAGATTTGCCTTCAAGGTGTTCTCTTCTTATGTCTCTTAAGGAATAGCATCTAACAATAATGACGCCCACAGATTGAGATATGGAAAGTCAAGAAGCTGATCAAGCGCCTTGAGGCCGCTCGAGGAAATGGCACCAGCATGATTTCTCTAATCATCCGTATGTAATTTACCCCTCCCCCACTTTGACTTGGATAGAAGACAATACTAAACTCTAGGAACAGCTCCCAAGGATCAGATTTCCCGCGCAGCAAAGATGTTGGCTGAAGAATATGTATGTCGCACCCCGCGTCCGCCACCACCACGACTTAACCCAGGAGAATAGGCTGACCGTTAATGCTAGGGAACCGCCTCGAATATCAAGTCCCGTGTCAACCGACAGTCTGTGCTTTCCGCCATCACCTCTACCCAACAGCGACTCAAGCTGTACAACAAGGTCCCTCCCAACGGTCTTGTTGTCTACTGCGGTGAAATCTTGACTTCGGAAGGAAAGGAACGAAAGGTCAACATCGACTTTGAGCCCTTTAAGCCCATCAACACTTCCCTGTACCTCTGCGACAACAAATTCCACACCGAAGCTTTGGCTGAGCTGCTTGAATCCGACCAGAAGTTTGGTTTCATTGTCATGGATGGTAATGGTGCTCTTTTCGGTACTCTTAGCGGAAACACTCGTGACGTCGTTCACAAATTCTCGGTTGATCTTCCCAAGAAGCACGGTCGTGGTGGACAGTCTGCCCTTCGTTTCGCTCGTCTTAGAGAAGAGAAGCGACACAATTACGTCCGAAAAGTTGCTGAGTTGGCTGTTCAGAATTTTATCACGAACGACAAGGTCAATGTTGCTGGTATCATCCTTGCTGGTTCTGCCGACTTCAAAAACGATCTTAATGCCTCCGACATGTTCGACAATCGGCTACAGAGCAAGGTTATTAAGGTTGTCGACGTGTCGTACGGTGGCGAGAACGGCTTCAACCAAGCTATCGAGCTGTCTTCTGAGACTCTAGGAAATGTCAAGTTTATCCAGGAGAAGAAGCTCATTGGCAAGTACTTTGAGGAGATCAGCCAGGATACCGGCAAGGTCTGCTATGGTATTGAGGACACGCTCAAGGCGCTGGAGCTCGGCGCGGTGGAGACTTTGATTGTCTTCGAAAATCTCGAAATTACGCGATGGGTCCTGAAGGATAGCAACAATGCTGAGATTGTTCTCCACACCACCAAGCAGCAAGAGACTGGCGACCGATCCAAGTTCATGGACAAGGAAACCGGACAGGAGATGGAAGTAGTTTCCCAGGATTCATTCCTCGAGTGGATTGCAGAGCACTACAAGGATTTCGGAACCAACCTAGAATTCGTATCGGATAGGTCGACCGAAGGCAATCAGTTCGTGAAGGGATTCGGTGGTGTTGGTGGTATTCTCCGTTACAAGGTGAACTTCGAGCAGTTAGCCGAAGTGGATGACGATGATGACTACTACGACGATTGACAGGTATGAAGACAAGGTTTTTTTTTAATCAAATCACAAAAACATCGTCAACAAAATCCTGTCCTCTCAGCAATGCCTCTACAAATCTTTTCTGTATAATCACTAACGTGACCGCGTATATAGTTTGAGGAATCCCTCGTTCTCGACGAGGGGCAAGCTCAAGCTGTCCCATCTAAGCAGGCATCTATCGTGAAAGCACCGGAGCGTCCGCTGCCGCAACCCCCCGCGCCAGCCCCGGCGCCGGTCTCCGGACCAGCGCGAAAACCAAAGGCAACTTCGTTCGCTCAGCGACGTTTGGCGAAATCTGGCCCCGCAAATTCGGAGCACACGGCCAGACAGGTGGCGACACCCAGCCCGCTTCGCTCTATGATGATGGCTTGAGTTGACTTATGGCATAGAAAGGAGGTATGACTTTCACGGCTATAGCATAGTGAGACATGTGACTAACGCGGATCGCAAAGATGCTATACCCGGGGGTCTATCAAACGTCCAGAATTGTTGGACCTGCCTACATCATAGGGCTTCATCCTTTAAGCAGTCGAGTGCGATACGACAAGCCTGCTCGCCTCGCTGCAAGTTTGACACACTAGTATATTTTGTTTCTTGTTACCCTGGACAGTTTGTTCCCGGATATTGCGTTGCGTTTAGAGTCGGTATTTGCGAAACGATTTCGCAGTGGCAAGCCACTCATCACACTCGTTTAGTTAGGTAGTGCAATACAACATACAAGTCACTCATTACCAACCTGAGGATACATGCGCATGATTCTGAACGTGGCCAACTTTTTAGGGTTGCTATTAGAGTAACTAAGTATCTGCCCCGAGTAAGATGTTATTAGTAGATTATGTAGGTTAGATATTTACATGTGTGATGGCTTCGATAATATAAAAGTCAAGGTGAAATAGGTAAATACCTAGGTACTGCATATATCTTTTTAGGGCTGGCCACCTACCTAGGTATGTACCCGGTTGTAGCCGCCCTACATGGGCTAAATTCATGCCGCTAGGGTTAATTCCACTGGGTTTAATTGCACTAGGCTCCGTAGCACCGGGGCTCTGCTTGCGATCGGCGTCCGGAGATCGGGTTCATGTCAAAAATCTACATTTGAACTCGACGGCACGCCCTTTACTCGACTCGGCCTCCCTTTCATCTACAAAGTAATGGATCCTAAGTGAGGCTATAACAAAGAGATTCGGAATTATAATTCATCTACCCGAGGACGATACCGAGGATATTTCTTTCTCTAGGTTAGGGTTATAAGCTAGCTGGCTGACCTGTCTGGTTCTTCATTGTGTCCTTCTCATCCTGTTTTTTTTCTTTCTTTTTTTCCATTTCATAGCACCTTACGAGACGAGACGAGACGAGGCGGAATCTAAGATAATCGGGATGGATTCAAATGGTGGACAACAGCAGGAAAATGACCTGGATGCAAAGCCGACTGTGTGCTTTCTAGGTCCGGTCTCATCTTATACGCACCAGGTACGGCACGAACCTCAACTCTCATCAACTGGCCTCTCGCTCGGGGCGGCACTTTCTTTACTCAAAAGCTAACGCCAACATCTTTCTTTTAACCTCATAGGCTACGCTAGATACATTTCCCACAGACAAATTTAACTTCCTTCCCGTAGAGACTATCAAAGGTAATATATCACTATATCACTATATCACTACCTCATACGTACATCTTAAGGCTAAGTAATATCTCCCCCCGGAATAAAGACATCTTCGACACAACGCAATCCGGCCGCGCAGCCTGCGGTGTCGTGCCCTTCGAGAACTCGTCCAACGGCTCCGTGGTGTTTACCCTGGACCAGTTCGCCGACCGCGCCGGCGAGTATCCCGATCTAGCCGTGTGCGCCGAGATCTACCTCGACGTGCACCACTGCCTAGTCGGCCATTACAACCACAGCCACCCCCTAAACCTAACGCACGTCAGACGCGTGTACAGCCACCCCCAGGCCTTCGGGCAGTGCACCAAGTTCCTACGCGAGACCCTACGGGGCGTCGAGACCGTAGACGTTAGCTCGACCAGCCGCGCCGCTACCCTGGCCAGGGAAGATGCGACCGGCACAAGCGCGGCCATCTCAAGCGCTGCCGCGGCGCAGATGCTCGGCCTGGATATCCTGGCGCGCAACATCGAGGACCGCGAGGACAACACGACGCGGTTTTTCGTAGTGCGGCGCGGCGGCGGCGCCTCTCCCGCGCCTATCCCGGCGCTCGAAGAAGTCCTCGGCAAGCGGCGGCGACGACAACACCAAAACACAGATGCGCATCAAGACGGCGACATCTACTCGCAAAGCAAATCCCTCGCGTCCTTCACCGTCCCGCACCGATCCCCCGGCGCCCTCGCCGACGTGCTCGAGTGCTTCCGCCGCGCGCGCCTCAACCTAACCAGCATCAACAGCCGGCCGAGCCTAGCGCAGCCCTTCCAGTACGTCTTCTTCGTCGAGTTCGAGGGCCATCGGCTGCGGGATCCCGAGGGTCGGGTGCGTGATGCGCTGGCTAGTGTTGCGGCTGTGGCGCAGAGTTGTCGGTGGTGGGGGAGTTGGGATAATATGCGGTAAGGGGGGGAAGTGCATCTGTCTGGGTGTATTGATGAAATAATAGTCTTGTTTGGAGTGGGACGGAATAGAGGGAGGTGGGAAAAGGGGGGCGGGGAGAGCATAGGAAAACGGAAAATAAAAAAGGGGGGGTAAACGATCTCAGATGTGTTAGGTTCGTCAAGAAAAGTTCTATCGGCGTTCTGAGTGAGCATATGCTATGTATGTCATGTTCTATCTTCTAAAAGGGGATAGGAAGAGGGGATAAAATATAGAAGGAGAAGAGAATAGGAGATAGATACCTACCTATATTAAAATTATTCATCTTTGGCAAACCATTAAGTCTATTTTGATGCTATTGAGCTGACACCTACGGGTTTCCTTTCCTATATAAGGTAAACGAGGAGTCATAATGATAGCAATACGTGTGATATGATTTCGTAAGGCTTCAAGAGATGCAACGGTAACTTGATATACAAAACTCAACTGTTGCACTTATGTCACGACCATCACCCAGACACAAAGCACGCGGCAGAAGAACATGGTATCATCGCTCGTCTATTTTCCCTCAGAGCCACAAACAAGGCGTGCTTCGACTAGATCAGGTTCTAGCCACGCGGATGGATAGCTACCTAGCTAGCTACGTTGATCATTTGGGGCGTAATCGAAACATTTGACTTCTTCATTCATTACTCCAACCCCCCCAGCCTAGCCTGCCCATCTATATTTTACACTACAGGGATGTTTGCAAAAAAGGGGATATTTTAATGCTTCATTCACGTCCGGCGCTTACTATGTATACTCCAACGGCTGGACATTTACGAGTTGAAGTAGAAGTTCTCGTCGGGTATGCGGCCACGCATGAACTGGGGCTCCGTTCCTTTGACGTAGATGTCCTCGTACAGGATTTGCGGCGTGGTGTCGGGGACGGGCATGGCCTCGGCGATGGCGACCTCGTCGTTGACGTGTTTGCGGGCCTCCCTGTCGATCGTCTTCAGCTCATCCTCGGTACAGACTGCCCAGTCGAGAATCTTCTGCTTGAGGCCGGCGATGGGGTCATTGGTCGATCGCATGCGCTGGATCTCCTCACGGGTTCGGTACGTAGTGCCGGGGTCAGACATGGAGTGACCACCGTATCGGTATGTGACGTATTCAAGAACCAGAGGGCCGTTATCGGCAGCGGTCCATTCCTTGCCGTACTTGACAGCGGCCTTCACTGCAAGGACGTCCATGCCGTTTACCTTAAGACCGGGGATGTACTGGCCACGCTTGTAGTAGTCGGTAAGAGCAGATGATCGAGCAGCAGCAGTACCCATACCATACTTGTTGTCTAAAACATGTTAGCTATGGCAAACGACCATTATATCGAGCACATACTCTCGCAGCCGAATAGAGCGGGCAGGTTCCATAGCTTAGCCATGTTGAAAGCCTCGAAAACTTGACCCTGGTTGCTAGCACCGTCACCGTACAAAACAACAGCAGCCTTCTTAGTGTTGTTGTACTTGTGCGCAAAAGCTAAGCCAGCACCGACGGGGACCTGGGCACCGACGATACCGTTACCGCCGTAGAAGCCCTTAGTGAACATGTGCATGGAACCACCCTTTCCGTAGGCGATACCCTCACGTCGGCCCAGTAGCTCACCAATAATAGATCTAACGGTACCTCCGCGCATCAGGGCGAAGCCGTGGCATCGGTAGGCGGTAATGACATCGTCCTCCTTGGTCAATGCGTGTTCGATACCGATGGCGACAGCTTCTTGACCTGTGGAAAGATGGCAGAAACCTCGGATCTTCTTCTCCTTGTACAATCGGTCGGCAGCCATCTCCATCTGTCTGTGCGGTTGTTAGTAAACATAGCTCAGCCGAAAACGGCAGGCTTTTTTTTTTTTTTTTGCCAATTGTGACGCTTACCGGACAACGACCATGTCGTAGTACATCTGCTTAAGCTCCTTCTTGGTGACGTCGAGAGTATAGGGAGGGGGGTCGAGCTCATATGTCTCGAAGCTCTCGTCACTTAAGGTGACTTGAAAGGGCTTGTCGTCGGCATCGGGAACGTCATTCTTGTCAGCATGCGAGGTGGCAGCGTTGGTGGTGACTGAACGAAAAGGTGCGATAGCGACGGGTCTGGCAGCTCGGACACGCGCTAAGGGCGCTGCGGCTCTCGGGACTCGCAGAGCGCGCGAGAACATTGTGGTCGTTGTCGTGACTAAGAGGAGGGGGGAACCTTGGAGGTGAAGAAGATTAAAGTAAAAGCCCGAGGTACGTTATCGTTGGCTTTAGATCTTAAGAGTCTTGTTTGCAAGAGTCTTGTTTGCTAGAAGGTGGGAATTGGAATTTTGGAAGATGGAGAGCTCCGGACGGAAAGTCACTCAAAAATTCAACGTTGGGATTTTCCGCCCGACTTTTTCCTTGGGGCAGTCCCGGCGGGTTGAAGCTGACTTAGACTACTGTGCCTCAAGTGACACTAGTCCGTGATTAGTACTAATTCCTCCGTTGCGGAGCCTAAAATAAGCTTGTTGAGAGCTAATCTAAACTGAAAACGGAAAGACCCTTGAAATTCTTGGCATCCTCTATCAAAAAAAATAAAAAAAATAAAAAGACCATCGGACATATCAGAATATCAATTGGCTTTTATTAACGTACCCAATTCATAATTTATCATTTCTTATCGAATGAGCCATGGAACACCTAGTAACGATTGATACTGAAATCAATATCACGGATCTAATCTTATCTTACTTGCTGATCAAATCATGCTTCATATCGTTACTTGTACAAAGATATAAGTCTAGGAGGTACATGTTAAGGGATAGTAAATCTCTACCCCTTTACGTGCAAATTGGTAGGTTACAATCGGCTCAACCAACTTACCTCGTTAAGAGAAACAGTAGAGAAACAACGGCAGCTTATTCGGTCACGTATCTAGTAAATATTTTAAAAATGCATGGCGCCAAAAAAGATATACCGGCTTCGAAATACGATCGATCAACAAGGCTAAGTGGCAAATGGGTAATAATTCTAACCGTCCTCCCCTAAATGTTCCAATCGTAAATTCCATAATGTCGTCCAAAATCGAGGCTGAGGTGAATCTAGGGTATTCCATAACGTATTCCATAAACGATTCCGAGACGCTGTCCAAAACTTAGTCGTTCGAATACAAGAAGTCAAATAAACCATCGCTTCCCTTCTAACCCTATTTCGTTTCCATACCAGCACAATCGTTGTTCGCCGTTGTAAGCATATATGTTCCTTTTGTCCATTTCTATGCGGCATGTCGCGTATATGCCCCTTCGTTATTTTCCGTGCAAGCCGTTATGTCCAACCCATGAGGTAGTAATGCGCCCATGGACAACTATACTGTGTTTTTTATTCGTAAATTGCAAGCTGCCGTCGTAAAGCAACTTGTCTTAAAAGTTTAAATCCGTCAAAAAAAAGGGTAATCCCTTAGAGAATGTCATGATTTTCTAGTCCGCTTCACTCGTCGTTGTGCCGAGCTCCCACCGTCATCGTCCTCTTCCTCTTCCTCTTCGCTATCGTCGCGTGCATGACTCCTCTCGTTTCCTTTTTTAATAGAAATAAGACATCCTTGCTCCTTCAACCTCTTCGTTAGCGCCGTGCTTGCTCGCATCCCCGGGAAATCCTTAGCGTTATAAACTGTGAATACGTCGCTCATGGCGATGGCACATACTGGGGTTCTTGACCCGGGTACCGAATTTGGGTCCAGAACCACTAGACTAAATCTCAACCGAAAGGTGCCAGGAGTCCGGCAGGATAAATCAGGGAAACAGAAGAAGCATCCCTCTTGGTTATTTTCGTCAAAACCGACGAAGGGTGATGACACTATCGTCCCCATGAGTCTTCGCTGCTGTCGATAGTCGTCTGGCATACCCGAGCAGTCTTGGTCGCCTGTCTCGTTCCATATCGTACAATGCATGACCGAGAATCGGAACTTGAGTTGGGCACGAATTTCCTCTTGTGAGGCCTTAGTGTCTTCGATAGATACCTGGACTATTGGAGGTGGATCAATAACTCTGCGATCCCTCTCGCCAAAACCACAAGACCTAGCAGCAACCGGTTGCTGGCGGACCTTTAGCCTATACGTCGAAGGGGCGGCGGCGGGAGCTTTTCTACGCTCTGGTGCCTTAGAGGAGCCCGACTCTCCGGTTCTCGGGTCGTCGCTTAATAGTTCCGATATCCTCATCCGCTCGGGGGCACGAGATTCAGGTTGAGGTTGCCACGTCTGTCGTGGAGCATCTACTGTTCGTGGAGAATGCTGAAGACGAAGATCGTGTTGTGGGTACTCTGAAGCAGATCTAACTGCGTGAATTTCTGCGTAGTGACGCTGTCGAGGCGACTCCCCTGCTGACCTTGATTGTAAAGGTAATCTGTGAGCCTGTAAGGGGCTCGGCTCGCCGCCCGGTTGCCGTAGTTGAATACGCTCCGGCGTCCCTCCGGACCGGCTACCTATACTCGGCGAGTGGGCGGGGCGGGCGCTGACGCTTGCTTCTACTGGCCGTCTAGCGTAAGGACTCGGTGCCATCGTGTGTAACTCAGAGCCTGGCATTGGTGGCCGTGGACTGTGATGGATAGGCGGAGAGGCTGCATAGGGCTCCCCATACTGGGTATGCCCATAGGCTGCCGGTTGCTGTCTATTCAGAAGTTCTTGATTCACGTGTGGTCCGGTCACTAGGCTAGGTAGTGGAGGTAAACGTAGCTCATGGCGGCTTTGCTCTTGAGGGTAGAAAGGACCATGTCGAGGATAACGGTCCTGGGCCCACGAGTCGGGTGGCCTGGCCATAGTGTCCACCATGGTATTACAGCAGAAGTCGCCGTACGATGGAACCTCGACGGCAGCGAATGATATAAAACGGAAACTGATGAATGTAGATAGCTCACAGATAGAGGTCGTGGTGGGACTATATAGAATTAATCTAGAAGGGTATATCACACAAGTGGAAGCTGACAGTTGGTCATATGGTGTCGGTGATACCGATTCTGTTGGAAGTTGACTCCAAAGGCTTAGAACGGCGATGGCACGCTGTAATAAAATTCGAGGACGGACCAAGACAACAATCGTCGAGATATGTGGCTGTGGCTGTGACTGAAGCCGTAAAAGCTAGACGTAGTGCGCTCCGATTCCACCCGCGGACTAAGAGTTGAGAGTGTATACTGGAAAATTCTGTGGTAGGAAGCGGTTATTTACATATCTGTGGTCGACGAACAGCGCACTGAGAGGTCGATGTGGTAGAGCTGGCCGGGAATATCCCTGCAAGGAAAAACTGCTAGAGCTGCAGTGCGACTATGGTAGTATACTCTTTCGACTTTATGCTGAAGTTGATTGTCGACGTCGTTCTGGTAACTTGGAGAGCACGGAAGATGAATAACGTGTCTGACGTATAGGACAGAGCCACAGACGTAAGCGGTGACTTACGAGCTATTCTTTGCTGTGAATACGGCGCTCGAGGAAAGTTCTAGACTGAGGACGTGGAGGGATGACAGTTCGTAGGGACCCTTAATCGCATAATAGAGCCGGCGAAGACGTCTTGTCGAGGCACCCCTTTAAAGAACCGCGACAGCAAAAGTCGGGACTCTTTGAATCAGGTAGGTACTCTACCTACTCCAAGACTCGGTACATACGCGAGAAGCCACCAAATTCAATCTAGGCTAGTTGGCACAACAGCTGTAACAGCACGGGATGTACTTAACAGGACTCGGCTGGAGAGGTGATAAATGAGAAAATAGTCGGCATACGGTAGAACACAGAAAAGAGAGAGGGACGTTGCACAGAAACAAGGGCCAGGCAAAGACTAGTCCAAAACAGTAAGCTGGCAGACGGCAGAGTTGCAGGAGTGGAACTGGAAGCGAGTTCCGGTTGAGGCGTGAAAACCGAGTATTTGGGCCCTCTGGTCCCCCTCTCAGCCCGCTGTCCTGGCCCCTGGGGCGTGGGAGAGACATACACACCCACCAAGAACAGATATTGCTGATGTGCTGCGATCTAGCGAGCTGGGGGCAATCTGATCCTTGCTGCCTCTAGAAAGGGACCCTTGTAAGTTCCGGGGAGCAAAGCGGGACGAACCAACTCCAAGCAATCCCGATTCAGCCACGGCATCTCCCCCATTGTTCTCACTAACGTCAATAATATCCGTACCGTCTCTGCTCTGCTCCACCATAAATGGGCTTTTTTTTTTCATGATGGCGTGGGTATTGCCGCCCGTATCCTGACAGTCCCGGCATCCACGCGCGACATTAATTACTCTTCCGCCATTCGCTGCGATACCAGTATAATTTAATGCGGCCAGTAAGGCAGAGTATCTGCCGGACTGAATATACTGCGGATTTATACCATAAGGATAAACATTAAGGAAATCTGGAAGAGGGGGGAGAGGCAAGACTGGTTGACTCGTGCCGTTTGCTTTTTGCTTTTTGACGCCCGTCAGCTAGGTAGGTAGTTTCCTCCGCACCTAGCAAATACTTATCGCCCAATTCGGTGGTTTCGACAGGAAGACCAGTGATAGTACGCCAAGTTCTATTTGGCGTGGGATCCCAAAGCCTACCTAACCTAAAGCATAGAATTGAGGACCGCGCAGGGACTGTTTGTCGGATCCCTAGAGCTGCTGCAAGCTGCTGCAAGTTGTTTATTGCCACCTATGGGCTAGAACTAGATACCACGAGAGGGACCCAACCTCACAAACATCAATTTTCTTCTTCTTATGATAGTTGATGGTGTTGTGCCTTTTTTCCTTCTTCTTTCCGCCGACAGAATTTTTCCGCGGACATGGATGGTTTCATGAACATCAGTGCAATCGTGTATCCAGGGGAATAGACGAACCACAGGTGTGGACACGGACGCACCCCGTGGCACTTATTCGGGCCAATTCGCCATTCGAGCAATGTGAGCCCGGAACTTGGCCACAAAACCGTTAATGTTCCATTTGCAGTCACTCTTTGGTACTGAGGGCGTCAGCAGTTGCATCACCAACCGTTGTAACATTTCGGTGGAGTCGAGCTTTTCGCGCAGCATGAGGCGTTTATTAAGCTGGACAAGCAGTCAAGCAGACAAGCAGACAAGCAGACAAGCAACCGGGCAAGCGTCGCGCGGGCCGTTTGTCCTCTTGCTGATCGAGGAATAGACGATCCAACCGAGCCGTGTTATGTATCTCAACCGGCCTAGATAGAGTCGTGGGCACTGTGACATTGCTACCAAGTGTGTAAGCACGACACAATCCCAGATTCTGGAATGCCTACCGCCACGGGTGAGCGCATGCTGCAGCTGCCGGCCCTGTCCGGTTCTGTCTCGTCTACATACATGCACCACATTGGAGGAGAATTAACTGCCTTGTTGGCCCGCCTAATAATAAGTGGCTTGCCAGCTACTATATTGTGCATGCTCTGTACGCAACACAACAGACACAACAGCGAAGATGCCTCCTGATCAAAAGCATGCAATACGATGTTATACTAGGTTGGGTGCTTACGCCGTGCCGTTCCAGGGTATGTAAGGGCAGCCTTTTCTCGCTTGGTTCCGGGTTTTAGGGCGGTGCTGGACCGCACTGGACCGCGTCGCCGCAAGACTCTGTCTTTATCGGCATTGGCTCTTGGAAGCGATGCGTTTCCTCCAGGAACCTGTTCGAGACATTCTAGTGCAAGGGGACGAGCCCTGTTTTTGCGCCAAGAAAGGTGAGATGGAGGGTAACTGGAGGGTAGCTTGGGTACTGGCTTGGGTAGGCAGGGTAGGCTGGGTAGGATAGATTGGTGGTTGTATTGGAGGTATTGTATGTAAGGTATGAGGGAGTGCCCAGGTGGGATATGAGAAACGTTAGGTTAGGCTGGCTACCTAGGTACACATTAGTAGTTAATAATATAAAGAATATACAATATACAATATACATAAATATACCTATGTATGTATGTACATGCAGACATGTAAAAGAATGCAGACATGACATGTAAAAAAGAATGTAAGAGAATGCAGCCCGGTGGATAGCCATGTTACCCTGAAATCCGGGTTTTGTTCTTATTAGTCTTTGTAGTGTACACTACATAATTCCAGCACCCCAGACAGTGCAAGAGCAGGGGACTTTACTAAGCCGAACGCCTGCGCGTATTAGGTACGAGTTCGTAGAAACTTTGTCCTACACAAAACAACCTATGTCGGCTATGTACTTCGTACCTAAGAGCTAAGAGCTAAGAGGTAAGTACCTCGCTGCTGGGTACCTAAGGTACGCTACTAGGTAATAGTTCACCAACCGAAAAGGGGAAGGAATAAGAAAACCCCCCGCCGATACATCTAATGATACGTTCAATGATACATTCAATGATACCTCATTCAATCTTTTTCATTGACCCTGCTCCGTGGTTTTATTTTTTATTTTTTTCGTATAATCCTACTAAATCACATTTCATACTAATCCCGTCCAAGGTACCTCATATATTAAATACAGACAAGTCTTCTAGGGACCTTGTCTTCTGTTCTGCTCAATACTTGTATACTTACCAGTATATATCCATATCCATCCCATCCTATAAAGCCGATATATAAGAACCTTCACGCTAGGTATTATACTCATTCCCATCTCCTACCAGGGTGGGAGGGTTTGTCAGATTTATCACTTTAGATATTATGCAGGGTTTCTACCAGGGCTAGAAAAGACCAAGAACCTGAGCCCTGAGCCTCTGGAATTAACCTGCACGCTTCATCCTTTCCGCTCCTTAGATGCGTTCGACCCAATCAAGCACCTTCGAATGATGAGAACAGTCTAAACGGCTCTAGCTTCATATAAACACTTAAAATGTCGGCATCCGCTTCCCAACCGTAACCGCGAAGCGGTAGTTCCCCTAGTGGATGACATTAGATGAGGATAACGATAATTGGCAGCGGGAATGGACAGGACAACGGTCGTGTTTATAAACAAGGCTGTCTCTCAGTCTCCTTGCGCGACATATCATAGTATCATATATACAACACTACCTAATGTTCATAATGACACAGCCAGCTATGCTCCGATGCAAGTCGCCGCTGCGTACCCATATTCGGCCGATTGCAGTCGAATCGAGTTCGCCAAGACACGGCGCGGCGCTTCAACCAACATATAACATACTAAAGGTGGACAAGGAATCATTCCCGCAAGTCTCTGGCCCACGCAGAACGTTGCCTGTCTTATAAAGACCCTGAGCCATCCTCTAAGCTAAAGGTCACTGTCCAAGTTCTGGTCCGAATATTGGCAATATTCGGTTCTCATTATCATAAAGAGAAATCCAAGTTCCCGGAACCCACATTCACTAAGCTCCTGGTCTTATGCAGATGCTAATCTTACTGTGTCTCCTCCGCTGCTGCGACGTCTTACTTTGAACCTTGACAACTCTACATGAAGTTCTCGTAGTTTCATCAGCCTCACTCTTCGAAATGACTCACCTGTTTCAGAGGGTATTATTCCATCAGGAATACACGATTTTATGCGTTCTGCTGTTTATTATATTTGGCCAAGTCCTTGGATCTAAGCATAAACTCTCCCCTCTCAAAAAGGTTTAACCCCATCCATCATATGTCTTTCTATAGCCACACCTATATACACACCTATAGAAGAAAGATAAACCCACTAATCTCCAACTCGGATATCTCAGGAACAATATTGACGATGAATCAAATACTTGATTGGCTACAGATCATCTACAGATCATTTATGGCGATTAAATTTTCTCCCTTGGTGCCTGTTACTCTTCTTACCGTCTTCGACCCACAGAGCCGTGGCCAAGACGCCCAAGTACCTGGACGAGATGCTAAGCGAACAGAACCAACCAATTCCGGCTAAAACAGCATGATGGATCCCTGCCGCAGATCTGACAATTAATTACGATAGAGTTTAGGATTAACAAAGTGCCCCCCGCACACTCCTCCGTGTCAATCTAGCGAACCAACCCAAGGGACAAAGGCAACAACGTTCATTTGTGAAATTGCAAAGTCGATGGAAGCCTTCCAACCCTAGGAAATCTTGGGTCCAATGAGCTTTGTTCCCGTCTTTAAATTCTTGAACTTTTAATTTCATTTGCCGCAAATGGAGAATTTGCTTAGCCGCCTCCTGCATGCTTTAGGGATGACTGCCCTAGGGAGCATCATATCATGCCACTCCGGAGTAGCATGTTACTAGCCTTCAGATCTATGCCCGTCATTAAGTCGTCGTCAATCATTCAGTCTGAGTAGGTATATGCAATGTTCAGACGATGTGACTAGGATCAACTGTAAGCATTAAAGTTCTTAAAGGGTTGGGATCGAAGTGACGGATCACTTCTTAGCCGCTATCATATGATATGGGTCCTAAGAGCCGGCTTACGTGCTGCTTAGTAGCTAAACTCTTATGTCGATCACTAGGGTATGGTATGGACGATACCATGTCTTGACTTGCAGCCATACAAGCCACGAACGACACCGCTGTCTTAACAGCCTCCATGCCGACAATCTTCGTCCGTCTCGTACGAGAAATAGCACGGACGCATATGGGGAGTTCTTCTAATCATGATCCACAAACCGGAAAGCTACCTAGATATCTTTGATTTTTACCCGCTTCATTTTTAGCTCAAGACCTGAAGATTGATCCTCACAAGCCGTGTATTACCCAATACACGCCATTTTACGCATAATGCGAGATTATCACCAATTGGTCTAGATAAAATAGGTAGGCTATTAGATTAGCTTATTGTTTCTTGTTAGACAGTACGAACGTTAGGTAGTTAATATTTACCTAGACAACCTCTTTTTGTCTTCGTAGTTTAGCTAACGATGAAGGGCATATTCTCGTCAACGGAAACTCAGAAACTGGGTAAATAACTGCCTCTTATAACTCAAGAGGCATCTAAATGGTCAAGATAAATGCAACAGTTACGTAAGAGTTAAGCAATAGTAGATTCTCTCGGAACTTAGACGTAGAGTGTCAAACTCTTAAGGTATGAAAATACATAAACTTGAGTCTTATCGAAAGACAAAATAATATACGCCATTAAATCTCAATGCGGAGGAGCAAATGCATTCGTCCTCGTGGTACCATGCAGGGAATATCTTAATGCACCCCCTATTAGTCTTAGCCACCTTGGCTACGACCAGGCTCTCAGTAGGTATTATCAATGAGACCGGGTAAAGTCCACGAAGATACGCCTCTGTATTTGTAACTGTGGGGGGGAGCTATCCAAGTCAGCCTACATACACTACAACCAATCTGCTATTACAATCTATTACAATCATACAATCGAACGCTACTAGTACTAGTACTACTACTAGAAACGGATAGATCTTCACTTCAGTATCATATCGGGTTGTTCTTCCCAACAGGCAGATGTGCGTGGTCATGTGCAGGCGAACAAGCGGTTCCCAGGACCGGGGATTGTTGATAGACCTATTAGATCTATTATCTTCAGTACTCTTTGCTGTAAATATCCGATCGCTTCCAAGCCACTTTGCAAACTCCACTCTGGTGGACTCATTCTTGCATACTACCTATGTTAGGTATCGAAACATTACCGGGCTATCGCGCATGCGAGAGGCCAGCATACTTCCACGGACGCTGTTTGTTGATACATCACCTCTCGAGTGCATGGCATCGTGGTATTTCGTATTTTTCACCAAGAGTAGCTGCCGGTCCACGCAGCCACACTTATAATATATAGCCGCCATCAGACATACCTGGCTACTGTGTACCTTCAAAGACTCTACCGAGGACCACGCTCCTATCCAATTATTCGTCTGAAACAGACTGCGTAGTTTTATGCAGATAAGCTGACAACTCGTAGGCTTCGACTGGGCGACGAGAACCAAGAGATTGAGAAAACATTTTCGTTGCTTACGCTTTCCGACGGAATTAAAATGTGGTGCAGATATCGTGTTAGGACCTGGTTTGTTACCTGCGAAGTAACAATTCCTTAAATCCTGCCAACATGCATTACAAACCTCCTACGGCAGCTCGAGTCTCTCGGCCTCTAGTTGTTATCTACCATACTCATGAGCTTTTCTCGACTATAGCTTAGGGGAGTAGGTAGTAAACTTAGAATCATGAACCCATTATCTTCTTCCCGAAAGTGTACTTGCAGAGTCTGTAATACCTACCTACCTAGCAATAGTAACTTAGCCAAGACTTTTTGTGGTGTCTGAGATCTCTTCTCCGGATACAGCGTTGTAGCAACCACTCGGGGCGACGGCTCGAAACCGCGCTACCGGGCTGCTACGCCGCAGCAATACAGTAACCCACGGGAGCCGTTATGTCTCCATGTAAGGGAAAAGCTGCGCCCCCAACTCGCCGCCCCGGGTAACAGAAGACCTGGAACAAACCACGAGTTTTCGTAGGGCGCGGACTGATCCGGTGTTCCGCGCGACCTATAATCGTGGTTGGGCCTGGAGCACGCAAGGCAAAGGGAGGCGAGCCATATATCAATACATTTCTAAGGACGCAAAGATGCTGTTTTCTAAAGTCAAGTGCCATGTCAATGTTGATCGCTGCGTTGTACACGAATACCGTCTGGCCCCGTAAGCCTGGAGAAAACTCGGAGGAGCAGATAGTTTTAGCGATGCTACCCGTCCTACTGGGTCAGGCCGGCTTCTGTGTTTCAATCAACGGATACCTATCCAATAGCTGAGAAAGCCGAAAGCTACAGTGTTTCTACCTGTATGTACGTATCACAAGGCTTTCTCTTAGGGAATGGGTCGATTTCTACATGACAGGAATACCAGGGCCATCCTATATCACAATCATTCTCTAATTAATTATTGATAACGTTACGTAAATTACAATGCCTAAATTATACTTAATTCCATACCTACCAAAAACGGCATTCGAGAATTTGCAGCCATGCCAGTGAACTTAGAAACAGTACCTCTCGAAAGTCCCCTGAAAGTATCACCGCTTTGACGTTGACATTAAACAATCCAGCCCCCTGGCGTCCCAAACCCCAGGGCCGTTTTGATACACGGATCTTCGTACCGAAATGTATATATGGAGGGATCCCAAATTTATCATAAATCATAAAGGACGAGTCATTTTTCTGCCTTACAATTCGAGCCCAGCTGGATGAGGCAGACAACTCCAAGCCAGCCAGGTAAACTTAGAATATATTGGTAGAAGTAAACGTGGCTCCGGTACCGAACATGATCCAAACACTACGTACGCCATCCAATGCTGTTAGAATCAGACGGCATAGACCCGAGGATGCGTCACTCGCATATGTTTGGATTGAGAGGTACCTAACATATAGGGCAGGTAGGTTAGGTACATAGAGGTACTAAATATTAAGAACTAGGACTATTGGTAGGTTATTACGAGTTAGCATTAACAATGATATTTCCGGTACCATTACAGAATATGAACGAAATTAGAAGAGCCAATATATTAACCCATGGTAAGCCATTTTGACCTGACGTGGAATACCACATGGCTGATCATAAAGAAATACCTTAGTTGCCTGTTAAACCTATCTGTGGACCTATGTTTAATGTACTTGGACAATAGGGGACATGAAGTATAATTTGAAAAATTAATAGAACAGATCTCGAAGTACCGCTCTTGTATTTTATTTTGTAGAGTACTATCAAGATACAGCTTCGTTTTTCGAATGCCTGGCTTCAAGATATCGGTAGAAATAGAAGCTACCTTACCTACCTTACACTAGAGCTGCATGGTGCCAGATTAAGCCTGTGGCGGTGTGGGATGAATATGTAAATATGTATGGCTTGAGATACCCCTACACGCAAGGTGGAAATTGATAAGAAACAGTAGCAAGTTCTAGAAGCAATCGAGAGTGATTTCGAAGAGTTCTTAATCTTCAGCTATGATAAAATATCACTTACGGTTTAGGAAAGATGCGAGCAGAGCCGCCGGAGTGGCCCGGGATGATATCACCTACAGCCAGAGGTGTCATATCACACAAGCATCTACATGTGATATGATTATTGAGTGATTTAAAATTGTGGCTTATGATTTCATGATGCGTTTAGCATCGCCATTGCGTCTATGACGTCGCTGACGTCAGTGATTTGTCTGAATTGAATAATAAATGGAAGATACGGCGAGTATTTCTGTGAGAATTGAGTTCTGTATTCATTATCAAAATTCAACTTTCAAGCTACCTATCACATAACTTATAACCATCACACGAATACACAAAATGGCACCTTCATCAGAGACTCTACGCAACATTGCCGACCAGGCCGAGCGTGACCTAAATAGCTACGAGGCCAAGACCGGTGCTAACAGGACCTCTCGTAACGACGAGGCCGGTGTGGACACGAGAGTAGAGAAGAAGTTCCCCGGCGCCGACGTGCGCTATGACACAGACTTATCCACCAACGCCAGCTACAACAAGCGAATTCCGCCCGAGGAAGGCGGAGATGTAGATTCTCGTGGCCGGTACGATTCCCCCCCTCCCAGTTTTCCATCAGTCGTATCTACCTAACCTAGGTAAGCAGTTAACTAACCCATCTCACAGACAAACCCGCGGGGAGCATTTCGAAGGCGTCGGCGGCCCCGAAAACAAACTCGCGCGGGAAGCGCGGGACTTCGGCGGCGACGACGAGTTCAACGCAGCCGGTAGCCAGCGCCGGGAAGTCGGGTCGTCGGACGTGACGGAGTCGACTGGTGGATCCGGGCGGAGCGACGCGTTCGCCCAGGGCAAGGAGGCCGTGCAGGCGAATATCGAGGGTACTAAGTATAACCCGCGCAAGGACCACGTCAAGGGGTCTAATTACTATACACCCGAGAGCGTGCCGGGCAGCATCTCGGCTGAGGGATACGAGGCCCCGGAGAGCGTGATTCAGAGCTCGAGGGAGGCGGAGAGGTATGAATAGGGGGAGGAGCGGATGATGCATTAGTACATTAGCTCCTTTTATTGACCATCGATGATAGAACGAGTCAACCCATAGAACAGCCGGAACTGATAAACAGCGGTAATACGCTTCATGGTAGATGTATTAATGCTTTAGAGCTATTGCTTTTCGAAGCCTTGAAATGACAGTTGCTTCGTAAAAGCTCAATCTATTATAACTATGCCATGGTATGACTTTATCACAAACATGACAGTTTCTCTCCCATACACAATGTCATTAAACGATCTAGAAAATCCATAATTAATGCAGTGTCATGATATGAAGAAGTAGGAAGAGAACTACGTCTTCGCTCAAAGAGCTAAAAGCGCAACAGGAGCGAGATCACTAGTCTAGGCCTCTAACATGGAATATCCAGGTTTTGCTATATCCCTTAATTTAGGTAAACCTGGATAAAATGTACTTTAAGAGTAAATAGTTAGTGGTGCTAGCCATTATCTAGAACAGAGAATGTTCTTAGTATGTATCTCATAGTAATTGAATCCCGTCGCTTAGGTTTAGAGTTCCTTACAGAACAACGAAGTTGTTTCTATGCCTTCCAGATTTACCTCGTGATAGTACGTATGTAATGCTAGATACATTAGGTAGAGGTAGGTATGTATTAAGCAATCAGTAACAGGGGCGGGAACTTGATCTAGAGATGAGATGCTATTATCATCCTATCGTACGCATAATCCCTCGTGGTATGCTCCCCTGAGTTGTGTGTTCATCGTCTTCTATTCTAAAGGATTTGCCGTATCGTAAGGATTATCAATTGGTCGAATATCAGGGGTCTGGATATCTCGCATTTTCGAGCATGGAGTAAGGCTTCTGTAGCATCTTGGTCGACACTATCTTGCTAAGTTGTTCTCGCTGCTTCGCCAGTTGACATCTTCTGAGAAACATATAAAGTGGTCGCTGTCCGCGGAACCCGAAGATTTCACACGAAGTTCCCTTCGATTTCGCTTTGAGGGCTTATTGGGGTGAGACTAGGTTTAGATGCCGAAAATCCCGCTCCGAATTCTTTGGACGTATGATGCGAAAAATTGTAAGTTAATTAGATCGTGAAGAGTAGAAATACCTTAAAGATCGTATTGCTGACGATGTGGTCGGCTGATATCATGCTAGACCGCCTATCAGTGTTCTCGAACGTTGTTTGGCCCCTATCTCCCCGTTGCTATGGAAGCTCATACGGTAACGCTAGACTAAGACGATGTTGATTGGATCATCTCGTTTGAGATCTATCCATCTCAGTCTCATTCTTTTTCTTTGCATTAATAATATGACGTCTGATGTTTAATAATCTCTAGCGCTTATTTGGACACGAAGATGATATGGATGTGGTAGCAACTATTTCTGAAGTCGAAGACATCTAGCAAACGAAAGACGATATGTTTAATATGATATTCTTATAAGGCATCTAACACCCGAAAAGGATTTGAATCCTTCAACCACAGTCTATCCTGATGCATGAATCAGAGATTGTAGATAAAAGTCTCCAAAAAATGCATCTTGGGAAATATACTATTATTCGATATACATACCTAACTACGCTACTTTGTAGATATCTTTGGGCACTGTCAAGCTAAAATTACATATCTTACAAATGGGTCGAAGTTCTACCGATAGTTTACTGTACATAATGTGACCAGAAGCCCGTAGAGCAGGGGACGATCTTTACGATGTCACATCGCATATACGAGGAATCCAGGCACTGCGCCAATTTGACTGAAAGGACTACCCAGTCTAACCAGCATTGTATGTGTCTTACAGCTCTGAGAAGCACATACTAGTGATGCTTTGAGCTTTATCTATCCTAGGTCTTAGGAGCCTTGATGGCCACGTGCGGAGCGGCTGATACGATGTGACCAATGAGACGAAGTCGCTGTCTACCATCGCCTCAACGCGGAGTATCTCCGTTATGATGTCTGTCTTCCATCTCTGTTCTCCGCCTCGGTGACCTCGTGATGGTCACCGTCTCTCCTCCGACAGACGAAAGAGCTATTGGCATATAAATTGGATGCCCTGCCACCTATCTAATGATAATTTACCTCCCAATCAGACATCACCTCAACAATTTCCGATTAGACCATCTCATTATCCTCTAATAGACTTAATATTATTCTACTATACCGATAAAAATCATGAGGTTCCAACTCTCGTCGCTACTTGTCGGCATCGCTGCCGCTGTAGTATCTGCCCAAGATGTCCCGCAGACTGGACCGTTCGCCCTCCACATAACAGGAAAAGAAGGCAGCTCTATCGACGGTTAGTCTTCTAGCTAAATTTACCAGAAATGGGAAGCTTATATCTTATATAGGATATGCCGGCTCGTGCCATGCTGGTGCTGCCATTGAGGGATTGTGCTACAATGCTGGAGCGCTTCCCGACGGTATTTCCTTCCAGTACTACTTCAACGCTTCTAGTTACACCAAGGTCGACGATAACGACGTCGGCACGCTTGTGTGGAAGCTCCCTTACAACGACGGAAGCGGCAACCAAGCTACTGTGGATCAAGCTCTAGGACTCCAGTTCGCTGTGAACAGCAACGTCGCTTCGCTGCTGTTTGGCTTATCCAACTACTACTTCAATGTTGGTTTCGACAAGGACAGCAAACTATTCGGCTGGACCTACATCGACGACTCAACCTTCACCCCCGGAACGAATCCATTCCCCAGCGGTAACGGAACGGCATACTATCAATGGTATGTATATCATTCTACTTTGTTGATCGAGGCATCTGTTTCCTAGACCATCTTAAATGCCTTTTATTTCATGCAGTGACTGACCATAAGCAGGTATGTGTGCTGGCAATACTTTACTAGCTACTACTACCAGTCAGTTGGATGGACCTCAACCGGGGCGCCTCACAACCCAACTTGCGAGCCCGTTGATATTACCCAAGAGTTCCCCTCATCTTCCTAATATCGCATAATATTGGCTCTATTCCAAGTTTAATAGCTTTGAATGCCTACAGCTCTCAATAATTAGTTTATTGAATGAGAGCTAGGGTTGGCGGTCTTATGGTGATGATTATTTATGAGAAGTACGAAAGTTGGACGGTATATATAGCTAAGTGACATAATAGCGAATATAATCTTAATTCTGTTCGGTTTTAAATACCATACTCTGTAGAAGATGGCTAGTGCTTAAGAAGGGGCTTCGAAACTCTCGTAGGAAGTATATCATTGTGCTAGGTCTATTTGCTACACTCAGATAGTTGAGTCTTTCCCCATTTTGATCACGGGGGTTGAATTGAAGCTACTACTAATCCAGCGAAGCCACGATCGTTCAGGAAGTATGTAAAGGCGATAACATAGAAATGTGACCGGCGTCTAAGGCCAACTTGTCTACTGGGTCTTGGAAACCCTTTGAGGTCAAAGCCTTACCGCCCAAGTCTACGCTTAGACCCGCGTTACTGTTCATGGATGAATAGTAATACCATATACCCGTCAACATAATCATCGTAGCCGGCGTTGCTGGAGTGCGGGTCGGGATTATCCGTAGATCGTGTCTGAATACCTAGTGTAACGACACAGTAGTTGGGTGCTGCGGAAAAAAAGACAAGGAAAAAAACGAAAAAAGCAACTTCTGTCCGACGGTAGATACCCGCATGTTTGCATCAGTTTGACTGTACTTTTCTTGCGAGATACCTATACCAATAATCTAAGAGATATCGGGCCGTAAGCGATCCATTGTGCTACTAAATAGCTTCAGCCTCCTGGTTGTTTGTGGTTTTACTAATTCCGAAGGTATCTCTTGGTTTTGGACAAGCAGGAATTTTCCAATCATGGGCTTGCAATCCTATATTGCCTCGAAGCATTAGGTACCTGTCAGTAAAATTTCTCCCCTGATTTATTTGAGGCTTGCATCAATCCTTGTCGGCATACATGAGGCATATGCAACTGCTGCAGGACGGGAAATGCCAAATATTGGATACTTGCAGTATCTTGCAGATATTAATATGTCCCTCAACGTTCAGCTTATAACAAACACCCAATGAAGAGGAAGTGCAACCCCAGAGACCCTCGTCGTGTAATTAGTGAACATGCTGTAGATGTGTCGAGCTATCAAACATTGCCCGCTCGTTACTATCTCACCGAATCGGCTGTCTTCAACTTAGGCGACCGCCAAGCAAGGGAAATGTCACGATGTTGCGAATTTGAGAACGAGGTACCGATTAATTCGCCAGCCCGGGGAAACGTGTTGTCCGACTGCTGACGAATCCCTTGCCGGAATGGGATCGGTCAAGCTGACCTAGGGTATATAGGTAGTTATGATATATAATGAGACAGAAATGCGTTAGAAGTTCTTCGATCAAGGCGTCGACGGTAACAAGTCTGTTATTCGTTAGTCTAAGTTGCGGATTTCTTGTGAATGCAGCCAACATATAGAAGCATCTATCTCAGCCTACAACCTAAACCTGACATACTTATTGAGAGCTGGAACTATCCCGAGATAGCCATGATGGTTACCTTTCATAGTCTGATCACGGCTTTCTTTCTTCTCACCCCCGCAACTTGGGCGCTCCCACACCCATTCGAAACTGCCGTCACGGTGACGATTATTGACTCTACGGAGGCACCCCCCGGAGGATACGGACACCCCCCGGCCAGCACTCCCACTCCGACCGGGATCACGAATTCGACGACGAGCGCGACGGCGCCACCAACTACGACATTTCCCTTATCATCCTCTGCGTCGTCGTCCCAGGGTAGTTTTACGGGACACTGCGATTACAGCTACTGTAATTCCGGCAGCAATGTTTGCTTTTATTGGGCCGGGTACACGTCGTGGGACGTATCGCGAGGCCCGATACCTGGCGAAGTTCCTACCATCCTTGGGCCTTGCTAAGTTGGATGACGGGGGTGGATTGAGCTATATCTCTTGGAGATGCCGAGGCGGTGGGTGAATTTTACTAGATGTGATTAGGAATAGGTATAGGGGCGAGCATTCTGAGTACCTTGGGCAATCCTATCATTCCTTGAAAAGGTCGTGGGCAATAAGAACCGCATGGAAAGGAAATTCAAGGGGGACAGTCAGATCTGTCGTCCATATATAGGTACATTTGGAGCTGAACTACTTAAATACATGAACACCGTTCAACCGTTCCCTATGCAAACTCGACGTACGTTTCCACCCGATATCACGCAGCTAAAAGCGAAGTGTAAGCATACCGATCAATCACAAAAATAAAGGCGGACGTCTAGGTTGGTTACTTACTAGGACCGCCGATAGTAGTAGTGATGGGACCGC
The DNA here is from genome assembly GCF_022478755.1 of Daldinia loculata. Lineage (NCBI taxonomy): Eukaryota > Fungi > Ascomycota > Sordariomycetes > Xylariales > Hypoxylaceae > Daldinia > Daldinia loculata. The sequence continues at coordinate 232,215 of NW_026054894.1, forward strand.
TCTCGACATACACGCCCGAGAAGAAGAAGTCCTCGACGCCGTCGGAGTAGCCAGAGCGCGGCAGCTCGAGAATACCCAGGTGCCAGTCGGCGCCGTTAGACGAAGTCGACGTCTTAACGGGGGCTACCAGTTGCTTCAGCTCGTCGCCGCCCTCCGAGTGCCAGAAGCCGACCGAGCCGCTACCGAAGTCGATTTCGAAAGCCACGTTGTGCCAAACGTTGGGCTTCCACTCCGTCTTCCACTTGGAGTTTTGCGAGACCATGCTGTGTGGGGAGTATCATATTAACAAGTGCTACTTATATACATAGGTAGGTACTGTTTCCAGCGCCTCGGCACTGAGAAGCGTGCCCTGGGAAAAGAGTATGGCATGGACACTTACAACTGCAAGTTGGGGTTCTCGGCGCCCTGCTCACCGGAGATCCAGCCGTACTTCAACTCGGTAAAGTGGCTTTCGAAGAAGCAGATCTGGTGCTCGCGGTTCTGAGACGGGGCATTGGTATCCTTGCGGAGTATGCTGAAGTGGTAAAACACTTTGCCGCTGTTGATAGCAGCCTTAGTCTGGGGGATCAGCTCGATGCGTCGCATGTTCTGTCCATTCCAGAAGGCGGTCGAGTCCAATGTAAACTTGGCTCCCTGCTTCGATACCGTGTCCGCCGGGTTCTTGAAGTCGGGCGAGAAGTTGATGTACTTTTCGACCGAGCCCGATCCGTGGATGTAGTATTGGTACGGTCCGACTTGGTTACCCCACGACCATTTGTTCAAGTCGGCTGATGTGCCCAGGTCGTTGAATCGTCCGTCCCAAAGAACGGCCGCGCTGGCGACGGCAGCCAGCGCTGAAAAGAGAGTAACCTTCATCTTAGAGGACCTAAGATATCTTGGCGACTACCTTGTAGGTGTTGGAAGGGAATGCGCGGGCCCGGTTAAAGGGTTATGCGGATTGAAATAGTCAAAGAATGAACCCGGTGTTAGAGTGTCATGTACGGCTTCCTGAGGGCGGTGGCGTTTTATACACGACGGTACGATGGGGACCATTCATCGTGCCATTAGCACCCCAACCGGGAAACGTGCACGGGACAGGGGTTCCATTAAGGAGAGATGGTCCAAGCACGGCCTAGATTCAATCTAAAGATGGCAGGCCGGACCGTAGGAAGACGACTAGGAAGAGGTCTATAGCAAAGCTTGTAGTGAACCGCGGATAGGAGCCTCCGACGATCTTGCCCCGGAGATCATATTATATTGAACGTGGGGGACTAAGGGTCGTGGAATTTAGCCTATTCAGATATGTAGACCATACTAGCCGTTCTACTTCCCGCTATTCCCCATGGTGGATCTCTTTGCGGATCAAAACGTGTCTTAGCTTTTAAGCAAGCATTTATTAGCGTGCTGAAAAGAGCTGTAAGGATTACATGTAGAGTACCTACAGATATAAGGTAACTTAGGTATACATATCATCTGAGGCAATTTACATCAACTACCCCTCGGCAACCAACCAAAAATCCTGATAACTAAAGCATGAATTGTGTATGTCTATCGCCTGCGGGGCTCAGAGTGTCATGCGGGTAGGGAGACACAAGGAGATATAGATGAACCTTTCGCGAACTCATCGATGAACATCGTGAGCAATCCTCAGGATAGCCCACCGGGGGCATGTTTAGTATTCCAATCCCGCACCGAAGCTACTGTTTCTAGCTACGGTCGCTTGTTCTAAACTGACTCTGGGCCGGTCGATACTCCTCTTGCTCTGTGATGTACTCGGTCGTGAATCGATTGGGTCACCTTGTTCTGCAGCATAAACAGCAGCTGCCGGTATCGACGTATCCTCGCGGATTCTGTGAATGAAGTACGCAGCTACAAGTGCGAAGAAGCCTCCTGAGGCTAAGACAATAGCAATGCTGTGGTCGCCAGGAACGCCTCTTGGTTTCTGGAAAATACGGAAGATAATGCTGGAAGCAAGAGTAGCGATGAACTGTGGTGAAGCAATAGCCATATTGTGGATACCGAGGATAACACCGGCTTGGTCTGGTTCCGCCTCGTCAACTTGCAATTGAGACTCCTCGTCGAGGAGCCCATCGTCAGAGTCGGCAATATCTAACTGCCCACCTCGCGCGACTGATCTCATTTGTTGTTTTCGAGCTCGGTATAAAATATCGCGACGACTGATTTCGGCGCTAATGATGGCCCATGGTGCCCAGAGTGCCAAAGCCCATGTAATACCAAGAAGGCCAATAAGCGCGGTCGCAGCCTCAACTGTTCGGACGAGCACTGTACAAAACATCACACCAGCAAACAGGATTTCCGACAACATCCAGGCTCTTCGCAAGGTAAACCCGGGAATGACTAGACGGGCTAGGAAACTCTTGTTATCGGAAACAGAACTTCCAAGAAGCGCAGGAGCTTCTCCGGGCGCATTTGCAACAACAGGGTTGTTATCATACGTCGGGTCGATGAAGAAAGGAAGCAGAACGTTAGTTGCTAGACTGGTGACGGCGAATATTAATAGGGCAAAGGTGCCCACTCTGGTAGCCCTCTCGTAAAGCTCATCCAACTCTTCGGGACTCATGTGGGGATTCTCTTCTAGGAAGGGCTCGACGTAAATTTCTCCGATATAGGATGATGTGTAGAACAGCATGGGAAAGAAGCCGATCCACGCTGCAAACTGGACAATGCAAACCTTGGAGACTTGCGGTGGAAGTCTTTTGATCGCAGCAAATATCTTCACAAAAAACGACAGAAGGCCAGGTCGGTCGGTAGCAGGACGTCCGTCAAGTTGAGGATTTCGCTCCTTAATGGCTACAACGCTCAATATCACCGTCGAACAAAGCGCAATGCTCGCAATGGCGCAAAGATCTTTAAACTGAGTGCTCCCAAACCACCAAACATATTTCGGTAGGTCAATTCCACCAGCGATGTACCCAATAATGTTGCCGACACCCACAAGCCTGCTAGCCATAGAGTTTGCAGCCTCTTGTTGATGCGACGGCGCGCAATCAACGATGAAGGCCCTAATAGATGCCTGAACTGTATTGACAGCAACATCTAGAACGTAGATCCAGATGACAGCGACAACAATAATGGTGATTTTCACTGTATGGGAATCGGAGTCAACTCCAAACAAGCTGAAAAGCCCCCCGATGATCTCTCGAATCCACGCAAGAAACATATAGGCTAGCGACGTGGCGGCAGCACCGCCGAGCATAAATGGCTTGCGCCTCCCCCAGGACACTCTGCAGTTATCACTGAGCATACCGACATATGGCTGTACTAGAGTTCCAGTAAGCGGACCGGCGACCCATACAAGAGCCATTAGAGATTTGCTTAAACCGAGAGATAGTAGGTACGGAGTGCCATTAGATAGCTCTACGGCCCAGGCGACCTGCAGTCCTCCAATACTAATCGTCAAGAGTAGTAGGTACCATAAGCTCTTGGTTGTCTGGAACTCCTCCTCTTCAGCCTGTCCCTCATGACCCTCGTCTAGGGAATTGTCTCGGCTGGGGGAGAGGAGAGGAGAGTTCTCATTGAGCCTGTCCGGACCGGCAGCCTCCCCTGCGCTGACCCTTATTGTACTTTCGGACCACGCGGGATCGGCATTATTGTCTAATTTTGAGGACAGATCATATTTGCGATTCGACGAAGATCGATGGTCCGAGGACGAGGACGAGGACGAGGTGCTCGACAATGACGAGGTCATCGGTATGGTTTTGGCAACTAAGCTCGATAATCGATAATATGACGTCTAACAACGAAGGAGAAGTCGGCTACGGAAAACAAGGGAAACTAACGGTGGAAACGTGGTTGTCAACTTTATGTTGTTATGCGCATGCCTGTCAAGCGTAAAAGGTTATGGATGTAGAGAAGTTTCGGTAGACCGGGGTCGGATGAATTTAGCCGTCTATGTAGAAGGTAGTTGATGTATGGAATTAAATGTCACACGGTCTCGAACTCGAGGCAATAGCACGAGTCGCATAAGACCCCGAGTACAGCTAGAATGGTGGCGCGTGGTGGCGCGTGGTAACTGGTTAGCATGAAGAACAAGGGATAAGCTGGAAACTACCCAAGGTGGTAGTAGTAAGTAACGTGTTAATAGGCAGTCCAAGACGCTAGTTATAATGCGCATGACTTGAGGAAATGGATGCTAATAAACCAGTCGGATTGCCGAAACTCGTTGGATTAGGTACATTATTCGATTATTAGTCGCGATGACATCAGGCACCTTGCGACGTAATGGGACTAAAGTAGACTGTGGAGAGAGGCTAGACTCTGTCTGGTTTAGACTTAAACTTTGTCTTTAGTACATAACACTTGTCACCTTCAAGTCGCAACTTTTCTTCAATATTCTCAAGAGTCATGTCTAGAGATTAATGTATACCTATGTATACCTATTGGTGTAAATTGTACCTACACATAGGTAGTACGCGTGTTACTCGTGTTTTATTAGCCTAGTGGAAGAGCTATTTAATCATAAAGCCTACCTCTCCTTGAAGTTTATAACGATTTAAGATAAAACCGTAAGCGGGGTAGAGGCACACTTGTATTCTAGTTATGTGCCTATCTAGTGAGATATCGCTATAACGGGACTAAGCCGTAAAGTCCGTTCCCGCCTCAGCTTGCTTTAGGTAAGTATTTACAGGTGGGTCAGGCCCTGCAGGTGTAGTGTACCTGTACCTACTACGTACGCATTTTGCGGTAGTGCGGCGCAATCAGCAATCAGTAGCCAGGAATAGTAGAAGGTGCAAGCTGTCGATTTCAACTTCTCGCATTGATCAAGCGCAATAAACCGAATTTGACCTCAACTCGTCCTCACTTCTCATCGCATCACATCACATCAAACCGAGCAACTAGGACTCTCGACGTTTCATGCGTTCTCACGCCCGATTCTCAGTGCTCAGTTTGGAGCAAGAAATCTATATTCTACCCAAGCATCAGCACCCGACTTGACGTCTTTGTCGCGACCATGTTGACAGAAATTGCCGGCTCCATTATGGAGCTTGTTCGTACGCCAACCAATTCTGATCCATCATCACATCTATAACTTACCTAACCATAATGCCCTGTAGGACGAGAGGACGAAGAGACAGATCCCGATGGTATGATATTATTACCTGATTGCCCAGCTTGCGGCTCGCGGCTCGAGGCTCGAGGCTCGAGGCTGCATATCGACTTGATCTAACAACTTATCAGAGGCCGACTCGGGGCAGAAGGAAATATTCGCATCGTGGGCGCTATTCATATCAATTGTGCTCCTCATAATTGCCTTCTTCACCAGCTATATGCTACAGCAGAAGAAGGTCCAAGCTGTCCATGAAACAGTAATCTCTATCTTTGCTGGTTGGTCATAGAACGAGAAGAACATGATGATAACAATAAGCTGATCTTGAATAAATAGGAATGACCGTAGGGTTAATTCTTAGAGTGAGCACCGGCCATTCTATTCGACAACTCGTTAGCTTCGACTACCAGATCTTCTTCAACTTACTGCTGCCACCCATCATCTTAAACTCCGGATACGAGCTACACCAAGCCAATTTCTTTCGGAACATTGGTACCATCCTGACCTTTGCCTTCGCCGGTACTTTCTTGTCTGCCGTAGTAATCGGCTTGCTATTATGGTTGTATACCCGAATACCGCTTGAAGGGCTCGAAATGACGTTTGTTGATGCCATCTCCGTTGGTGCAACTTTATCTGCTACAGATCCAGTCACTATCTTGGCCATCTTCAATACGTACAAAGTGGACCCAAAATTGTATACCGTGATCTTTGGCGAGTCTATCTTGAACGATGCTATTGCGATCGTCATTTTCGAGACCGCGCAGAAGTACAAGAGCGATTCCGCAGGTGCATATGGATTTTTGAGCTTCCTCGAAGGTGTGGGCATTTTCTTGCTCATCTTCTTTGGTAGCTTGCTTATCGGGGTTCTGGTTGGGGTTGGTACCGCGCTGGCTCTGAAATTTACCTATATCAGGAGGTACCCTCAAATCGAAACTTGCTTGATCGTGCTGATCGCATATGCGAGCTACTTCTTTTCTCAAGGAGTAAAGATGTCGGGTATGTCTTTGCTCTCGTATCCTATTCATCCTATTCTAATAAGGTAGCATCTAATACTCGGTAGGTATCGTGTCTTTGCTGTTCTGCGGCATTACTCTCAAGCACTACGCATATTTCAACATGTCACGACGAACACAACTCAGTACCAAGTACTTCTTCCAAATATTAGCCCAACTTTCCGAAAATTTCATCTTCATCTATTTAGGGTTATCATTATTCACGGATAATGACCTCCAGTTTCAACCGCCTCTGATAATTGTCACTATCGTCGCCGTTTGTGCCGCACGATGGGTAGCCGTGTTTCCGTTGTCTAGAGCTATCAATTGGTTCCACCATTACCGGGCACGGCGTCAGGGTAAGGAGGTTAGCGACGAACTTCCGTATAGCTACCAAGCTATGCTATTCTGGGCCGGTCTACGGGGAGCTGTCGGTGTGGCGCTGGCCGCTTTATTAACCGGGAAAAATTCATACGCGCTGAAGGCTACTGTGCTCGTTGTGGTGGTGCTCACTGTGATCATCTTTGGTGGCACTACGGCGCGAATGTTGGAGATACTGGGTATTAGGACGGGTGTTGTCGAAGAAGTTGACAGTGACGACGAATTCGACATCGAAGCTGCGCCATCGGGCTCTTATTATAAACGGTCTGGGACCGGAATCGGGTACAATCCCCGACAGAGAAATGGGTCTGTGCGTCTTAATCGGGTGGATTCTGGGAGACTCCAGCAACCCGCTGGACCAGAACGAGGAAGTTATGTATCAGGGCATCGTTCACCGTCTTTCCCAACATCACGTGCTACTAGTTCCAGCCGTAAGGGGTCTCGCCAAGTTGGTGAGGATGTCGAACGAGCGGATCTCCTAGGCCGTAGCGGTAATGTGACCGACTCGGATCTCGGGAGCGATATCGATACATCAGATCTCCCGCCTCCAGCACGCAAAGCACCGCGGAGCCCTATTCTTACGCCTAGCGGGACGTCAGAAGAGGAAGGTGTATTCTCATACCCAACCTCAGGTCACCGAGAGGCAGCACCTATTTCTACTAGGGCAGCTATTAAGCAATTACTTACCGCCCAGGACCCCCAGGCCTTATTTAGACAACTTGATGAGGATTACATCAAGCCTAAACTGCTCCTTGATGGGGGTAACGGAGGCCCAAGCGGTGGGAGAGGGAACGGTGACGAGGACTCCGAATGAGCCGAGTGATAGGGGAATATTTAAAGGAGGTACACCGATCTCCGCGCACGAATGAATTCTGTAATATACTATGTAAATCAGAGTTCCATTGGCATTTTAAGGTTATAGACATAGTGTTTAAGCATCGCAAACTATTACTGTACGATAATAGGGTGGTTTGTTAGTACATAGCTTATGCCTGGCGTTGTATTATGGTGTAACATTGACATATGTCCCGTCGTCGTTATCGATATGCATTTGAGATGACTGGATGATTGATGAGGGCTGTGAGGCTGCGAGGTAACAGTGGTTGGCTGTGTTGCTACTCGCTAGCCCTAAATAAGGAATGCTTTACTTGCAGCGGATCCCGTTCAGCCCGTTCTAAACTTCGTCATCCCTGAACCCCTTGGGTAGTATCTGCGGATTACATATATGTGATATATCAAGGCTATTTATCGAGTTTATGCATTTATGCAATCTTGTGCTACGTACCCCTTAGACCTTAGGGGATCTAGTGGGGACGATTACGGGGACGTTTACAGGTGGCACAGGTTGTTACGAAACAACTAGACAAATGGGAAAAGGGACCGACTTTATGTATTAACAACCCCTACATGGTACAGTTTAGTTCACCACGTCTAATTCACCACGTTTAACCGTGTTGAAGTCTAAATACTAACAACACAAAGCCACCTAGGACATCGCTTCTTAGGTGTGTTTACACAAATAGACTCACTTTTACTACTAATATTCCGCTTGTCTGTTCAGATATGCGTCCGTTATAGCTGCAAGGCGCATGCTATCTGCCTCGATGCCAGAAACGTGAAGATACCCCCGACCGTGCCATCCCTTTACCGACTCCCACCTCGTCTGCTCGTCTCCTCGTCTGCTCGTCTCCTCGTCTGCTCGTCTTCCCGTCTCCTTTACCATAGACTCTACCTCGAGTCGACAGCATGGCTTCGTATAGTAATACAATGCCAATGGCAGCCCCTCGGCCTGGTCAACAGGCCAGTTACGGTGCGCCAATGCAGAACCACGCCCCAATACCAGGTATACATGGACACTCCGCTCCTGCTGGTACCTTCGCTCCGGGCACCAAGATACAGGTCGGCAACCATAGGGTAGTAATCCAGAAATACCTATCCGAAGGCGGGTTTGCACATGTCTATCTCGTCAAGTTACCACGCCCCGTCGATGGAACCGATCTGGCTGTGTTGAAGAGGGTTGCTGTACCGGACAAGGAGACTCTCCGCGGGATGCGGACGGAGGTTGAGACGATGAAGCGGCTTAAGGGGCACGAAACAATTGTTACATATATCGATTCGCACGCGTCCGAGATTAAGGGCGGCAGCGGATATGAAGTGTTCCTACTTATGGAATACTGTAATGGCGGGGGACTGATCGACTTTATGAATACCCGGTTACAGCACCGTCTTACCGAGCCCGAGATCTTGAATATCTTCTCCGATGTTGCAGAAGGTGTCGCCTGCATGCATTATCTCAAACCTCCTCTGCTGCACCGAGACTTGAAAGTTGAGAACGTCCTCATCACAGTAAATGGGTCCAAGATGAAGTTTAAGCTGTGCGATTTTGGTTCGGCGGCCCCTCCGAGACCTGCACCTCAGACTGTCGTAGAATGCCGCTTGATGGATGAAGACATTCAAAGGCATACTACATTACAGTACAGAAGTCCGGAGATGATTGACGTATACCGAAAGCAGCCAATAGACGAGAAATCGGATATCTGGGCTCTGGGAGTGCTCCTCTACAAGCTCTGCTACTATACTACGCCATTTGAAGAGCAAGGGCAGCTAGCCATTTTGAACGCAAGCTTCAGGTTTCCTAGTTACCCAATATTCTCCGACAGGTTAAAACAATTGATCGGTAAGGTATACAATCCGGTACTGGAACGTCTATACTAAGCAATCTCATAAAGCATCCATGTTACGAGAAGACTTGCGATCTCGACCAAATATTTACCAAGTGCTCCGAGAAAGTTGTCGGATGCAGGGACGTGAAGCGCCTATACACGACGTAGGTATAATTCCCCGGTCTCTCAATATTCATCTAACGTGTTATAGATTTATTCCGGACAATCCCAGTCGGAGACTAGGAAAAGCGAGAATCAAGCAACTGCTGGCAAGGAGAGCAGGGGCACGCCAGGTATAGGCGCTGTATATTCCCCTCCGCAGCTACCACAGACTCAGGCACTCCCGGATATTACACCCATGAGGCGTGGTAGGCCAACTATTTCCAGTCAGTCTGCTCCAAAGCAAGCAGCTAAGCCAAGCCCATCTCCGGCGAGAATCACAAGTGGTGATCCGTTTGCTGCGCTAGACTCTAAAACAGGGCCCGGCACCGAGGCGGATGAGCTATCATCTAGGTTCCCAACACTTGACCAATTCTCTCTTCTACATGACCAAGGTTCAAAATTCGACTTTGATAGTCCAGCGTCTCCCGCGGATCCACAGAAGCATATAAGCCAACGCGTCACCGGTCATCTAGCGGACGGAGCATTTATTAGGCCTCAAGCCACAGTAGGAACGACACCAACAGATCAAAGACAGTCAACAGATCTAAGCCGAGTGATTTCGGTAACAGCTGTAACTGAGTTGCGAAAGTCATCGCCGCCACTTGGTTCAGTCAGCAAGCCAGGTTCCGCGCCTCCTAAACAACCCTCGGAGATGAGTCGTGCTTCGGCCATAATATCCAGTAATCCTGAGCTTCAGGCCATTTCTTCCCCTCCGCCGCAAACTCCTCAAGATACCCTAAGTAGACCATCGATGGTCTCAACTGGAACCATGACTAGCACCCCTCCCTCTGAAAGACAAACCCGAGATTACCCTCCGATCCATCGATTCCCTCCAGCAGACCAGAACCGCCCAGCGAGTTTACCTAGACAGCAGGAACCAATAGGCACTGGTCAAAAGCGCCCGGATCTAGGTTATGCGCTCCGGCCTACGCCAACCCCTCGTATCGATTCCATTCAACCATCACCAGCGCATGCTCGGCATTCATCCTCATCCCGTCCATCTCTAGAAAGTGGTCGACCTACCGCCGAACAGCTCGAACCACTATCAAAGGCATCAGTTACCGGAGGACGTCCTAGGCCTGTTAGTACTTATCTCGAATCCGATATGGATTACCTTCGCGAACGGGAGGCAGCACCAAGGCCACTTCGTTCCCCTAGCTATTCACCAAATCTACTTGGGAATGCTTCATCCCCTAGACTTGAGCCCCAGGACGAGACAGCGATAGAGTCGAACGTAGACTTTCTCAGGTCGATGGAGGATTCTGATACGAAGAAGAAAGATAAAGTCACAAAACAGCATACAAAGCGCTCGAGCTTAACTTCCCTGTCGGGTACCAAGAACATCTTGGCCGGGAGGTTTGGTGATGCTTTTAAACGGTTTGAGACTACCCCTTCGGGATCAGGTGCACGAACACCATCCCCACTCAAGGACATGGAGCGTCACGATCTAACCCCCATTGCGGGATCGGAGGCAACCGACGGTCGTAGCGATGATGGGCATCTTGGGGAACCCGAGATGACACCGGAAATGCGACGGGAGCTTGAGCTACAAGCTCTTGCTGAAGAGGAACGGCGAGTGGAGGCTGCGGCTGCGGAATATAAGCAACGAATGGCTGCTCGGGACGGCGGAGGACCATCAGGTTCGCTGCCCAAGAGCATCGGTGGCGTTTCCCGAGCCGTAAGCATACAGAACCGCGTGCAAAATCTGCTAGATGAGTCGCAAAAGTCCTCACAGCAGGTTCAGCGCACAGCGTCCGGCTACGGCAAGTTCTCAGACGCAGCTGCGGCTAAGAGTCGTGTAGAGAAACAAGTTCCCGAAGTTCCCCCGAAAAACTTCACGGGCGGACGAGGCACCACTCCTCTCAAGCCTGTCCCTGCATCTACCGATGCTGCCGCCGCCGCCGCCGCCGCCGCTCGAGGTCGCGCTCAACCCGATCCCAGTTCCCCTGTTAAACCCACGCTCCCGCCGAAACCCACACACCTCAACAAACTCCCTACAGGCAATGCCCGCGCCCGGTCACCACCAAAAACAGCGCCGACACAGCGGCCTCCAGGGCCCGAGCACCGCAGCTCCTCGGAACACCTCGCAGGCGTGGGATTACCAGGGCGGCCCATCCTCGACATGTCCTTCAAGGAGAAGGAGGACTACATCCAGGACTTTGCCAAGAGGTACCCGAGCCTGAGCTCCATCGAGATGGTCGAGCGCGACTTGGATGCCGAGGCGGAGAATAGAGGGAGGAGGTAGGAGATGATGGAGGGAGCACCAGGTTTAGAAATTAGATATTAAGAAGCCGGGGAAACAAACATGTCTCGTCCTATATGTGTACCTACTTACCTACCTTACCTATGTACGATTGACCGGCCCCTCGCGTTATGTTGTGTTGTGTCGGGGTATTCTAGCGTTGGAGAGGCGGCATTTACTTTACTTACCTCACTTACTACTAAGTTCAGTGGCAACACCTCAGCAGACAGACAGATGTAGATGTGGAAAGGCGTTCACAGAAGGGGCAATTGAATACTATCCGCGCGTTTACGGGATATTTAATTAACGAGCGGTATTTGACTTTGTTCTAAGGGTCGAGATCAAATATTCTGAAATCAACGATGGCATTCTGAGGATTAATGAAATGTAACTGAAATGCAACTGAATCTCGTATCCAGACAAGTGAAGTTAAAGCTTCAGCAAGCTCGCCGCCCTCAGGAGCCTGACTTGCCAGACTGAATGAGTAATATAATAATGGTAGCTTTACCAATACAATCACCAATAGTTATAAGATGTCTTAAACTTTTCGACTAGATTAAAACTATATTCGTTACGGCCCCGAGAGTAGATATATATTATGTACCTAGGTGGGTATTATCTAGGTAGTAATTAAGAGTGACATGAATAATAAACCAGGGTAGACCATTATACAATAGGACATATCAACACTCATGGTACACATAATCCAAGCTAAAGCCTTCCACGAATTACCTCGAACCTCATTAGCAGACTTACCAGGACTAACGCCATAATACTCAAAAGAGGGCCCTGAAGATGCGGAAAGGTAGGTTAAGCCATGTCTTTTCCTCCACGACCCCATCCTCCTCCTCCATCTCCAACGGACGAGCTCCGGCCGTCAGATCGATATCGTTGAGTTTGACCCACATCTGTCGCCAACTACCTGACCATGTCTTCCAGAACACATACAAGAAAATGACGATCGGGGCAGCGAGGTACGCCTGGAAGAATTTTGCGGCTTCTGGGTGCGAATTAGGTGAGGGCTAACCGCCGAACGCGTTAGTGATAGTATTCCATAAATTTCAATTTCAATAGGGGAGGAGAAAGGGGCTCTATGATTCATGAACAACAGAAGAGTCGGGCTTACGTAAAGAGCGTTATAAAAAGTTGCAATCAGACAGATAATATTGAGAGCCAAGCCGATGACACTGCCCCAGATCCCCAGCGGTGGCCTGTAGGGGATCTCTCTCAGACTGCGTCCCTGTGCCTGCCAGGCCAACCTGAATCGGATATGGGCGAGGCAACAAGATCCCCATACGAATAAGTACGACAAGCCCGAAAGGGAGAGTAGCCAGTTGAAGACATCCAGCCCATTCGATGCCACACCGACATAACCCAAAAGACCGCATGCAAGTTGTACCATAACACAGTATAGGGGTCGGCCGGCTTTATCGATGTACGCGAGGAATTGAGGTGCCATGCCCCTTTCGGCCATGGCCTGCATTGTACGCGTCGAGCCGAATGTGCACGAATTAGCGACGCTAATGACTGAAACGGTGATGACCGCGTTGAATATCGACGGTAAGACAGCGATTCCGGCATCCTCGATGGCCAAGACGAAAGGCGAGTAGCTCGAGTTGAAGCCGGTCGAGTTCTCCAGCCGCGTATCGTTGGATGGCAGTATCAATCCAAGGATGAAGAGATTAATAACGTAGAAGAAGGCAATGCGGAAGAAGACTTGCTTAGAAGCCATGGGGATCGCGCGTCGAGGATCGACCGACTCGGCAGCTGCTAGACCAACCAGTTCGGTGCCGCCGAAAGCGAAGGCGGCAACGACGAAGACGCCTGCGAATCCATTGAAGCCGTTCTTGAAAGCCCCTGGATCATACCAGTATTTTGCGCCAAGATATCCCCTATCACCAACTCCGCCGCAGTTTATTATAATACCCAATATGATAAACCCTAAGATAGAGGTGAGTTGAGGTAGTTGAGGTATATTTGGGCTAGTTCTAGATACGAACCTGAGCAAGCCGCGATTTTGATCATACTAAGGATAAACTCGACTATATGTCGTCAGCCAGCACAACATTGAACCCATCAATACGCAGCCTCTTATTTACCTTCACCGTAGCCTCGCACACCGAATATCTGGATCAAGGCCAAGACGACCAGGAATACGGTAACCCAGATGGCTATGTTGAGATCGGGCCGCCAGAATTCGATGGTGATGCCGGCGGCGATTAGCTCGAACGGCAAGACCGTCAACCACGCGATGGCATATTCCCATCCCATCGCGAAGCCCCTACGCGAAACCTCAATTGTCAGTAGAGAGACATAGGCGCCAGGCGAAGGACATATTTACCAAGCCGGGTCGACGAATCTCACGACATAAGTATAGAACGCTCCGTTTACTGGATACATGACTGCTAATTCTGCGAGAGCCTGCATCGTGAATAGCAACATGACGCCGACGATGAGGTAGCCGATGATCTGAGACCGTCATGACGTTAGTATCTAAGCAGTAGCATATTCCGTTACCCTCAGAGACGTTAATAAAGGGGGGACTACCAGTGCAGCCGGTCCTCCGTGGTATAGAGCACTACCCGATCCGATGAACAAACCAGCTCCGATGGCGCCGCCTATTAGTATCATCGCATTAGCGAATCATTGCAGTTATTCGAAGATGCTACGCTCTGCAAAGCCCTCACCAATTGCTATCATTTGCATATGACGGTTCCTCAAATCCGTGCGAAGCTGCCCGCCCTGGTTGATGATTCCGACCTCCTCGTCATGGCCTCCATGCGCGTAGGGATGCGAGATAACCCTAGCATTATCCGCAACCTCTTTCTCGGTATCTTCTGACATCTTTGCGGATATTGGCCTTTTCCTTCCCTACGGTTTAATCCATTTATGAGTTGGTAGGTAGCGTGGGCCTTCGTGGAAGATAAGAAGGGGGGGGAGAAGGAAAATCGGGAAAGAATCAGCTATATCAATTAGCAGCGGGATATTCAGGTTCTGTATATATAAACTAGATGTACGGATCTACCGGTCTAGACCCTTGTTATAGGACAAGGCGGAATCCTGATGGCGCTGAAGGACGAATAGGCCTAGCCGCATTTATCACTGTCAATAATCAATAATGTAGGTAATGCGGGAGGTGTACGATATGTAACACAATAAGAAAGCTTGACACTGTTAGCTTTCTTTCATTTTTACTACGGTATTACAAGACTAACGAAGGGGGGCATCCGATAGCCTTGCTCCTTGTCTATCTATGCTGACGTCGCGGGAGATATGGGCTGGCTGAACTGCGTGCCGTGTACCAGCGAAGTTACGTGGCAGCGGCACGCGACCAGGTAAAAATGCAAGCAGGCTGCTGTCATACTTCCGTCTTCTTTCTGTTCTTTGTTGTTGATTATATGGTCCTGTTACGATTGGGATATGTAGTAGGTATCTGGAACCTATAGTGACCTTAAGAATAGTATGTCTTCCGGTTGGCTGACTACATGTACCTACATTACCTAGGTACCTAAGGTGTACTGCCGTATAAGATAGCCGTGGAGTGCTTGCAGAGGAAGAAAGAAAATACACCTATCAGATCAAAGTACGGTATCGAGAATTGGGACTATTTTAGGAAGTGCTGCTCTATCTATTTCACCCTACCCTACCCCGGCTGTAGTACATGGGAAACCCTGGCTTACCATGTACATGTCTGTATTTGGCCAATGCCTCCAATCGAGCCGCGTCGAAGCTGTGCAACAAAATACAACCTGAATTAGTTTCTAATAATTAGGTACCTAGGCAAGTTTATATTTGTTGCATTTCTCATCATCAGCTGGACTTTCGACTTTATAAGACAAGCATAGACTTCCAGGTATAGAGATATCTAAGAAGCCTCCTTATTTTCAGTAATGTTTGCCTTGAGGGTGAATATCACCGTTTGATATTAATTTAGCCGGCACGTATTATCTCTCTAACGATAAGCATTCATTCAGATCAACTCGTCTTTTGATCAAAGATCCATTGATGATGAATGTTTCCATTGCCATTGATATACGATACCTTATATAGTATGTGCTGCTTTAACATATGATGTCACTTTGCGGCTCTTCTAAAACGAACCGACAACGGTTTGTTGGTGGATGTGTTACCTAATGGAAATGGTCAACCGTACCAGCGCCGCGGGTGAACACGAATCATACCTGTCGATTATCAACGGATACAGAAGACTTCACTAGTTGTCAAATAAATCCGGGGTATCAATATCTAATAGACTGATTCAAGTCTCGATTTAGCTTGAAGCAATTTCAAACGTCCAAATACCTTTTTGAAGATCTGCTAATTTGCAATTGTTCTCCTTTTTATATCACAGGGATTATGTACCTAGGTATTTGGATGGTAAATCACGTTTACGAGAAGAGAGACAGAAGACTAAAGCACACATCACGCGACGATAAGTCAGGTACCTATGTAGAACTTTGAGAATACAGATTTGAACAAGGCGGAGATTCGAGATCAACCAAATAGACGCCGGTGCAGAAATTTACGCTTGGCAGGATAACTCCGGCATTGGATTGCTGTTCGGTGGCGTCTATAAGTCTGGCTAGCCCGATCGTAATTCATCGAATAGGGTTGGATATAAAGTAGACAGTGTTATGTGACTCTTTCCCGTGTCAGGTGATATGTCCTACTGTGATGTCGAATAATGCCTACATTAGGCTTGCAATAGTATGTGAGATAGAAGATGCAATTGGGTGTTTAAAATCGAGTCAATTTCCTAAACCTCAACGCCTGCGTATGTGCCCATGCATGTGTACACCGGTGTCAGAGTCAGCTTAACAATCGTGCCTTCGCCTGGCTCTGATTATTCCCATTGCTTCTACGTACCCCATGGATCAACAAAAGCTACCCCAGGCAAGATGGGCTTTTCCATTGGTTCAACCATCCCTCGCTCATACATCAAGAGCCATACAGCATCGGGATCTACAGCCTCCAGCGCAGCCTTGGCCTCAGGATTCGTAGGTAGTGTGTCTGCTAGCAATAGGAGGATCTGATCGAATACGTCGTCATCAATCTGAACAAATGACACGATGGCGACGAGAAGCTCCTGCACTGCCTCCCAAGTCTGCGCGGCTTGAGTAAATCTGCCTAGGCCCGTGCTTGACACGGCTCCGACTACCGTGCTCGACTCTTTGCCCTCGACACCGTTGCGAGAACGGGTTGGTATCAGGATATCGCGGTCTTGCTGATCATCGCGATTCGCTCTAGCTTTAACTTTCGCTCTACTGCTCGATTGGGTCGCGTCTACCTTAACTTTCCTACACCACTCACCGAGCTTATCCCACCATTCTGTCTTGATTCTCGTGTTAAGGAAATCACCGGCACTCTGGCAAAGCGTAGCCAGTGCTTTGCAGGCCGAGATTGTAACGAACGACTCAGAATCATACAGCCTCTCAACTAGAACAGGCCAGACCGAATTGACAAGAGGTAAAAATGCGTCCTCATCAGGTGAGAGCGCCGGGCAGACGGTAGCTAGAAGTTCCAGGAGCGATTTTCGCAACGTTGGCGAGGGGGATGTTAGATAATGTTGCGTTAGGTCGGTGATACGAGTAAGAATCTTGAAGGTGGGTGTTTTAGGGGGTGGAGGCTTCTCGACTTCGGTATTAGGCTCTTCGTCATCTTCATCATTCTCGGGCACGGTTGGATTTATCTTTTTCCAGGGGCGTTCTGGATGAGATTCTATATTTTCGCGGTGAAGTTCTTCCAGCCGCCGCTTTTCTCGTCTTTCTATCCGGCTAGAGAGAATATTGTAGATGTCTTCGGTCGTGACCATGGCTTGTAAAGTTTTCTTATGGTCTTTCGCTGATGACTTCACTGCATCTAAAAGTAAATGGTCGGAGTGTGACCCTTGCTGTACTACTTCTGTAAGCACGCTAAACAAGCTCTCCGCAAATAAAGGGTATCCGTGATAGTTGTCGAGAGCCGCGAAGATCGATGCGATCACATCGTCGAGATACGGTATCAATTTTGGACCGGTAAGCCTTATCATCATTCGTAAGACTTGAGTTGATGTTGGGGATATATCAAATGTGTTCAAACGTAAGGATACCGAGTTGACCATGTAGTCAACATTCTCGATGATTAGGTCAGTGACATTGGAGTATCCGCATGCCATTGCAATGCTATTGAGACTGATGATCGCATGATCCCGTAATTTAGGCACCCCGGAACCTAGAAATGTCGTGATAGGGTACAATACATCAATAAGCTCTGGACGAAAGCTTTCTTTCATCCTCGAAGCGGCAAAGGTCGTAACTTCTAAGGCGAGAGCTTGTAGTCGCCAGTCAACCTCTTCTGCCTCGGATTGGGAATCTAGGACTGCAACGGAGAAAGAGTAGAGCTCTTGGAAAATTGGTTCACTCTCGTCTGTTATACCAGTTGCCGGGCTTAAATCGAGGAAGTCATCTAAGTCCGAGGACTGAGATAGGCTCGACTTCATCAGTTCGAAGGCTAACCAATACGAGACAACCTGACTAGGCCCCGTAGAATCTCGGGCGTAGGTCAATAAATCGTCGGCTAATTTACCTTGCTGAGAGATAGACCCGACTTTCGATAGCAAGTCAAGGAGCGCTATTCGCGTAGACTTCTCGGTTTCTTGTGAGATCAGGATAGGCGGAAAGGTATTAGGACCATCCTGCCTAACCACATCCATGTTTAACTCAATAGCATTCGAAGGAAGCTCCGACATCCCGCTTGATTTCGATGCTAGGACAAGTGCAGTCGTACTATCCCTCAAGGAGGCGGCTAGCGAGTCGTCTAGGATAGATGAGTCAATCTGAAGAGTTGTGATGAAATGCTGGCCTTTTATGAGGTTTCGAATCGCTTGTTGTTTGATCTTGTCATCGCTGGATTGTACTATCCGAGGAAGACTTGTAACCCAATTGTATACCGTAGTCTTGATTGTGTCTCCGAGTTCCGGGTAGATCCTAGCTAGATCAGCTAGACTTGTCTCGAATACCGACTTCTCTTTTTCTCCATTTGCTAATATCATAGCACTCTCAACAAGTATGGATGCACATTCCGCAAGAGATTCATGGCACTCGTCTAGAAGGCTGATGCACAGTCTCTCCAGGGCAACCCGTATGTCGTCGGAATCGGCATTCCGTAACTTTAGCACACTTGCAAGAGCAAGCTTCACCTTAGATGTAGTTGCCTTCAACCACGATGGCGATAGGACCTTGCTCTCGCTAGTGTTTTCGCTTTCATTTCTTGCTTGCTTCTTCATTATCCCCATGACTTTTATGTCTCCTAAAACCCTAGTAAGTACATCCTTCATGGTATTGATACCGCCAATTAAGACTCTTCTCTGGTGTTTATATGCCGCAGGAGGTGTAAGTAGCCTGCTAAGAGACGATATTATTCCGGGTAGAAAAGTAGCTAAGGCGGCTTGATCCCTAATTGCGACCAGGAGCGCATCCAGCGCTCCCAGCCCCTCAAGTCTAATGTCGGACGTTTTGCCATCCGTAATGCTGTCTAGTACGACGGTGATAGCATGACCCAAGGCAGGTATCGCATTTGTATCTACCAGTGCGGCCGCTCCGGCTAACGAGGAACCAGTAGCTTTGATTAACTCCGTCAATGCCCTCAGTGCTTCCAGTTCTGTCTCCTCTGGAATCTCATTTTTCTTCTCCTGGCCGGGAACACCACCAATGATGAAAGTAAGAAATATGAAGAGCTGCTGAGAAAGTTCATTTGGAACCTTAGATTTCCATCCATAATGAATTAATATTCGCAGGCATTTAATGGTTAGCTCTGTCAATCGAATAGGATATTGCTGCTGATTTCGTAAAATGTTGGAGAGTGGGAAAAAGATATAATCAGCAAGCTTCTCATCCAAGACAGTCTCATCGACAGAAATCTGCCGATCTAGGACGGTAGAGAGGTCTTCGACCACGTTTAGTAGATCCTTAGCACTCGCTCTCTTATCGGATACACGGACGGTTAAATTATTGATGGCGACGCATCGTGGTTTGAGCTGTCTTAAGATTAGTAATGCACTCCCATTACCACCAACAGCGCATTTGACAAGGGATCATCAAACCTCTTTGAAAAATTCATTCCTAGTGGCGGAAGAGTTACTATCCATCTTAAGATATATTCGTCATTTTAGTCATAAGTTTAGCGTTTGCTATAAAATGATGCGATGAGTTTAATGTTGTGCTGTCGATGTTTCCTCGTTTGAAATAATTAATTGTAGGAGATTGACTGACTGACGTAGAAAGTACCTAACCTAATCTCCTAATATTATGCTTCTATCCAATTATGCATTATACATTATGCACTATGCACTATGCATTTAGACATATCCCGCAGGTGACTTCAACACTGGAGAATTCCACACATCAATGAATTAATAAGAGCTCATCTCAACCTAAAGTTTTAAAATTCTGAAATTGCAAGTCCTTTGAGCAAATATATGTTAATTCTCATCAGCTGAAAGGGAAGAAGATGGCGCCGTCGGGAACCTTTACTACGACGGTGCACCCTTTCGAATCCCCAACAGCCCACGCCTGTGCTTATGAAGTCGGCCTCGCCAACGCAAGAAATGCTCTCGTATTCGTCGGTGGGCTCGGTGATGGACCTCACACAGTGCCATATCCCCGGGCGATAGCTAAGCGTCTAGAATCGGAACCTAACCTAAGCTATTCTGTCTTTGAATTCAGGCTGTCAAGCTCTTTCTTGGGCTTTGGCTTTGGTCGTCTAGCTAACGACGTAGCTGATATATCGGCTCTCGTTAAGTATCTGCGGAGTATAGGAAAGGAACATATAGTCTTATTAGGCCATTCCACCGGAAGCCAGGATTTAATGGAGTATACATCGCCATCCCATAATGCCGCGCCGGTTGAAGGGTACATTCTTCAAGCACCAGTATCGGATCGCGGCGCGATAGCGTCGGAGATGGGTGAATCTAAATTAGAGGAAAGCCTCAAGATTGCCAAACAGCTTATCACTTCTGGTAAGGGCCACGAGCGTATGCTGCCTGAAAACCTCTCATCTTCCTTCCATGATACGCCGATATCTGCGTCGCGGTGGTACGCGCTTGGAGCAGCCGAGTACGTAATTTATTACTCAACGTTCAACTCTTTATGACACCTATACCTGACTACCTCTTAATAGCGGCGAAGACAACTACTTTGATCCCGGGCTCCCAGATGACATAGTTGGGCCTTACTGGAAGCGAGTAGATAAGCCAATCCTTATACTTCACTCGGGGAATGATGAATATGTGCCAAGTTCCATCGATAAAGATGCGCTTGTTCAGCACTGGAGGACACTTTGCCGGCCAGGCATCGCGAGTGAACTCTCGGGTACGATCCCGGGCGCCGGCCATAGAGTAGAGGAGCCCGAGGCGGAAGAATGGCTCGTCAACACGGTTGTTAAATTTCTGCAAGATATTAAATAATTGAGATTTCCGGTAACATGAGTTCGGATAGCTCATTCTCATCATAATTACTTCCCGTTATCGAGGAATAAAATGGGAAATTGAGCTATCAGATGATGATGATTATACGAATCTGAATCAGATTTGACCCCTTCTAACGGATTGCGGGCGCTAGTCTAAGCCGCGCTCGCTACTTCGAGGTCGGCGATCGTACAGAGTTCGGACACATCCTTTAGATTGTCATCGCCGAATGCCTCAGGTGAACACCGGTAGGACGTACTAAAAGTGCTGCTACAAATTCCAATACCTGACCTTCCCCTCTTCTAATCATTTCCCAAATCCAAACATTTTCAATTCCAAAGCAAGTGAAGAAACTCAACATAGTCGACATTTCATTACTCGCAGCCAGTCTATAAAGATGTGTTTCGGCGCAACGTGTCCAACCTGCTGTTAGTAATTTCTCAATATATACTCGGACCTCAGCTTTACCTGCGGATTTAGTGTTGTTAAATTCGACTTATGTATTAATGTTATCACAGCAGGAAAATCCTGGCGGGGATGCGGTTCGCATATCCCGTCGGCTCTCGCGGGGGTCCCGGAGAAGCAATGGTGCACTTGCCAGCCGCAAGTCACGGTCGACGGAAAACCCTACCCTCCGTCGGCAAAGATGGCGATTCCCGGCCTGTCTTGGCTTGGTAGTATATTCGGAAGCCGAGGTGGGCAGGGTACCGGCGGTACGGATACGAAGGGCAAGGGAGAGCTTTGACTTGGGTATTACCTATCCGATTTTGAATGCGGCTATTGAAGCTTATTGCTCCGTTCCTCGCAACTTGGCTTCTCCTCACCAATGCCCCTCTCCCCTCTCCCCTCTCTTAATCATCATCTCAACCCCACCAGAGATAAGTAACCCGAGCTAGGTCCATGAGGTAATGAGGTAACTATATTATGTACCTAGGTTACTTGATAAAAGATATCAGCTCGAACTATCAAGCCTCTCTTTTAATTTATTCAAGATCCTATGGCGGGCTGTATTTCCTGTCTGCTTATCCTTGGCTTATATCCATTTAGGACTTATACTTATGTATAGGGACCTATACTCGTATTGCTAGGGGAATAGTCTAGGGTATCGTTTAAAAATGTTACTCCTTAACCCCTTCCTACTAGCTGTCGCGTGCTTTGCATTGAGCATCTTATATGTCTGGAAATGTATCGCTTCTCCTCTACGAACCCTGCCTGGTCCAAGGATCTCATTATTCAGCTCATGGATTCTTAAGTATCATGAATTACATGCCCATCGCACGAGATATGTACATAGCCTTCACCAGAAATATGGTCCCGTTGTCCGGATAGCCCCGAATGAAGTATCATTTGCGTCTCTCGAAGGCGTGAAAGAGATTTACGGTTCGGGTGGAAGCGGCTATGATAAGACGGAGTTTTATAATCTCTTTACAATATATGGTCGAAGGTAAGGTACATCGCCAAGTAAAAACTAGTTGAGGACTCCTAGGTTAGATATCTTAACGAGCACACGAGCTTACAAAAGATCGCACAGGACTATGTTTAGCACCTTGAAAAGGGAGGATGTTAGTCCCCCCATCAACCACCCGATCTACGAAAAGTCAAATCCTAATAGACGTTTAGCACGCTAGGAGGAAAAGAGTCCTCGCAGACCGATACGCCAATACTAATATCCTAAAATCGGAGTCGCTCCACGGGATCAGAGAACGGTCAAACCGATTCGTTGAGAGGTGCTCAAAGTTTGCCGGTGGAAGTGTTGACATATTTGTAAGTGAATCTGGACAGATACTAATAAATGACATGCTAATTAGAAGTTACCTAGATTTGTATGCCGATATTCGTTAACTCTCAGGGGGCTCACTAATGAGACAAACTAGGCCTACACGACTATGCGTTTGATTGCGTGACGCATCATCTTTTTCATCCCTACGGATCGGATTCGCTCCAGAATCCAAAAGACGAGGAAATTATGAAACAGGTGACTTTTGATGATAGCCTTCAGAGTCAGTCTCGTCCTAAGCCCATGCACACCTCTGGTTATGCTAATAAAAGCCAGATCGTCTAGTCGAGTACTATAACCCAGGCCTACACAAGATAATCGGCAATGTTCTATCTTGGTTTGCTAAGCCGCGTCAGACACCTCTAGCAGACGAGTTGGTCTTGTCCGCGAGCGCGAAGACTGGTCCTGCGCAGTTTACTCTGCTGAGTCGTATGCAGGACAAGAATTATGAGATGGAGCATATTGACATGGCAGCCGAGTGTCTCGATCACATGGCTGCGGGAATAGACACCACCGGTGATGCTTTATGTTTCCTGATGTGGGAAATCTCACAGCCTATATCATTCTATGTCCAGCAACGTCTCCAGGAAGAGCTCCGTGCCAATCCCGAAGTGGCGTTTGATAAACTACCCTACCTCGACGCCGTCGTCATGGAGGGACTTCGTTGCTTCCCGGCAATCCCCATGTCCCTCCCACGATACGTCCCTTCTGGCGGTCGTAACATCGATGGTTATATGATCCCCGAGGGAACAATAGTGAGCTGCCAAGCGTACTCTACTCACCGGATCGACGAAAGTGTATTTCCGCAGCCTGACACATTCGATCCGGATCGCTGGCTACAGGAGGCAGGAGAGTTGGAGAGAAAGCGGCTATTCTTCGCTTTTGCTAGTGGTGGTAGAGGCTGCATCGGGAAGCAGTAAGTCACAACCGAGCCTGATTTTTAAACAACGTTGAAAATTACTAACGGCAATAAATAGCTTGGCGCTCGCGGAGATGAAGACCCTGCTCAGAGACGTTTACTCACGGTATACTACCGTACCTGACCCGTCTATGACTGCCGAGGATATGGAGATGTCCGATCAGTTAATCTCTTCGCAACCTCGTGGGAAGAAATGTCTTTTGACGCTTATCCCTCTAGGGGATGGGGTCTAAGGAGGTTGAGTATACATAGGTAGGTTGGTGAGAATGTAAAGCTTTGCATGTCGAATGTATTCAAAGTCTATATGAGGTAGTGTACCTAATGAAACTGATACGTTGGTCGATGCGTTAGCCCTGTTCCTATCCTACCCTAGATGTGTACGTGGTGAGTGCGTCGTACGATATCATGTGCCATCAAAGGCTGAATTTAGTTCCGAGTCGCGCAAGGGGTTTTACGAAGGTTCAAACAGAGATTGCTATCGTGGTCAGATCTCATGGTAGAGAGGTATTCGTCAATGTGCCTTTCACTGCGCTTAACTCGGCCAGAGATATTATATTGGTGCTTTTTCCATCTATCAGCGTGACCCCTTGCCAAGCCTGACTCGTACGAGAGCTAGAACCCAACAGGAGAGGCCTTGGATACATACATAGATAGATATAGATGAACCCATCATATGATGGAACGGAGCGTGCCATATTACTAGTGGAGTAAGTATATCCCTCTTTCCTACTCCAGTATGCAGCTCGCTTGTCGAGATGTCCCGTCGGGTTGATTTCTTTGCGAAGCGAGGAGTTTATCGGCGAGTCCCTAACTCGAGGGGGCTTGAGAGGCACGGACGAACCCGAGGGCGGCGTCCGGGGTTGGCGGTCTTATCGTCGACCTAGCTTTGGACGTGCTATTAGTGAGAACGGCATGAAGAGTGTCTCACAGGGTATTTCTCTGTGCGCAAGAGGATCACCTCCGCCACAGCTCTAAGCTAGATAGGAGTGGCCGGGGAAAAGTGAGTTTAGATAAGCTTGGATGGGACCTCAAAGCATTCTGTATACAATTTGATCCCTAAAATAATGTTAGCCTACGGATCGTTCGACTGCACACAACAGAATATACAGATATACAAAAACTACCTACTTACTACTTCGATATTTTTAAAAAGGGTCACTCTAAGGAGACATGTCTCTTTGAAACAATATTATTACGATTTCTTCATTTTCCTAGACATCGTAAGAGAGGATTCATATATAGGAGTATTATCTTCATCGTAAGCATTAAAATGTATTATGAAACAATTAATCCCCGGAGAACTCTGGGCCATCATATTCTACTTGGGCACGGTGATGATGATTGCCATGGCGAGACCCGATGGTTTGGAACTCATTTGGGTAGACCTGTGGGGAAGGGCTCACAAGTATATGGCTTGTGATGCTACTTTGCTAAACAAGGCTATTAATACCGCTGTTTTAAGACACTAGCACCTAAGCTTTCGAAAGTATAGATTGATTATATTATAACAGGTTTATCATGAAATACTATGCGAAGAAATATGAGGTAATACGCCGGATAGGTCTTGTAGTAGGGTATTTCGAAGGCCAATAGATAATTTGCAACCTTACAGGGCGTTTAGGTACATGTGAAAAGACGACATAAAGGGATCAGCCACCGTGGTACTGTTCTAATACATTCACTAAGGAATTCATGAGAGAATAGGCTACATTTTGACATTGTAAACATGGTAAGTAAGTCCGTATGTATTTCTTAGTAGTGACTGTGAAGGTGAATGTTTATGCACGATCTACCGAGCTTGATCCAGTAGGCAAGACTCCGCGAGAAAAGCGACATTCTAGATTCTCAAGTCAAAAGGGATGTGGCATTGATGGACGGGGACTGACAAGGGGGCTCCATATGCATTCTTCTGCAGACAATCCCCGGGGATATGGTATCCTGCGTACCTTAATGCTACATTACATGCTCTACGATCGGTCTGCAGCTGTATGCAACCCTCAAACGAGGCCACGGACTCTCGGCCAGCCACGGGACTGGGTATGTTGCATATGCTGGGCTAAGTTTCTCCTTGACAGGCCTTGGCGGATCCTGCAACTGGACGAGCTAAGTCGGATATCGGTTGTTGAAAGACGTGCAGTTTCCTGTGTGTCTAACAGTGTTGATCTTCCCACATGGGTTGATGCTTACAGGCAGCGTGGGGGTCAGAAATGTAAGAAGGGAGATCGGGGATAAGGTACGGATGAAATATGGATTGGATGGAGTGAGTAATCCATACCTATCCAATCCATACCTATCCCATGCATATGGTAATCTAGATTAAGTACGGGACTAGGATGGCGAGTATGTATTAGTGCAAGCGAGGGGGAGCATGGACAGCACTAGCGCTTGTCACCTCGAGCTGTGAAAAGAAACAGGGGGTTTCCTTTGGGAACACCCGAATTTAGCGGATATGTACGTCGGTATCTAAATCTACTTGAAACCCTGAACTGACTTCTTACATGTTCTAGAAAAGCCCCTATTCAGTAAAGGGCAAGTTCAGAGCCGATAGGAATCTGCAACAGATAGACCCAACCTAAAGGGAACTCCGGACTCTTCTTTGCTTTTTGTGGCACATAACCTGGTCTTCGGGACTAGCAGGCCAACGACCCTCCATCGCAGAGCGAGGTATTTACGAATGTAGTGTTACGCCACGATATCCGGGTCCAGCGACAGCCTCGTGGCGAAGACGAATCAGTACCTAATGTAGTAACAAGAAGAAAATAACATCGTTTGTTCTTCCCTTTTGTATATATTCTGCTTACAACCTCCTTCGCCGCTGAACTCTGCTGATTATGACGTTAGAACGAAGACGAAAAGTACAAGGGGGGCAAAGAGATTTTTCATCCAGGTACCGAATCCGCGGCTGGATCTGGTCAGTCTGACGCAAACCCGCAGATAATCGACACTCTATATGTACACGATCCGGCAAAGTACTACTAGCATACCATAGATCTATATCTATATGCGGGTCAGCGTCAAAGCGACCTACCATATGGCAGCCCGATCCAAGCCAGGCGCGGTGCCGATGTATGAAACCGAAAGAGTAGGCTGCGCGTTGCGAGAGAGGAGGAACGAGAAAATAGGCGACGATCGTTTTCCTCAACGCCGTTCCGATGCTGCGATGGTGCTGTCACCAACCATGTCGTTCCCCCCCCCCTGCTCTTATGAGATATGACCTGTAGGATATCGGCATAAGAAGATTCATACCACCGATCCCTACTTTTCACTATGTTATGCATCATCTACTGTCGGTCCTGCGTTATCTTGCGTTATGTGTAAGTAATCCTTTTCGACACTGGTCCGATTTCCTCATAGCCACATTATTACCTACCTACCTGGTAGTTACCTGTTAATAGCGTAAGTTTGGATTGCCTCTTAGATGTATGTAGGTACGCAATCCTAATTTTTTCCGCCTCTCACCGCTCGTCGTTTGGGAATACCTTGACCATGTTTTATAGTCTTGGCGTACATGTTTTTTTTACTTGGGTCTGGTGGGCACATTAAACGACAATCCCGGATTGGTTCGGTGTCAGCTCCTAGGTAACATTGTACACTATCAGATGGTACAATTCAGGTCAGGGGCTTTGGGTTTTTTGTCGGATCAGCGGGTCAGCGGTCTCTTTTTTTTTCGTGTCACTTTTCAGATATCTATAGATTTGGAGATCCAGAAGAGACAGCTTCAGGTTTGTGTGCGTACCGTACATATGCACATGCACTATTATAACGTAATCTAGGCGCGTATTGTGCATTTGTTGGTACTGGCTCGGATCAAATTTGTATACCTATCATAAAGGAGATCTCTTAAAACTTTATCTGATAATGATACATTACTTACCCAGGTATGTAAGTAGACTACATGTTACGGATCCGTACTTTTACATCCAACAACGGAAATCAAAAAGCGGGACGGGCCTTTACCCGTGTGAGTGGAACCTGAGGATATAGATGCCTATTATAGCTAATCTGTCCGTTTATGGCATCCAATTATTCTTACCATCGTTGCTGTTGGAGGACAAAATAGTCTGCAGATTTGCCTAGGTGCATTCTACTATGTAGCTTGTCAAATAACATATTAGCCTGCCCATACTAACCCTGAACATGGTTGACACCGTAGGAAGTAAGCACTTAAATCATATTGGATACTGAGTTCTACGCCGGTCGAATCAGAATCAAAATCTCATCGGGCTCGGCTAGAACATCGTCTTGCTTGCTATGCCCCAATACGGAAGGGGAAACAAATCTGAAGTCTGAAGATAGTATAGCGTAGAAGCGTTACTTCTTTAAGCGCTCACTCGTGTCAATTACATCCTAGCAAGAAATATCTAGACGTCAACACGTGGATCACATGTCACAAGCTGCCTAGGTTCCTCCCACTTAACCGGAACTGTCTAAAGCAGAGCACAAAACAATTTACCAAACGAGCCAGCCCAGCCTCGGTACCGCTTACCAAGCTGAGTCCTCCATTTTTGCCCTCTTCCGTTCTCCCCTTTTGCTCGCTCGTCGATTCAGAATATCAGTACAACGTAAATAAGAAAGGAAAGGAGAGTAAAGGGTAAGATAACCTCCACTATGGACTAGCTATACCTGAAAATACAACCAAAAAAAAAAAAAAGAATAAAACCCAATGATCGTGACGACATAATCTCAGCTCGAAAGAGAATTGTAGTAACACGGGAACAAGAACAGACAACTGCCACCATCTCTTGTGCTAGGATAGAATAACCTCTACTTGCCTCACCATGCGACCAAAGCCCGAGTCTTGCGGGTGAAGCGTGCAAGTATAAAAGAACTGCCCCGTTAGCTCCCCCTTCCGACTCGTGTAAACCGTATGCCGCCCAAGCTATGCAATGAGACGTAACCAACTCGTGTGTTTATGATATAGTAGTAGTCCGTGAGAAAGCATCGAAGCCGCCCTTTGGAGTAATTTCTCCCCGTTGATTGGTTTACCGCACCTTGATACTTCACCATTGCCGGCCCGCGTTCTCGTTCCATCGGTAGTTTCGTGTTATCGCATGACGCTCGCAGAGTAGGTATCGACGGTACAAGGTACAAATGTGACAAGGACTGGCCAAGCTTGAAGCATAAACAAAATAAATAGATGCAAACTGTTAGACCGGTCACGCCGAGGCTCTCTGTGAAATTGAAAGACGAATTGCCTCCGCCTCATACGCGTATGCGAGTAGAAAAATTCGATGGCGGTGTGTAGTAATATAGTAATTGCCGCCCCTAATTAAAATGAATCGATATTCAAGAAGGACGCCAGCGTGCTCTAGACGGATAGCATCCGGCCTCTGTCGTCCGAGAAGGCTACTCTGTATTGAGTCTCGAGGCAGCCAGTCAACAATTCGCGTTGACTTAATGCCAAGACCCTCAGCTCTCAAGCCAAGGTGAACAACTAACCCATCGAGGGCTACGCCGCACGTATGCAGCGGTGTTCACAAAACATATACAGTTAATGAGTTGCCTTAAGTTGGGGCGCAGACATTAGATAGGACTCTTTAGTATGGCTCTTTAGTATGGCGAAGACAGCCGCCAACATAGCCAGTTGACAAGGCTATAAGTCCCCGTCGACTAGCGGCGGGCCTATTGTGTAGGGTGCCGAGGAAGAGTATCACCCTTCGTACCCGACCCCGGAAGAGATCCTGGCTCGTGAGGCATATAATTAGTGAAAGTAGGTTGGGGGAGTGAACGAATCATCCCGTCGTGTTGTGTATTATGGCCCCCTCTTGGTAGACCGTCGAATGATGCGCCCATATACTGCTGGCTTTGGGCCATTGGGACCCCTGTGTGGCCGACAAAAGGCTGATGAGCGTTGCCGGGCTGCTGTGGGAAGGTATAAGCCGATGGATTACTAGGTGCCGCGGAACCGGTTTGCCATTGTTGATACATGGTTGGGGTTGCCGGGCTCGCGTATTCCGATGGCGTTGTGAACATAGACGATCTTCTGCTTGAATCGTGCGGACTGGTGTACATATCATGGAGGCCTAGGTTTGTAGATGGATGGAGGGGAGCTTGACTGGGCATACTGGGCGCTTCCACAAAAGTCTGACGCTCGGTACCTATTTCAGTGCCCAAAACCGGCTGGGGGTATTGAGTACCGCGAACTGGCATCTCCCCTACGAATGCATCTCCAGATATTTGAGTCGTGGGGCTTTGCTCAGTGCTATGCGACTGAGTCATGAGCGTTTGTGGCATATTTGCTCTTTGCGGGGACGAGCTGGAGGAATTGGGAGCTGGATTGTGTTCGCCCTCATCTCTCCCAGGTGTTACATCCTCGGTGTCAGATACATACCCCTGACTAACACGGTCGTTGGGCATCACGTAGACGACGGTTGAACCATCTATAATCATGATTAGCACTGACTTACTATACAACAACCGACTTTGGACTACTTACCAATTTGGCCATCTTTATATCGTTCCTCGAGATGAGCAACCTTAAAGATTTCCTTCAAGTAAGGCTTCTTTTGCAGGTTGCTGGGGTTGTCCTTGTCGGTGAAGAATGACGACAGGGCTTCATTAGTAACCTCCTCTAGCTTACTCACATTGAGATAAAGCTTTTGGATGCTTGGGTGTTGAGTATGATTCGGCTCGACTATCATCCGAAGAATATGGTTGAGGAGGTGAACTCGTTCTAAGACTATTGGTCAGCATAAGTAATGTTTTTACCGGTTTGTAGCCGCCTTACCGCGTTTGTACAAATGGTCAGGCTCCTTGTGCCTAACCTTGTGTTCTCGAGTTGGCCCCCAAGGCTTTGGCCACCAATCGGGTGCTTTTTCATCTGCACCTGTATAAGGGTGTGTTGACTGCTTTTTGGGCTCAACCGCCTTCACCCAAGCTTTGGCAATTAATTTGCATGCGCTCTGCTGAATGGTCTTGAACCGCTCTTCATAAAATGTCCAAACGGCCTTGTCATCGCGGATGGTAAGGCCTCTTTTTGAGGGGCTTGATGATGCTGTAGGTTCGTCATCATAGTTCTCGGGCTCGCGCCGTATCATGCTTGCCCTTGGGCGTTTGCGAGCTTTGTAGTTTCCATCATCTTCGAAACTTGTTAAACTCATAGGCTGCCCATATCGACGCTCCTGTGCCCAACGCCTACCCGGGTCCATGGGGTACCGATTAATTTCTGTTTCGAAACCAAATTCTGGTTCGGTATATGCGGGGTTCGAAGCTGAACCGACAAGTCTTAGCTGAGCGCATTTGAAAGGTCTGATTGAAATTGGACTTACCGGACTGAACGCGTTGTAGTTCGCGACTGAGAGCGTCAACATCCAAAAACCTTGATATATTTATCCCCGGTATCGTGGGTGCTGTGAAGATATGGGGCTTTCCTTCTATGACGGGTATAACCACGTAGAATTCTGCTGAGATATTGCAGCACTCGCGTAAAGCTTTGTCGATAGCCTATACTATGCTCAATACTACATTTTCAAGAGAATGGAACTATCTCACTCACCATAGGAGGTCGCCGTATGTCTTGCGAGTCTGCGAAACGGCCCTCGTCGGGGACTGGTTCCATGGGAAATCTATCCTGATGGGGCCAATAGGCTGTTCGAGACGGGAAGTGCTCCCTCGGTTGGTTGGCGTCTTGCACCATGGTTGAAAGGGGGTAAGAAGTAGACGAGATTCGAATTTAGCTATTCACGGTAGGGATTATATTTCACGAGCTCGGTTTCACCAGCGGGTGCTGCCAACTTTGCAGAGCCTCCACTCCTGACAACGTCAGTTTATCACATGCAATGCTCGTCTCTAAGGTCCGGTCAGATCCTTTTCGACAACGTCGCCGATTCCCGACTTAGATGCGGTGTCGAAGTATGTCTCACAAATGGGAGCGGTAAGACGAGACTGGACTTGATAACGATGATGAAAAATGAAGACACCGGTTGAGTGCAGTCGATGGAGGATTGTCCGTCAGAGCTAGTATATGTTGTGACAAGGCAAGAAGAGATGGAGCGCGTGCTTGATATATGTGCGAGGGTGTAGTTAAACAAGAAGTTGTGACAAGATAAGAGTGTAGTACATTCGTATTGGCAGACTCAAACGGGCTTAAGAAGAGTTGGAGTAAACTGTCGATATAGAGAAGCTGGCCAGAAAGCCCAAAGCGCACGTCGAGGGCTGAGTCTCAGACGGGATAGCCTTTCTTTGTTTTAGAAACGGCAGCGGGAGCTTGCTTCCTAAGGAGGTTGGCAGGTCGGGGCGGACGGGATATCAAATAAATGTGCTATTAGACTTAGATGCAGAAACCTGGTGGGCGGCAGCGAACTAGGCCGAGCTGAGCATGGGTCAAGTGGCCAACAACAAAGAAAGGGCAATGCCGTAGCGTCAGAACTGAACAGCCTTGCGTATTCAGTTTAATGAGCTGAGCAGGCCCGTCCTAGATTCAAACGGGATCGTCAACTAGTCGCAAAGGTTACGCTTAAAGGACGGTGGATGTCCTCTTTCACTTTTACAAAGTTGTGAGACATCGAGTAGTGAGAGGCCACTTCACTTGCTCGTAAGTATGCTTCGTCTTGGCTTCCGAAGCTGTCTCAGAATCCACGAGAGGTCGTCGTGAGGGTGTAAAAGTCAGCTTAATATAAGAAAGAATTAGTATTCGCAGCTGGATATCATCTTCATCCATTTCTTTTCGAGCCGCAAAGCTGGGACGCACTGTGAAGACAATCGTATTAAATAGGTAGGCATTTACCAACCAATTTAGAGGGAGCCCATTGAACGAACGCTATGGATCTAGGTGAAAAGCGGCTAACTAGCTGAAGCTGGACGTCAGGTCACCACGAGTGCCGGCAGTCTAATGCGAGGGATAAGTGATGCGGCGGAGTTCAAAGGCTCGTAAAACCATGTGGTTCCCACACAGCTCATGCGGCAAGCGGCAGTGGTCCTCGGAGGGGGAGATAAGCAAAAGAAAAAAAAAAGAAAAAAAAAAAGAGCTGGCTCTCAAACGATTGCGATGGGGGGATCTATAGACTGGATGCTCGCGCAGAAAACAGATTGCGGCGGCGGGTTTCTTCTGCTATATGTTGAACTGATCAGGTCCCTTCTCGTTAATAGACCATGGCGAAATTGGAGAAAAAGAAAAGAGATCTAGACGACGGCGAGAGGCGAGGCCAGTGGAGAAAATAACTGCATGTAGTAGTCGTAGTCCCGTAGAGCGAAAGGAAAAATAAAAATAAAATAAAATAAAAAAATAGACCAAACACAAAGATGGCAAGGATCACGAAGCAGAATTCACGAACCCCCTGCCCCTCGTTTCTACGATAAGCTCGGGTGTTAAGACATGAGCAAGGACTAAATTCTTCCCTTGGTTTGCGGGTGTGTACGAAAGGGTACAGATGTGCGTATGCAAGCGGGGAGAAGAAGGTATGGGTATGGATATGGGTATGGATATGGGTATGGATATGGGCTTGCGGGCTTGCGGGCTTGTGAGGTAGGTAGATTACCTTAGGTAGTAATGAGGCCGTGTGGGTTTTTCTTGCGAGGGGTCCTGCTGTCAGGGGGACGGACAGGCAAGGAAAGCTCTTTGAGCAAGCTATGATATCCCCAAGGGCCCGAATGTGTTTAGAGCAGGGGGCTTTAACGGATTATGGATGGCGGCATTATTGAGGCCTTGTACAGTACAATACATGGATTGACGTGCCCAACCAATACGATGCTCTCCTGGTAGCAGTGGGGGAAGAACATACAGAATAGACAGGCGACAGGGCTAGATGGGCGTTGCCTTTTGCCTTTTGCCTTCGCAATTGTTAGCAGGTACATACGATACCAGGGCCATAGGTAATGGATGTTTATGTACGTTGACGTTTGTATACGGGAGATTGCCGAAAGAATCGGGACTTAAGATTAGGTATAGTTATTTTTGCAATGTACATAAGCGCGCACGTTTTTTCGAGAGATATACATAGTATCTACATCGTATCTACCTGACCTACATACCTTTGTCGAATTCAGCAGAAACAACTTCAAACGGGGAAACGGCTTGAGCACTCCTTAATAAGCACCTCTTTATCTACCTAACCAACGTGTTCATTAACTGCCGTTAGTTACCTTGTAAGTTGGGCGTTCTTCCATCTTTCGGCAAGCGTCTAGACACATACGGAACATGTTCCGGATAGCATAGCGAAAGAAGAAGATGCCAATGTAGAAAAACCCCAAGTAGTTCAAGCAAGAAGACGAAACTGGAGAAAGAGAAGCATGTGGAGAAGTAGAGACCAGAGAATGATCACGGTCTGATGACTCTGCATAACGTGTGGGAGTAACCCCTGTGAAGTGACAAGGGGTAATGGAATAGAATTGGATGCTCTTAGCTTATTAGCGGGAGGAGTGGATTTAAGTGGCTCTGTAAAGTGGACTTACAAGACTTGGGAATGGTTCCGGGGCGGTGCGTAGTGGAGCTTTATGGGGCGACCCGAATAGCCCGGCGGCGGGAGGGATTTGCTAGGGGAGAGCCTCCCGAGCCCTGGGTATGAGGGTATCAGGGTATTTGATTTACGCGTCATTTAAAGAAACTAAACTATGTCAAAAAAGACGATCTGAATCTGTTGGTAACTGAATTTTGACTTTAGTATGTGCATCTGAAGACTTTCTAATTAAAGATACGAAGTTGAGATTAAGTAACTGATTAAATAACAAAATGTCAAGACTTACGGTAAATACTTTACAAAATAAGAAGCTCTAGTTACCAATATCTGAACAAAGAAATACTTTTTAAGAACTATCCCAATACCAAGTTAAACTAGCCCAGGAGTAACAACTACAATACCTACACGCGCTATTCATGTCCGAGTTGGCCTAGTTGGTGTTACTTTGGCGCTTCGAATGGCGTGCTATAAAAGGAATATTATAGAACAAGCAAGTCCAGCTCGACAAGTATATAGCAAGAAGAAACCGAAACTCTTTGAAAGCATTATAGCAAACACATTATAAGGGAAATAAACTCTAATTAGTTACCTAGTCTACGTAAGTTTGGTAGAAGTATTCTAACGTTACAAATATCATGACAGACGTGTTGACGATATCTTTCCTTTCTTCAGCAAAATTGCAGGACCGGCGTCTTAATCAAACTACCTATTGAGATAGTTATAAATATTTCAGATCTATTGATTGACTTAACCTCCCCCACGTTGTGTCACCCCTTGTCGTGGCCCCAAGATCTAAACTCCAACGTAGATCAACCCAAACCCAACGGATGGGTTGCTTAATTACCGTTCGTCTTTTTGCTTCGTCAGCAAGCGACAATGATAGTCAATCGCCGGGCACCAATCGTGTTGGAGCGCCCAACTAACATGGCCTTGCTAGACTGCCAGGGCGCAATGCCCTCCTTGACCAATACTACTTACTCAAACAAGATGGGTACGGTATCGAACAGTACATGATAGGAAAATGCAAACGCTCTGTCGCTCCGTCTCTTGGTTTGGTATCAGGTAGAGATGTGAAAAAGAGGCCCAAACACGCGTCACCTGCCCATCATCAGCATCATGGGGACGCCATCAGCCATCGCAGTTCGTCGCTAGTTCTAATTTATGCTTGTGTTTCTCTCCGCATCAGCACAGGCTTCTCGAATCTGCGGGCGACCACTGATGCATCCGGGTAAATGAGGCGTGCTATGTTCTCACTCGTCACTTTCGATATGTGGGGGTTTTCGGAAAACTTGAAGATCTGGATCTATTAGTTAACCTGAATGGTACATATATGTATAATGATCGGGCTCTGATTAGTACTTCCATCTGTAGGTTCGCGTAAAGCTGAGGAGGTTACAAGGATCACCCCGAGAAGGCTGGCATGCTAGTTTATAATACATCTTATTGATGAATGGAACTTTCATCCTAGTCGAGCCTCCTAGGTTGTCTTTTCAATATCTCTGAAGGCAAACCTACAAGCCACAAAGTATCAACTACCTTACCTATGTAGAGCAAGGATGATGTATTCTGGGGTTGAATGTTTATGCATAGCTGAGATGTGCTACACGTATTTAATAGGGTCGTATTGTGACCGTGAAGGTGCTCCTCTGCATAGTATTAGATACATGTCTATATTCGAATGCGCCGTCACGCCGCAGAGAAGGTTCAGAGTGGGAATATCAGGTGCTGGTGTGAAGATGCGAGTACGTGCGTCTCCCCTGACCGTCGTCAGCGTGATGAGTGTTTCGATACCAGCATCTAGAGATACCAGCAAATAAAAGGCAGATGAACGATCAACCCTATTACATACGCCGCCACCCAATACTAACCAACACTGCTTTTCCTCCGGTAACAACCATGCTGTTATTATATTGCTTTTCTACGGATTAGTGATATACCTACTACATACTGTGCGTATGGCCCTTGCCGCCCCGGCATAAGTCCCACCGCACGTTACCCAATAACACGATCTCCAATCGAAGCTGAGGACGTATAAGTGGTACAGAATGACTCGCAACGCCTGACACATAATTCGAAGATTAACAGACCCGATAACTCTTAACCATTCCTCTGCCTTCCTCGCTTAGAGCACCGATTTCATCTACACGTGCTTCGGGCCGACAGCCGCAAGCTTTTCACTCGGAACTGGTGGATTTTTGGGTGAGCCGGCGGGAACAACTTGTTGGAAGACCTACCAAGGAGGCTTCTCGCCCTGCCATGCGCAATCAACTAGTACCATGTCGGCGCGATCTCGATCGTCTTCTCTATACTCTGCCGTGGGTCAAAAGAACTAGGGACGTTTGTGTCAGCATGCGAAATGAACGGCGCCATACGGGCTATATTCCTACGTAAGTATCGATTATTCAACAGGGACCAGGTGTCCGGAATGATTCCAGCGGCACTTTGACATGTCTCAACGGCGTGCCGGACCTCGCAGATCGTTGCTTGCGATGCCATTACCTCCATGCTGTCTTTCTTACTAGCCTGTGAATGGCTTGCGTTAGATTTAATGCTAAAGGTGGGAGAGCTTGTCTCGTTTACGTGAAACCGTCACAGCGTTGTAACTGTCTTTGCATTTTTAGGGCCTATCCGCCTTGATAGAGTCCTACATGTACATTCATCGGAGTTCTGGGCCTCATAACTCCCCCACGACCACTACAACCACATTGATTACTTGAATGTTTCCTAGAACCTTTGGCTCGGGTTCTAGTTCGCTCGTAGCTTACTCTAGAAGCTTATCGGCCGGAGGGTAATCATTTAGTTTTCATTAGTGTAGACTGTTTGCACGCCCCCTTGAAGAACGGGTTCAAATATCTCACACGGTTCAAATCCAATTGGCCATTTGCTAGCATACGCCTCGCAACTCGCAAAGGGGCGCTGACAAGTAGCCCTCTTTAGCTACCATTCTTTGTATTGTAATCTAACGAACTTTCAACTATTGCCCTAGGGTCTGCTCCCCGGCGCCTTTTGTGTGCAATAAACGCCTGATGATACGATCGATCCATGGCCCCCGCCTGTCTACCGAAGTATCGGGTCGATCTCGCCCAACCAAGAACATCCCTTTCGGACTTTAGTTCCTTTTTTCTCACCCGAATTCGAATTCCCAGGCGCAGTGGATAGGGGGAAACGGTCACGTATAAACTTCAGAACCAACATGAGTTTGGGACCCTTATCCCACGCGCAAAAGCATTGGATTGAAAATCCTTAGCATCACATGGGTTCTTTTTTCGCAACGTTACATATGTTCTTTCAACCTTGAGACGTCACAGTAGTGGGCCAGGATTACGACCGGCGAAAAGAGTAAAAAGATGATCTTTCTACTTTTACCATAAGTCTTTCTTAATTAGGTCGTTGTCCACTCCTATTGACAGCAGGTTGGCCGCCGAGAACGAACTATTGAGTCGATGCGAGCAGTACCTAGTCGTGAACATAACAGCTAATGACGACGGAGAATCTCCTTGCTCTCCAGTATATGCCGCAGGTGTCAGCAGCCGTGGCGTTCAACCATTCCACTGGGCTCGAAGTAGTGTGTCCCAGAGACGCCACAGTCGGGAAAACGTCTACTTTGACCTAATCCGTAAGGCTACTGGGCTAGTGGAGGACAGTACTTGGCCAAACGTGCTCAGCAGGGAATTGCCTAGATCCTGCAGGGGTCTTCTTGTGACTTCTCGCATTAGATCGGTAATGTATGTGAGAAGATCCAAGTATCCGACCCTGAGCCGGTCCAAGGGACCAAACTCCCTCCCCATGATGACAGTAGATTTCGAATAATGTAACTAACGATTACCCCGATTCATTTCGTCACTTCTTATAGCTTATCTAACTGGAATATCTGAAGAGATTGCATAGCAATTAAAAATAATAATATAAGATGAAATATCCGTGTAACAAAGGAACAATACGAGCATGTATCAGAAATATAGTTCAATAAATACCTATTATCACGCGTATCCCAACTAGTCCAGTGGCCGTCATTTAACATGATCTCGAACTTGTGCCAGTTAGGTAAAGGTTGCGCATAGCGAAGGGATTGGTATACCTTCTCATTGTTGGACTAACCTGGAAACCGGATTACG
Organism: Daldinia loculata; assembly: GCF_022478755.1. Taxonomy (NCBI): domain Eukaryota; kingdom Fungi; phylum Ascomycota; class Sordariomycetes; order Xylariales; family Hypoxylaceae; genus Daldinia; species Daldinia loculata. The sequence goes on from NW_026054894.1 coordinate 270,349, forward strand.
GCCCTGATCAAGATGAACCCTCTCCTTTTTTTGGGAGAGCGTGTCCAGCTACCGAGCTGCGGCATGTTGTCTTGTCGCCCAAGGCCGCGCCGACGCAATAAGGGCATGTGTTACATGCCATGTATGCACACATCACCGTCTTCGACATTGGGTGGATGAAGATTCCCTCACCGCATAATACTACGCTGAGTACGTGTACGTACTTCAACTCTTGTATTACTGTATCTAATAAATCGCCAGCAGCGCCTACGTACTAAATAGTGAAGAATGGCTATTTTATTACTTTATACCTAATTCACCTTGTCCGAGTTCAAGGCCGTTTAGGTGTCCATTGAATATGGGATTGTCCAGTTTCTCCCCTTCCCCTTCCCCTTCCCCTTCCCCTTCCCCTTCCCCTTCCCCTTCTTGGCTGCCCCCTTCTCGTCTTCGATTTTTCCTTCCATGCCCTTCTTTCTTTTCCCACTCCAGCCCGTCCCAGCCCGTCCCAACCAGTCCCAACCAGTCGAGGGCTGCAGTATAAGTGGCGTCGACAAGGGGGTCCCCCCTCCTCTTTTTCGGGAACCCTTGACGTTACACGACAGATGGACCGCATGCTGTATGTCTGTCGTTTATATCCCTGGTAGCTTGCCTAGACTTTGCAAGTCCGTTTTGGACCACGGTTGCATGACCCCGTGTCTGAGATGACGCTGGGAAGCGAGCACATGGTTACTATGTACTAAGTTACCAAGTGTTAAGCCAACAACGGATCAAGTCAGCCATATTATTTCCCCTCCCGCCTACACGCCTACACGCCTACACGTCTACGATAGACAGGTAGACGGGTTTACAGGTAACTGTACGGTGGAGTTAGCAAATGTAATTGCTGCAGGTCGATCCGAGAAAGAGGGGTTTCGGTGAAACTACAAGTCTTCGAGAAGGTCAGAGGGTAGGGCAATTATAACCGCAAAAATAAACCCTGGGTACTTGATCCTATCACCTATCAATGGAAGCTTGTAACATGGATCTCGATTGAGATGTGATGTCGAGGGCAGCACTTTGCGCTAAGCCTTTTATTTTATTTCAGCAAAATCTTCGGGGGAGAACGATAGCAAGTAGAGAGATGCCACCACCAGCCAATAAATACATTGCATACACATTATATACATTACATATACGTTAAGTACTATAGGTAGTATGTAGGCGTGTAAGCATATACTCATCTTACATATAAACCTACAGATTAACCTAGGTGGTATACAGCTTATACAGACGTGTATATACACAAGGTCAAAATAGGTAAGAAAGGTATATGTAAGTTACCATTCTAAGATTCTCATCAAGAGCATCTTCCCCACTCGCCTCCCCGCAACGGAGGTGCCGCTGGGGCGGTCGTTGCTGTCCCCGACGGGAAATTGAATATTCTACCCACATTCATGTATATCGATGTATATTCCATGTATATATGTAAGTCTTATATACGAGCATGTACTCGGTTACAGGTAGAAAGCTGGATAAGGTTAGCCATGTGCGGACGGCATAGGTCGTGTAACGTCGCTAAAAACGGCTCATCTATTACATACCTAGGTAGTCTTTTGCTCCATCGAATCCCTCTCCTTAAGAGTACTCCCCTAAGTACCAGGTATGTGATAAATGGAGTAGATGTACTAGATATGGTAAATAATCCAAACGACCGGCGAGTACCAATATATCTACATGTCTACTAGTATACCAGTAACGCCATCTCTTACGCGTCACCCGCACTGTACGCACTACATCAACCTCATATCAAGTTATTTCGAACTCGATGTTTAGACACAACATAGGGCAAAAGACTAATAGGAAAAACAGAAGACGGAAAGCAAATATGATAATGCATAACCGTTGAAAAAGACCGCTTATTCCGCTACTCTCCCTGTCACTCTCTCACCGTCTTCTACTGCTCTGCGCGACAGAAACACAGCGCCATGCTTAGACCCTCTACATTAGGTAGCCAGAGAACTAACTAACCCCGTTGCTTATCTCACAACTTGTAAACGAGTAGTACATATCTACCAGGTACACATAGTCGTAAAAGAAAAAGAAAGAAAAAAAGAAAAGAAAAAAAAAGGTCGAGGACGCCTTCTTTCGTCCCCGCCAAGCCCTCCCCCGAGAAACCGTGGTAATACATGCCGCGGCCAGATAGGACAACGGCATGCAAGCAGACGCACAGAGTTGGCGCGGTAAGATGCGGGAAAAGGAAACAGAGCGGAGAGAAAAGACAAGATAGTAAGTAAGGCATCATCATCATCATCATCAGCCAGAGTAGCAAGAAAGTGGGCAAACGCCGATGAGCCAACTAGCATCACCCAGACAAACGCAGCGATCATCTCCTTCGCTATCTCACGCCATTGGCCCGCCTAGTTGCCGCCGGAGTTGAGGAAGTAATTGGATCGTATTGTGCAAGATGTGTTCGTAGCGTGCAGCGTTATGCACTTCCCCTTTCGTATCTAACCTTTGAAAGCCACCATGACGGTTCAATACGTCATATTCTCATAACATCTTCACATTGAACGCCGAATAGGTCAACTGTCACCTAGATATCTACTGTTATACGCTGGTCCAGATACTGGCCGATATCGAATAGAATCATCGGTAATTATTACTAGGCCTACGGCTAAATTTCGTGTGCTCGGAAACATATCTGACCTAGACTACTCCGAATAATTCCCCTTTTATTATTCTTTTAGTCCGCTATTGCTTTTTCTAACGTACGTATTCTATATACAAGCTACGCTCCTACAACACCTACTTAACTGGATGGATGATTCAATTTTTATAATAACTCGATGCTCACTTGGGGTATGTGATAACCCGAAAGACCACAAACGGCCCACCTAACATGACGCGTAGACCTACTCTGTATCTAATCCAGCTTGTTTGACCAAGCCGTAGAACACACCTTGTTTCTTGATAAGCGTTTGTGGTGTATCAAACTCGACTACCTCGCCCTTGTCGAGGACTACTACTCTGTCGCTGTCGAGGATGGTGTTAATGCGGTGGGCAACCGTGATGATGGTGCGGTGTGAGAAGAGCTCCGAGCGTAACGTATTCTGTAGCATGGCGTCCGTCTCCACGTCGACGGCTGCTGTCGCCTCATCTAGCACGAGGATGTTAGACGGTGTGAGCATCGCACGTGCTAAAGAGACAAGCTGCCGTTGACCCGCTGACAAGTTCGATCCTGTGTAAATAAGCGTGTTAGTCCAGCATATCAAACACGACAACGTGATCCCAGTTGTGGCTAAGTGACTGAAATACCACCAGGTTTTTGCAAAACCTGGCGATTATGCAGGGGCCTTAGCTGAGAATGGGCAGAGGGGCAAGTAGGCAGTAGATTATCAACATGCCAAAACGTGTCTCACTTGCCGCCGTACGAGGACGCACAGCTGCAAGTTGCCGGAGGGACAGGGAGAGAATAATCGACTGGGGAGTAAGAGCCGAAAGAAAGCGTAAACCACCGACGTACCTCCTTCATTGATCTTAGCCTCTAATCCGCCTTCCATGGTTGCTACGTGCTCCTTTAATCGTGCATGATCTATGAGAAACGACATGTTAGTACAAATGAGATGGTGGAAGATGGTTGGCCTAGACCGAGCAACGCGGGCGCATGTGCTCTCTCCGCCCTGCGGCGCGAATCGGAGTGGGTGGGATTAATGCGACACTCACCTAGAACGCTCCAAAGTTCTGTATCGTCGTGAACATGGCCTGGATCCAAGTTGTCCCGAACCGTACCCTCGAACAGAGCTGCGTCTTGGGGAATAATGGCAAGACGTCGTCTCAAGTCTAATAATCCAATCGTAGATGTGTTGAGATCATCTATGCTTATGTTACCAGTGTCCGGCTCGATCAGACGGAAAAGGGACAACGTCAACGAGGACTTGCCAGCTCCAGTTCGTCCTACCACACCTATTTTCTCATGAGACTTGATATCCAGGTTGATGTTCTTCAGTACCAAGTCTAAGCCCGGGCGATAGCGAGTACTGAAGTTGTGAAACTTAACAGCTCCATGCGCGGGCCAGGCGACTGGAGGCCTGTGTCCGGGGATAATCTCGGGGGCTTCGCTTGGTAGGCGTGCATACTCGAGGACTCGTTCTACAGATACAATATTTGTCTCCACTTCCACCGTTTGGCGAACGATCCAGTTTAATGATGTTGTGATCTGTAGAGCGTACGACATAGCCAAGCCCACCATTCCAGCGCTTAAACCGCTATGGTTCGTGACGGAGATAATGGAGAATCCCGCGGCACCGAGGATAATAACGGCACCGAGGAACTCTAATCGGATCGCTAACCACCTGTTTGAGCTGATGGACGGGAAGTAGGCTCGCAAATTTGAGTCAACACGCCATTCGTTTTCTAGCTCGAAACGATCCTGCTGTCGGTACGCCCGGATTGTGCTGATGCCGCCAAGTGACTCCTGGAAGTGTGCATAGATGGGACTGCGGCTGACACTATCCAATCGCTTGAGTTCTCGTGATGTTCTGAGATAGTACCGCTGCACCCAATAGTATACCAAGCTCAGTGGTATGATTAATGCGACGAAGACGGGAGTGCTGACGGAGATGACGACCAGTGTGAACACGGAACGAGCCAGATTTACGAAAAGCATGTTGAAGGTTCTGGCTAAGACTTCATCCAGCTTGTAGATATCGCTCGAGAAACGATTTAAAATTCGACCTGCTGGGGTAGTGTCGAAGAATGACATCGGCGACCTAAAGATGGCCGTCGCCATTCTCTCGTGAAGTTTTCGCGAGGCTTCGATGGAACAGAATATCCACAGGATCAACGTTTGAACGACGGTCAGCGCAGAAGAGCCAACACCAAAAGCGAAATAGATACCGAGGTATTTTCCAACCTCAGGGTTGCCACCGGCCTCTCCGTTCATCTCTGCCCAGTTTTTCAGCCAGACGCTTCCGCCTGAACAGCTGTCAGCAATTACCGTACGTATCAATTCAAGACTGCCTAATAGAGGCAGGATTCGAACTTACCGATCTGCGCCGTTTGAGCCGTGATCAAAGTGAAAAGGTAAATGCCCACAGCGACCAGGTTACTGGTCTTCGCATATTCCATATAGACTATCAACAGTCAGCCTTCTAATTTGATACTACGCGAAGAATCTGCGGACGGGGAACACATACCATCCCATTTTACTTTGCCTTGCTCCGAATGCTCTTTAGCTTGCTTGGTCTTATAATTAGGGTCCTCCTCATCGCTGAGTTTACCTCTGGGTCCCCTAAAGCTGGCTGCACTTGCGCGTCTCAGAGTTGACATACTGCCTGTTCGATTCTGCGCGGCCGAGCTTGTAGAAGGTCCAGTTTTGATGGGTGCCAGTTCAGCAATACCTTCCTGAGCTTCTTCAATCTCTTCCTTGTCTTGATTGCTGTCTGGTTCGATATAAGTAGAGGTTTCACTTCCTGAGCCCTCGGGGCTAGATGCTGAAGAAGCCGTTCCAGATTCCTGGCCGGAGGACTTGACGAGCTCTGCAATACCCCCTCTCATAGCCATCAGTTGGCGGAAAGTACCGCTCTCGACGATCTCGCCATCTTTAAGCTGGTATATGTAATCGGCCTCGGGGAGAACTGAGATAGCATTGGTAGCCAAGATTCTGCACTTAGAACTGAGGAGACCTCTTGGACCTAGTACGTGATCGATGATATGTCTACCCACGTGAGAATCTACCGCGGACAAGCAGTCATCCAGAAGGTAAATATCAGCCCGTGCATATACCGCTCGCGCCAAAGCGACTCGAGCCTTTTGTCCGCCGCTCAGGGAGATACCTCTCTCACCGACGACGGTTTCATCCCCGTCGGGCAGTTGCATAAAATCAGCAAGTAATGCGCATGCCTTAACCGTCTTTTCGTAGAAACTGGAGTCGTATCGATGCCCGAATATAATGTTCTCCTTCACAGTTGCATTCATAATCCACTGTTGCTGGGCGACATATGCTATCGAACCATGAACGCGCACTTCACCTTCGATCTTCCACAAATCGCCTAAGATACTCTGCAATAGAGAAGACTTTCCAGAACCAACTCTGCCAACCACGCACGTAAGCTCCCCTTTGCGACTGCTGAAATCAATGCTTCTGAGAACATTCTTCGTCTCGTGGCGATTCCACGAGAACGTCGCGTTCCGGATAACGACCGCCTCGTCGCCCTGTTCTTCCGCCGGCGGGCCAACGATGATGGCATCGGGCTGGATCTCTTCTGCGATGAAATAATCCGTCAGGCGGCCGACCGCAACGCTAGCTTCGATGATAGATGTGATAACCATGGGGAGAACAGCAAGCGGGAAAGTCAGAAGGTTGAATAGAGCCAAGGCGGGAAACACAATCTCAGTCGTCAATGGAATATCGTGTGTCCAGACGAAAACAGCGAAAGTTGAGCATGATACTAAAAATGGAGTCGTAGACCAGGTGAAATTGGCAAATGCTTGTCCGGCACCAATTTTACGAAGGTTCTTAAGTTCGAGATCATTTCTGACAAAGTTTAGTTTGTTCATGAAAGCTGCGCTCCAAGCATAGAGCTTGATACTTTTCATATTGTTGATAATTTCGGCAATTAGACGACTTCTCGCATCCTTGTTCTTCATCTGAGTCTTTTGTAGGCGCTTCATATATCTTGCGATGAAACCGTTGATAGGAATCATAACGATCATCACACCAATGCCAGAAAGCATAGACCAGCCTACAAGCTGATATAGCGAGATCATGCAAATCGTAATCTGGAAGGGAGCGGACCAGAGTTGTTGCGCAAACTGGGTTAGATCTTGAAGACGCTGTGCGTCGACAGCCATATAGTTGACGATATCTCCGGTTGTCTTCGTAGAGCGCCCCTCATTCGAGAGCTTCAGCGATTTCTTGTAGATAGCAGACGCTAGACCTGACTTGATACGCATACCTGTTGCGAAGGCAAGCTGAAAGTATTGGTGCTAGAACTTGTTAATAAAGGTACTTTATGCTATCCTACACCGAACTTACAATCATGCTGGTCTGCAAACACGCGACGAAAAACATAGCAATGGCGATGGCAGCACCCTTGATAGGCGGCTGGGGCACCTTTCCTTCACTATAAGAATCGACGAAGCTAATGAGGTAACGTAGAAGTTGAGGCTGGGAGAAAGCTGCTAGGTCATTGACAACTTTGAACACAGTGGCAAGCATATAAGGTCCACCGTAGGCTTGAAATAATGCTATCCATAGATTAGGACGGGTTTTGTGTTTTAATTGGTATTTCCATGCTTTTTCAAAGCTATCTCCTGTCGCAGAGGTCTTGTCGCTAGGGGAGAGCCCCCAAAGATCTTCCTCCGTGAGATATTGCTTATATCCATGCTTCATCATTGGAGTCATCCACGAGAAAGTAAGACGAGAGAATACAGTTGCATATTCCACTGGACATTCCTCTCCTTCTTCATCTACCAATGCCTCGTACGTGCTTGTCTTCTTGGGCCAAAGCCATTCGATTCCGAATTCGATAGCAGAGAGGCCAAACCCGACAGTGTATGCGACGAAGTATGGAAGGTTGTTGGCGTATAATTGCTGAGAAATCAAGGACCTTAGCTTCACCGCATACGCGATTAGGAGAAGTAACCAATAGAACAGAGCGACACCGTTAGCATTCCTCATACGATCGTGTTCGAGCCATTGAATCGTGAAAATGACGCCGAGCGAGATGAGGGTAGCGACCGTCGTAAGGACGCGAAAATCGCCATGCCATATTCCCGGGAAGTTGATGATCTGGATGGCGAGCTGGACGGCGGCATCGGCGATGATGAGAACTAGGAGTGACTATAGAAGATAGTTAGTAAATATAGAACGCCCTTCTTCTTCTAAAACCTACTTGTTTAAACCAGAAATGCCAATCCTTAGCAACCTCAGCAGGCTTCCGTTTCATTAAAACATACCACACCGCCAAAGCTCCGCCGAGGATACCGAAGATGGCAACGGCAAACACCCATATATCGATGAAACAGGGCGTAAAATCATAGCGAAAGGGACTTAGAGGACCCCATCCTTCTTCGTTACCGCATAACGGCTGTTTGAAGTCTTTTGTCGCGCTGAGATAACCTTTTCCGAGTTCGTGGATAGGCCGGTAGCCCGTGAAGGACCCGGTCAATTGGAGGACCTGTTGAGAGTGATCACCGAACCGCATTACCGCGTTAAGTTGAGTTTCGGATGATAAAGATCATAGTATAATTGAATAGGTATTGACCCCAATTGCGCAATAAGGTACGGTTTTGACGGAAGTTAAAAGGACTGCAAATGGATTAAATGGGATTACTTAAATGTATTACTAAGCACCAAAAATAAAAGTGATGATGTCGGGTTAGAAAACTTGGTGGCGGCCTTTCAACCGGAGTTTGGAAGCTTCTACATTATGTACAATACAAAATAGTAAGCTAGCTGCCTACCAGGCATCTAGGTAGATTAGGTACTTGTTAGGCTACTATCGTATTAACGTTTTCTTTTCCGACCCGAGCCAAGACCGGGGTTCTAGAACTATGATGCACATCCACTACTAAACACTACATGTACCAATCGTACAACTACAGAAAGCTAAACCCATCTCTTTCACTTGGCACAATGTACCATGTAATGCTGGACTACTCTCCCCAAGTATTTGCATCACGAGAAGAAATAATGATGTATATGCACTTAATTGGTACATTGATATATTTTATGAGCTTATGAGCATAGAAGTGATCTTATCTGCGAAGCAATACATCTATGGGTGGGTATCTCTCAGCTTCAAAGTACTAAAAGGTGGAGCACTTAGGTACCTACATGTATTTGATAGTCAAATTCGTAGAGCCTCATGCATAGCGGATAAGGGTGCCAAGACGGAGTTAAGCCCCGCAATCCTTAGCCGACTGTCGGCGCTTTGTTCCAATGCATTGGCTGTCTAGTACCTACACGCTGTACCGCGATGCAAGCTTCCGCCCGCGATAAGCACGATAGCGTTCGTACTACGTAAGTACACACCTCTGGATAAGTCCTTTAGGTAATCTTGACCTTGAACACATTTGGTCCCCCTCCAACACTAGGTACCTCATATTACACCAGACAATATAACGACAGGTTAAAGTTGTAAGGTAGATACATCACCTGTCGTTGTTGAAGATCAAGAATAATACCCACCTGTCCTTCCGATCCAGGCCTGCGTGACTATTCAGGTAGTTGCAGGGCCTCCCCAGGTCCATGCATTCGCCGGGAAGCTCGCCACGCGACGGATCGTCCTCTTCATTTGCGACCCCGTTGAAACGCAAGCCAGCCGGTGCCACTGGCACTCATTCTCGACAACAATCCGAAAGTCGTCCCGATCAGAAGCGTACCAAACTAAACAGCACATCCGACTCAGTCGTTCCGAGAATGAGCAAAGTGGCGGGCAAATGGCCCGAAATCGTCGATCTGACGAAGCCGACTACTGCTTTCCAACCCCATAAGGGGGCAAAGAAGCTTGTTATCAAGAATCTACGGACGACCTCACGAACTAATGACCTTGAAAAATATTACGATGCCACGAGAAAAGAGTTACTTGAAGCTCTTCAAGCCATATTCGAACAGAAGCAACCCCGCCAACCGCTCGAAAGACTTTACCGAGGGGTAGAAGACCTATGTAGACATGGAGCATCTAGAGAACTGTATGAGACGCTACGGGAAAGATGCGAGACCTACTTGAAGAACGATCTTCAAAGATCTATAGTGGCAGAAGCTGGTTCCTCCAACATTGATGTGTTAAAAAGTACCTACAAACACTGGGTCATATGGAACGCTCAATCTGTAGGTACTCCCATATCATTGTGAAAGTCCTTCGAAAGCTGATATGTATATCTAGACCACAATCCGTTCCGTATTCAGCTATCTCGATCGGTCATTTTTACTAAGCAGCAAGGAGTTCCAACAGATTAACGATATGGCCATAACGCTATTTAGGAGAATGGTATTTGTTGCTTCGCAGCCGCAAAGTCCCAGCCCAGGTGCTAAGACGCTCGCCGGGATGTGTGATCTGGTAGACTATGATCGGAGAGCCGATGCCCGGTTCGATCCAGCTCTGCTACGAGATTCTATTTCGATGCTCCATATCCTAAACATCTATGGGAAATCATTCGAGCGACGTTTCCTAGATGCCTCCAAGAAATATTTCGAGGAGTTCGCCAACGAACAAAGCAGCGCATCCCTCAAATTTTATATTTCCAGCTGTGAGAAGCTCATTGCGCGTGAGGATTACCGTTGCAACGCGTACAATTTTGACAGTACTACGAAGAGGCAATTAATGGATGATGCCCATACGATTCTGATTGATAGCTATTCCGAAAAACTTCTCGACGGTGGCAGCATTAGCAAGCTCCTAGATGAGAATGCTCTAGATTCTATGAAGGCTCTATATGACCTCTTGCGGTTATCCGGCATACAGAAGAGGCTAAGACAGCCGTGGGAAGAATACATTAGGGAAGCAGGCGCGGCGATCGTTAACGATACTTCTAGGGGCGACGAGATGGTCATCCGATTACTCGAGTTCAGACGATCTTTAGATCTGATGATTCGGGACGCTTTTAATAGAGACGACGAATTTACTTACAGTATGCGGCAAGCATTTGGTAGCTTCATTAACGATCGGAAAGTTCTATCCGCCTGGAAGACTGGAACTTCCAAGGTTGGTGAGATGATTGCAAAGTATATTGACATGCTACTCAGGGGTGGCTTGAAAACCCTGCCGAAATCACTGCTCTCCGATGCCCAAGACCGTGTCGATGCCGAGCAAAGCGGACTGGCGAGTACCGGTGACGAGGATGCCGAATTAGACAGGCAGTTGGACCAAGCCCTGGAGTTGTTCCGATTTATCGAAGGTAAAGATGTCTTCGAGGCGTTTTATAAACAAGATTTAGCACGACGCCTTCTGATGGGCCGCAGCGCCAGTGCGGATGCGGAGAGGAGCATGCTTGCAAAGTTGAAGAACGAGTGTGGTTCTAACTTCACTCACAACTTGGAGCAAATGTTCAAGGATCAGCAGATCGCACGCGACGAGATGGCCTCGTATAAATCCTGGTGCGAGGGGACCGGACACGGCAAGAGCAGCTTAGATCTTAACGTGAATATCCTGTCTGCCGCAGCATGGCCAACATATCCAGATACTCAGCTTGTTCTACCTGATGATGTTGCGGTACAAGTCGAGCGCTTCGAAGCATACTATACCAACAAACACACAGGAAGGCGTCTTACGTGGAAACATTCACTTGGTCACTGCGTTGTTAAGGCACGTTTCGGGAAGGGGCCAAAGGAATTACTAGTCAGCGCATATCAAGCTGTCGTGTTGACGCTATTCAACCAAATTGAGGATAAGCCGGATGGACTCCTGACCTACCAGCAGATTGCAGAGAATACCGGCCTGAGCGGACCAGATCTTGATCGTACCTTGCAGTCTTTAGCGTGCGGGAAAACCCGCGTTCTCACGAAGCATCCAAAAGGGAGAGATGTAAACCCGACGGATACTTTCACCGTCAACAAGGCTTTCTCAGACCCTAAATACCGCGTGAAGATTAACCAGATTCAACTCAAGGAGACGAAGGAGGAGAACCAAGAGACTCACGAGCGGGTCGCCCAGGATAGACAGTTTGAGTGTCAGGCCGCGATTGTGAGAATCATGAAGAGCCGCAAGACCATGACCCACGCCAACCTCGTCGCGGAGGTAATCAACCAGACCAAGAGCCGAGGCGCTATCGAGCCGGCCGAGATTAAGAAGAATATCGAAAAGTAAGTTGTCCGATGAGCATACATGTTGCTGGATTTTACGCTAACGTCCCAACTAGACTAATCGAGAAGGATTACCTTGAACGAGAAGGAGGCGCATATACGTATTTGGCATAGATGCTACCATCCGGATACAAATTTGATTCGGTGGTTGGCTACTAGACTTGGGTTCCGCTGAGCTGTAATCACGATTTAAAGGTCCTGTCGTAGTGTGCGTTCAGAACGATCGGCCAGACTTGTTGATTACTTTAGGTACCTATGGAGCTTGTTCAGTGGCATTAGACAACTAATGAACCTCGACTTGATACGTTATATCTTGTGAAAATTAGTGCGTACGTGTGTTGGTCTTGATTATGACCGTTACTTGCTTGTTTTCTAAGCCTGCTTGTTAGAAATCCAGGTCTAATTCTTCGGTCTTGAGTTTAGGGGCGTAAATAGTGAGATCGCTTATAGTCTTCAGGCTTGGATTCATTGTACTCCAGGTCATAATATCAATCAGGAAGCCGCGCAGTAGTCTTACTGAATTGCGTACGAACATAAAGTGTCATGTCCTAGGTTAAGTATTTACAGGACTAGGCATATATTCCAATATAGACTACGAGCTTAGGGGCGGTGCACAAGTAAAGAATAGCCGCATGTCATTCAGGTTGCGGCGTATAAATTCCTTCTGTCCGATATCAAGATTTTATAATGTACAGTTCACCCACCCTAGATACCTAATCCAAACCGTTAAACAATATCCAGTAAGCCATCCAACTTACGGCTCTACGGGCAACACCTTATCGTAGAAGCCCGTAGCCCACACCACCAAACGTCCCGATTTCCTATCATCATCCGTGAAGAGTCCATTCCACGAATCCCACACTCGCGTCAGCTCGACTTTATGTCGGCGACCGGGACCCGAAAAGTCAAAGTATTCGTGTAGCGCAGAACCGACGTCCTCGTACCCGACAATATATCTCGCCATGTCTTCACCGGGACCATCTGCAGGCCACAGCTCCTCCAGGAAACCAACCTTGTTCGCGTAGAAGCGACGCGTCTCATCCTTGTATATCTGGCGCTGTAGGGACTTCGGTGATGTATGCAGAGGCGGCTCGCAGGTTAGAGCACGCGCGCGCAGAGCCGGGTAAACAAGATGAGAACGCCACGGTGTAGCGTGGCAAGGTGTCAGGAAGAGCGCGAAGAGCTCTTGCGAGAAGTCATCGTCCACGGTGATGTTTGCTGGTTGCGGGATTGCAAGGTGCTTGGGGTGAATGTTTTCGAATTCGCTACGCAGGTAGTCTACTACCTTGATAGGTGCGGCGGCGTGGAAATAGGAGAGGTAGCCGCCAATGATGATGTTTATAAGTAGACCTCCTAGAAGTAAATGTGCTCGTTTCCACCCCAACGTTGGCGTTGAGCCAGCAGAAGCAGCATTTGTTAATGTGGTGAAAAAGGACGTAATATAGGGTGCAGCCAAAATATGGAACGCCGGAAGAAGAGGCGTGATGAAGCGGACTTCCTTGTGGGAAACAAACGATAAGGCAGATATGTTTGTGAAGACCACGAAGGATAGTGCCTTTAATGCGTTAGAAGTCTCGACTGGCCAATTTGAGTTCTCCGAGTCTAGAGACTTGTATAGGCCTTGTAGGATAAACGGGGTGATCGTAGTACCCAACAACGGTATACCCTGGGAAAGATAGTAATGCCAATCATTCTGCCCATAGAAACTAGCGAGGTCCTGGGCAACGTTGAAATGCAAGAATGCTAAGGGGGGGAATGTCCACTCTCCGTAGTACAGACGGTCAGCTACTAAAGACAATCCAAGAACGAGTGACCTATAACAGTTAGATATCGCGGGAAAACATATGGTACGGTGTCGTTTACGCACCCGCAAAAGACTACCTCCCTATAGATGATAAGGACGTTTCTTAGAGTAAGTGGTGATTTTCCACTGAGTGTAGCTCTGGTCAGTGCGAGGGTGCCAATAGCCACCCATATCAAAACATTGGTTGGCCGCAAGAGAACAGCGAATGCGGCTAATATCAGGGATAATCGGAGACTACATGGTTGCGTTTTAGTATAGAAGCCTTATTCCTCAGAACTGCAAACTTACTTGTTAATCTGACCCCAGGTCTCGAAGAGGGGGATCGATGAATACTTGGACTCGGCATTTCCGTCATCTTCCGTACCTAGAAGCTGCCAGGGCCAATAATAGAGAGCGGCAGCCGTCAAGGTGGTCTCGAAGCAGTTCGAGAACGTCCTCGTCGATGTATACCATTGCCAGGGATTGACCAATGCCATCAACAGCTACGTATGATTATGAGCCACCATTGTAATAGATGATTTTGAAAAGATTGGAGTACTTACAACGGACCAGGCAGCAGCACTCCCACGGCCGTATAGTCTCTCCGCAAGCCTCCACGAATACCAATCGCTCAAGGCAGCAAACCCAGTCTGTAAGACCTTAGGCGCTGCAAGGAGCCATGTAGCTTTGGTTGCTGGAGCCATCCCTGACCCTTCGAAGTTTTGGACGACCCAATATCCAAAGGCAAATATAGTAGGGTGGATAGACGATCGAAGTTGGTGCTTCCATTCCTTTTTCAGATATTAGCTATAGGCTACCAACTAGACCAAATAGGCATCCCAAGAGCAAATAGTACGATTGTTAAGGGAGAGTTCGAAAAGGGGGCCATCCGGAAGCTACGCACCCAGGTCAGCCATGCTCCGCTATCTTCCCCGAATACCAAGTTCCAAGCTGGTTCGAGAGCTTGAAAATATTCGTCTGGCTGAAAGAAAGTACGGACACAGAGCGCGTTTACGAAACGGACGGCGAATATGACGGCCAGAGCATCCCGGGCTTGGACAGCGGCCACAGTAGGTACGTTATTCTTAGCACTCTGTGCAGCGTTTGTCTTTTTCCCTGAGCTCATCTTGAAGTCTCGTGAGTCTCATAGGGCTGTCTCATGTATCCATTTCATATCACTCAATTTCAAGAGACGGTGAGAATTGAGAACTCAAATATAAATACCTAGGTAGGTGAGTTGAGGCTACCTGGCATTTGATGTGATCTAGCAGCAATTGTCAATCCAGATTTGGATTTCTCGGAGCTGTCCGTATCGAGACCGATCGAGACATATGCATGCATTAGATTATGCATTAGATTATGCACCTTGCCTTACCTAAAGACACATGCAATTGAACATGAATTGATCTTATGAACGTAGCTTAGCGCGGACAGCTGACTGCAGCTGCGTTATTTGAGGCTTGCTTCAATAGCCGTATGATCCGATAAGAGCATACTTCATCCGATCTAATAGTAGCCCATTAAATAAATAACTTCACATTCCACATTTCGCCGCCAAGGCAAGGGAAGGCAAGGGATGATGCAGCAGCGTCGGATACCACCCCCACGAACAAAATACTGCGAATTACCATTGGCTGTCTTGAAAATAAACCACTTCTGATTGGCCTCCGATTTGAGATTGTTCGGCCATCCGTGACCTCTCCGGGCTCGGCGGTCACTTTCTTACTGCAGCCGCCTGTGTCATAATGTCGATTGCTGTAGTATACCCGGGGTCTTGCAGTTCTTGTGCGAGTAATGGCTGTTTTTTCTTTGGTTAAACTAAAAAGATTTTTAGTTTTTCTTCACTGACGAAATAGCACCACCCTTCCCTAGAGGCTAGCCCCAAGGATTAACAGTTGAAATAGTAAAAAAAACAAAACAAAACAACATTCCAAGTTCTAGTCCTAGTCTCAGTCCTTGTCCTTGTCAACGCCGCTTTGCTTCGGCAACAGACACCGGAATCTTCACCGCATGTGACCAACTTGAGACTTCAAACCCGGGCAAACTTGTCATCATCACAGCAGCCCGCGACTGGGCCAGCCGCTTCGACTTGCACTTAGGGGTTTAGTGGCTATCAGTCCGCCCTTCCTTATTACGTACCATAACTCTCTTGACTACCAACTCGCCCCCGCCTTACCATTCTTTTTATCTCTTTCCTATCTTTAAGTTCTTGGCTTTTCTTTTTTGACTTTTAGCTTCTTTCTACAAGAACCGAGGATACCCTTCAAGCCAATACTCTATTCCAGCAATAGATTGACTTCTAACCAAGTATTTCTCAAGAGACAAACAAGTATCGTCTTTTCCACTTGCTTCTTTATCACTTTTCTTTTTCGACTTCTTCTACCTTAACAGCCATGTCTCCTCACGCAGATGCTCCGACTACCCGCTTGGGTAATGGCTCGAATGGCTCGAATGGCTCGACGGTCTCGTCTAGATACCATTCGTCTTCGACCAAGGCTGCAATTCAGGCAGAGAATCAATACGCCGCCCACAACTACCATCCGCTCCCTGTCGTCTTCGCTCGCGCGCAGGGTGCCGACGTGTGGGATCCTGAAGGCAAGCACTACATCGATTTCCTCTCAGCATACAGCGCCGTGAATCAAGGCCATTGTCACCCAGAACTAGTGAAAGCTCTCACCGAACAGGCTGGAAGATTGACCTTAAGCTCCAGGGCATTTCACAATGACGTGTTTCCCAAATGGGCGGAAAAGGTGCAAGCGACGTTCGGGTACGACATGGTCCTGCCGATGAACACGGGAGCGGAGGCTGTAGAAACGGCTATCAAGATTGCAAGAAAATGGGCCTATAAAGTCAAGGGTGTTCCCCAGGGCAAGGCATTAGTGTTCGGCGCCGAGGAAAACTTCCATGGCCGCACGGTAGGTTGTCCCGCATGTGGGGTGGCTCTCATTTTTATTTTTATTTTTTATTTTTCTAACGTCATAGGTAGATGACGGCGGTGACTCTATCCACCGATCCAGAATCGAGGGATAACTACGGGCCATATGTGCCAAATATTGGGGCCATATCCCCCTCCACTGGTAAGCCTATTCGGTACAACAACGTGGCCGACTTGGAGGAGTTGCTCGAGACTCATGGGCGTGAGACTGCTGCATTCATTGTCGAGCCTATTCAGGGAGAGGCGGGAGTAGTGGTTCCCGATGAGGATTACTTGAGCAAAGTACATG
The DNA here is from genome assembly GCF_022478755.1 of Daldinia loculata. Lineage (NCBI taxonomy): Eukaryota > Fungi > Ascomycota > Sordariomycetes > Xylariales > Hypoxylaceae > Daldinia > Daldinia loculata. Next base: position 287,120 of record NW_026054894.1, read on the forward strand.
CGCTTTGCAAGAAACATAATGTGCTCTTGATCTGCGATGAGATTCAGACGGGTATCGGTCGCACAGGTCGGATGCTGTGTTCTGAGTGGGCTGGCATCAAGCCGGACATGATTACTTTGGGGAAAGCTATCTCTGGTGGCATGTATCCCGTCAGTTGCGTCCTCGGTAGTAAAGAGATCATGCTTGTCGTCGAGCCTGGAACTCATGGCTCGACGTACGGCGGAAACCCATTAGGCTGCGCTGTCTCTATACGTGCTCTTGAGCTCATGGAAGAGGAGCAGCTCACCCAAAAGGCCGAGAAGCTTGGTAATATCTTCCGCGACGGTCTAGCGTCGTTTAATTCGCCAGTCATCAAGACTATCCGTGGAAAGGGACTACTAAATGCTGTCGTCATCGACGAATCAAAGGCCAATGGCCATTCAGCTTGGGACTTCTGTCTTCTTCTCAAGGAGAAGGGTGTTCTGGTAAGTCCCGTAGCAGACGCTCATCTTCATTTTTGCAACACAGTGCAAGCACATTGGCTAACTCGGAAATCAGGCTAAACCGACACATGGGAACATCATCCGGTTCGCACCGCCGTTGGTTATTTCGGAAGCGCAGCTTCAAAAGGCCATATCCATTATTGGCGATGCGCTACAGGAGCTACCAAAGATGAAGAAACATGAGGACGTCCACGTCGGACTGGAGAATTAATTTCTTGCGGCGCATTATCACTACCGACACCCCGCCATTCTAGCCCGTATGAAGTAATGGGACGGGATAGAATCGTGCATCTGGATTGGGGACGTAGACTCGATGACCGCTCGTTGGCAAGGCGTACTGCGTCGAATACAAGTGGAAAAAGGGTGGTAAGAGGGTGCGAGACCACCTACCTACATAGTAAACGGCGGACATGATTAGGGTGGTGTCCTACACGAATACTACCCTTACAACCCTGTCAAACCTATAAAATATACCCGGCAAGGTTTGTTTCTTTGCCTATTACACTACTATGTATACGGAGAGTTATCATAGATTCCTACCTCCTCGGTACCTACATAGACTGCTGGAGCACAGGTTTACAGGGATCGCTCGCGACTAAAGGATCGTGTTGCGCTAAAAGGCGGGTTTATCTGTTCCCTGGTTCTAAGTCGGCAATGCGGGGGCCGTATGCGGCAATGTGCATAGCGTGGGTAACGGCGGTTTGGTGGGAAGCATAGAAGTTACTGTTAATGGAACAGCTGATACGAGGCAGACTTGAGCGTTTTCCGTCTTTCGTCTTTGCATCTCCTACTGTATGACCATTTCACCCATTTCACTAGAGTGATTGTGTAGTGACAGCTTGGCCGCAGGCTAGCGGCTAGCCAGCTCAACTAAGTCCTACGTTATGTACATGTGCTTTAGCTTAATGCAGTAGACGTGTCTCACAATTCATGTGGCCCGGGGACTGCAGCTATCCTGCATGATACATTTGAGCTTTGGATGCTTTGGATGCTTTGGATGCCTTCGATTCGATCTTTGGCAACTTGGGAGCTCGGCATTAGTCTACTACATATACCTACATATACCTACATGTATCCTCTATGCATACCAACTTAGTAAGGGGTCTACGCGTTGCCGTTGGATCTACCTACATACACCTAATAGGCATCGTACCTAGCTAGTTAGGATCTGAATCATTATTTGCTTTTGTCCGGCTTACTCACTATATGAGGTAGTGAGGCAGTCAGGTAGTTTCATCGAATTCGTAATGGAATACACACCCTGCAAACTATTTAATATTAAAATTACCTTCCATCGGGTAAGTCAGGAACAAGACCTTAAAGCGAGCGCCAAACTCGAAACTCGAAACTCGAAACCTAAGCAAGCTAAATTCGACCAAGTAGTAAAAAAGAATGGCTTTCGGGTTTCCGATTTGTTCTCGGATCGAAAAGACGTGCATACCGCCCAGGGGGGGTTCCCACAAGAACCGAGTACGTGTAGCTTCGGTCTGCCTAAGACCGACATAAGAGATGCAGAGAGAGATGCAGAGAGAGATGCAGAGAGAGATGCAGAGAGAGTTGCAGAGACAACTGCATAATTAATCTACCTGGAAAGGAGCTCTGGAGCTCTGGAGCTCTAAAGCAACGCGTGTGTAGCATTGCCTAGGCGATAATGAAATCGAGGAGCCATGTCAATCTAAGTAGTCAAGAATAAAGTAGGTGTGTACGAATACCTCTACATACATAGTAAGAATATGTTGGTAAACTCGGTAGTTGGTAGATGATAAAACTTGTGGAAGCATGCACAAACGATTATCTCTGACGAATCGAAACAAAAGCTCAAGACTTAAGACAACTCATCAACCTTAGCGTGAGCAACACGGGCATTGCGGACGTCGCGGGCGTCGCGGGCGTCGCGGGCGTCGCGGAATATACCATGCATTTGCCATCGCTGATAAGAGAAGTAATAATTAGGTCTCTAATGTAATTCCGATACTCGACCAAAGTCGGGTCCCGGTCGCGGAACAGATAGGAAGAAGACGGACTGGGGACGGAATACGGATTGAGTACATCCATACGAGCCGCCTTTTTCAGGGTCCTTATCAATTGATTTATTACCTTATCCAAAGCGTTGCTTTGTCCTACGGTATAAGCGCCAACCTTACAGACAAGCACCAGCAAATTGGAAAACCCTTGTGACCAAGCATTAATGCTTCTCATAAGCCACTATCTGTGACATGCATACATTAGGTAGGTAGTTTGGGTGGTTTTTATTTTTTATTTTTTAGTCCAAGCTCGTGTCCATCACCTCATGATTGTGTTTACAAGCATCATATTCCCCGGCCGAGCCTCATTACGTGACCAGACGGCAGAGTGGTATTTGCAAAGAATGACGGAAAATAAGCTCATAAGCATTTCACCTAGGTTTGGCTGTAAGATACAGAAGCAATCGGGAAATAGGCGGTCGACAATTGATGATGCAATGCGTATAGTTGTTTGCGACTTGGCCTCGGATCTACAAAGCAGTAACAATAAGGAGGTAAAGAGACATGCAAAACGACGCCAAAGCACGCACCGAACACCGGCTTTGAGCTGACTAAACAAATCAACACGAATCAACACGAACCAATACCTAGGCAGTCTCCTTTTTTATACATGTGCCAACAACTATTGTATCCTAGGTTTTTGTTCCTCTTAACATGATCCTCTTAAGAAGATGCAAACAATACTGGAGTGGCAGACCGCCTTCCCCAGATGGGACTCGGAAGAATCAAAGGAAATGGTTAAGTTTGGAACGATGATCAATGACAAGTGGATACTACGACGCGTGCACCAAGAACAATTGAACGGGGAGAGAATGGAGAGGGAGCTGGTCCCACTTATAATCCATGTCTGCCATGTCCAGCATCTAGGTACAATGATACCTACCTCAATACCATAGAGGTACGAATTACCATCGTACTTGCGTTAGGTACCTCCTACATGTGCACTCCTACATGTGCACTTCGTATACCTAGCACCATACCTACATAACACAATGCTTAGCACCTAGCACCTAAGCATTTAGCGTCTTGAATACAACAGGTACCAGCATCTACCAGCATCTATTACATGTAGCAAGGCTGCTCGCCGTTTCATTCGTTAGCTGGTCCAAGAAACAGTGGGATGTCGGTGGGTCTGGGCTTAGCGGAATCGGCTTCTAGATTTGATTTGCAGCGTAAATGCTTCGGTGCCTTATCAATGTTATCATGCTGAAGAGTCACGGGTGACGAGTCTGATCTTCATTGTTCACTGTTCACCATCGCATGTCGCGAGTTCTACTTTACTTTTACCAAAATAATAGTACCTTACCTGCCTCCTCGTCCCTCCCCCTTCATCCCGTGAGCAACTTTGATTAGATCGCCTCCTCGCCTCGACCGCTTTCTTACTTTCTTGACCTTCTCCCTCTGGTCCTTTCTGTTACTTTCTTCTTCACTTTCATAATATCCCCCCCCCTCCTTTACCCATTTATTAAGGATTTACTCTTCTCTTGTATCCTTAAGTTATTATCTTGCCATTAAACTCACCCTTATCGCCCATCTATCTAAACCCCGTTCAATTACCTATTATTGATCTTCTGAACCCCGGTCAGAAAACAAAAAGCAAAAGCGGATTGTGTCATATACACGAACCTGAACCTGTACTTATTTAAATAACATCGCTCCCGTCATCAACCTTATCAAGTTATCAATAAAGGACAAGACAAGAGTCGCAGACATAAAAGAGAGACATACATATACACGCAGCCTGGAGTACAAGTACATATTAGTGCAGACCGAGTCATTCACTTGATTTTCGGTCAATCCAAACGGGACCACCCCAACCCTCGAGTAAGCCTAGAGAAGAGCTAGGTACTTATTCTTATCCATCCTATCCCGTACCGGAACTGCAAGCTTTAGGTAGCTACCGCTCGCTCGCGAGCCCTCGCAGCTATCCATTGACTGCTTTCCTTGCAACCTTCTTGCACATCCATCCCCCTCCCCCTGTCCAGCTCACAAGGTACCTACATAACAGCTACATAACAGCTACAGCCTGCCTACGGTTTCATACGTCAGGTTCTTGTATTATACCTATTCTGGTAACCCTACTTTGTAGACCTACATCAGATCTGCTTCTGCCTCTTCTCCTTCAACGGTTACCTCTTCTTGCCACACCCCCCAGTTCAACACTTGGGATAATAGCAGCGTTCTTGTCTGGTTGTCGAGAGACACGAACGAGACACAAGATCTCTCCATCGCTGTAACCCTTGTGGCCTAAATCTTCCTGTGTCTTGTCATTCGAGGTGACACAGACACAGACACATCCCCGCCCTTCAAGGTTCCTATTCCCAAGGGCCTCGATTCTCCGCCGACCGACCTATCGGATACCCTGCCTCTACGGAGTACATCATTTACATCCACTTTGACGTCCCAGGTCCTAACTGACCTACCTAAGCTCTGGTCTAGAGACACGCGAATCTTCCAACCGGCTTCTTCTTTTCGATTTCCTCAACGCCTCTGCCTCGTGGCATCTTTATCCCCCTTCCCATCGACGAACTGCAATCCCATTCGTTCGCATCTAAGCTGTATGTGTACATGACGATAACTCGAGCCACGGACTTCATCCCGATTCCCATATAAGCCCCCGGGCTGCATTAACCAAGCTTCCTGTCATAAGTCAACCTACACAGGGAGCCATGGCTGACCCTCGAATACATTCGAGCTCGACTACTCGTCGGGCTCGTAATGCTGATATTGGTCAGTTCATCATTGGTTCCGAGATAGGCAAAGGTAGCTTCGCCCAGGTATATATGGGTAAGCACAAGGTTCGTAACTCCAAAGGCTATGCCCAACTATACGTCCTATCATGATATATTTGCACCTTTCGTAGAGAGGCGGTTCGGCGCTCTTTTGATACACTTAAATCAAAGTAGCGCCGGTCGCACAGTTCCTAAACATGGTCGTGAGTCATACTGAAGGGTAGCAATTGAGCTGACGGAAATGGCACAGGTATCCGGCGCTTTGGTCGCGATCAAATCGGTCGAGCTCGCGCGGTTAAACAAGAAGCTGAAGGAGAACCTCTATAGTGAGATTAAGATTCTCAAGAATTTACGACACCCACACATCGTCGCCCTTCATGACTGCGTCGAGTCCACAACCCACATCAACCTCATTATGGAATACTGCGAGCTGGGAGATTTATCAATATTCATAAAGAAGCGAGAGAGCCTCATCACATTTCCTGCGACTCGCGATATGGCGCGAAAGTATCCCAGCCCTCCCGGTGCTGGCCTTCACGAAGTTATTATCCGCCATTTTCTTAAGCAACTTGCCAGCGCCTTACAATTTCTTCGGCAAGGCAATTTCGTCCATCGAGATATCAAACCTCAGAATCTCTTGTTGCTTCCGTCACCGTATTTTAGAGAGGCAAACAATAGCCGCCCGATTCTCAGTGCTAGTAACGATTCGTTAATACCGGCTGTTGGGTTGCAATCGATGCCCATGTTGAAGCTGGCAGATTTCGGCTTCGCCCGCGTCCTGCCAGCGACGTCTCTAGCTGAGACGCTCTGCGGGTCTCCTCTCTATATGGCGCCTGAAATATTGCGCTACGAGCGATACGATGCAAAAGCAGATCTGTGGTCTGTTGGCACTGTTGCGTACGAGATGATATGCGGTAGGCCACCATTCCGAGCTAATAACCACGTTGAGCTCCTGAGGAAAATTGAGAGCTCCGATGCGCAAGTCAAGTTCCCACGAGATTGCCAAGCGAGCTCGGATATTAAGGCATTAATCCGTGCGCTTTTGAAGCGCAGCCCTGCCGAAAGGTTGAGTTTCGAGAATTTCTTCAGTCATGAAGTCATTTCAGATGAAATACCGGGCTTAGTTGAGGACGACATACCTAAAGTCAAGAGACGTCCATCAAAAGAAGTTCGCGCTGCCTCGCGAACTGACGAGTCGGATCTAATCCCGCGACGCATGTCAACTCATCGTCGCTATGCTACTGAAACAGATGCGGTACATCAGGAGAGTAGCTCTTCGTCGCCTCGCGAAAGGCCATTGAGATCCTCGCCTCTAGCGTCACCGGCCGAGTTCGAGAATTGGGATCCGCAGGTTCAAGGTGCGTCGCGCACAAACCAATCCCCCCGAGACGAAATCGCTCCGGGGCTTGGTATTCGACGGCCGCAGAATGTACCTTCAACTTCCGCACCTACTCGGGGTGTTTACGTCGAAGACCGCCGACAGCGCGGATTATCCAATGCCTCGGTCAATAAAAATTCGCACGGCCAATCTCCGCCGTACGAAGAAACCAGGAGGGGTAAGAGTAGGTCGGAGCGTTCTGCGATAGAAGAAAGAGCTGCACAAGAGATTGCTTTTGAGCGGGACTATGTTGTGGTAGAAAAGAAGCACGTGGAGGTGAACGCGTTTGCTGATGAGCTCGCTGCGAAGGGAGCCCAAGCGGAGGCCTCATCTCCCAGGTCGGGACAAATCATTCGTCGTGCTACTCAGCAAGGTGTGCCGACGTCGACGACAGGCGCAATTCCTGCTCAGCCGTCTAGTGCGCTCCAGATCGCACAAGGCAGGCAACGACCTGACCATTATCGACGAGGTTCCTACGATAAGAACTTGTCTGGTAGTCCTGGTTCTACTACATCCGCCATCTATAACGCAATTTCAGATGCGAGCTTGAGGATCTTCGGCTTCAAGTATCCGACGCACTTGCTCGGCAAAGGCACGTCGCCCCCAAACCCCTACAACGCGTTTCCTGCATATCCTACACCGGCCGCCCCTACCGGCTACATCACGGACGGACGCCAGGGCGGCCCCATCGATGAAGACTTACGTGTTGCTCAGTGCATCGAAGAACTTGCGTCGCGAAGTGACGTTGTCTGGGGTTTCGCTGAAGTAAAGTATAAGCAGCTAGTACCGTTGGCGCCTTCGATGGACCATGGCTTGGGCGGAGTGCCCGCCGAGAAGATGGTCTTAGAAGAGGACGATGGTCTAACTGTGGAAGCCGTTGTGTCGCTCTCAGAGGAAGCTCTGGTTCTCTACGTGAAAACCCTCTCGCTTCTTGCCAGGTCTATGGATATCGCAAATATCTGGTGGACGCGTAGGAATCGCATTGATTCTAGCTCTACTCAGCACGTCATTAATCGCGATGCAATTAGTGCTCAGAACCTAATAACGAGGGTCAATTCCGCCGTCCAGTGGGTCCGTAGACGGTTCAACGAGACATTGGAGAAAGCTGAAGTGGTACGGCTAAAGCTTCTCGAAGCTCAGAAGCAGCTTCCAGAGGACCACCCAAGCCACCCAGCAAATAATCCACTTGAACTCCTCCCGGCTGGCACCTCGAGCACAGAGGGTATTGTGCTGACAGCGGGTCTCAGCGCCGAAAAGCTAATGTACGAAAGAGCCCTCGAAATGAGCCGCGCCGCTGCTATCAACGAAATTGCCAACGAGGATTTAAGTGGATGCGAACTCTCGTATCTAACTGCCATCCGAATGCTTGAAGCAGTGCTCGATAACGATGAAGACCTCTCAAAACGCAGGCTTTCCGGATCTTCAAAGGCCGAACGCGATCTGATTCGAGAGAGCGCATCTGATATCAATCCGGATGATCAGCAAGCTGTTCATAAAAGTATGTATTCCTAGTTCTTTAAGTAGTAGACTGTTGTACGACTAACTCGTCATTTAAGTGATCCAAATGATCAACGGCAGACTTACGGCCCTCCGAAAGAAATTGCAGATGATCGCCAATGCTTCGAAAGCCCAACAAAATCTACCCCGAAAACGTAGCGGCGATGTTGCACCGCGGAGTGTTCCCATCGGTGCTTGATAACCTAAAAAGACCATTTCTCACGACGTATGACGACACGTAAAAAGATTGCACTACACCTATTCAAGCCCCGCGGCCTTTATAATTTGTTTATTAAGACTAATCCCACTGCCATGACTGACAATGGCTGGTCTCATCATCACCGACGGGATTCATCATTCGGCGTTTTGGGCGGCGACTTCATTTCACCTTCAGTATATTTATAGGTCTTCGGGGATTCTTTCTGTTGTCGCCGTCAAACCGGCGCCCTTTTTCTTTTCGTATGTCAACACTTTTAGGGTCTCGGGCATACGCCAATTGGATTGGGAGGGCGTTACTTGGCCCTCCGTGTGAGTTGGCGTGTTAGCACAGGAATCTCTGTCGCAAATCTCTGGCGTATTGGCGGGGGGTACAGATACACGGCATCACGACTATGTGGTTTTGGCCGTCGTAACCTTGTGCACGGGCGGTACAGGTTCCCCCAGACATGTTTGGCATTTTGTTCCTACGACGACCGAATACCCCTTTTGGCGGACATGGAGTGTTCCGTGGATAGGGAAAAGATCGGTCGTATCTTGCTTCGTTGTTATTTTGCGTGTGTCTTAGTCGGTGTTCACGGTAAATCATAGGGTTCTTTTGCTAGAGCTGCCAGGGGCTGGTTGCATATGAATTTTCGGACTATGGCGTCCTCTGTACCTACAATGTATACGGCAGCCCTGCCATTCTCGTTACCGTATGGACAACATGGAAATTGACGATGCCTTGGCTATTTTCTATTTGATTTCGTAGGGTGAAGTCAGGGAGATGACTCTAATGCCAGTATTCTTATATTGATTTTATGATTAAACTAGGTAGTGTATATGACATGGGCTCGGGAGATGTCCCATTATGACGTCTGTCAAGAGCTAGTGCCTGAACTACCGTCCTACGTCGATCAATATACCTATATTGATACCTAGGTAGGTATCAATCTATCGCCATAAGCGCCTAACAGGTAACCACCCACTGCCGCTACGGTAGATATTCTCATCGCTAGGTCGGACGCTTATTTTCTAATATCTACATAGATGTGTATCCCCTCGAGCTAGAGCTGGATACTAGTTTTAGAAATCCGACGACCTAGGATGATCTTGTCTGTTTTCTTATCCTATCGTCTTTCGACGGGAGTTATATAGTCGTATTATGGTGGGTGCATACTATGGATAGGTACGTACGAGTCTTGATCAAGATGAAGCGAAACCAATGGCTAATACATAAGGTAAGGTAGACGCATGGCTAGGACTTTTTACTTAGGTGCATACGTAGTACTGTAGAGCTAAGCTTCATGATGTAGTATCCTTCTAAAGAGATGATCTGCGGGGCGAGCTTCCCATGTGAAAGCTAACAATCCGGAAGTCCAAGATGCTTCCGTACCTGGTTCAACAATGTGACCATCCTCCAGCTCGTCGTGGCCCATCAGCCATGCTTGTCTACGTAATAGTACTTCAAGCTGCCGTTGCATGAGACGACGATCCGCGGTGTGTTATGTGGTGTAGTATCTATGTAAGCAATCTTCCAGCCGGAGTTTGACAGCGAGGGGGGGAAGTTGTGAAGTGTGAAGGCAGCAGCCAAAGAAAAGATTACCCCAAATGAGGTATCGCCCGTGCTGATCGGCGGCGGGGTTCAAGCGCATTGTAATACTACAGCCAAATTTGGGGACCTCAGGAGCTTCTTCCTATCAAATAACATGGGATATAAAGATTCGTGCTCCCGTATGTGCACGGGGTACACATTTGGGCCCTGGGGAGAGGGGTGCGTTGTGACGCCAACACGAATGTAGATTGCCAAGGACAGTCCGGATTCGACTAACAAAGGAGACAATCCCCTTCTTTGAGCAACGCTGTGGAAGGGCTGGTAAGGGTCGACGTCATTTCTAGAACTTGGGTCTTGAGAGAGACGGTTTGACGGTAATAATGCCTTATGTATGTATGTCTGTGACCCGCCCCCTCTTTTCCCCTAGCCTTATACGCAGATACGTGCTTGTCCCTGGTTGCTCGTGCTTGTCGATAGAGACGCTAGAGAGGCTGAGCAAGTTGGGGTGTATTTCTCTGTCTTTACTCTACCCTATCAAAAACTTGGAAATGGTAACATATGACGCTGACAGCATGATAGCTAACTGGCCCGGCATATTGAAGTAAGGTGGCAACGGCTTGACTTAAGCCAGTGAAGCAAGGTAGTATACGAATAGACCTGTCGTTGCTGTGGCTTGAGCTCAGCGAAGAAGTCTAAGCAATGTCCAAAAGCGGTCACCTATAAAACTACCTCATAGGCTGTGTACCTCACAATAGTGTAGTGTAAGCTCTCGAGGGAGCTAATAATAGCTTCTTAAATACAGCTTGAACCATGTTTCAGAATAAACCTGTTAACCTTGTTTGGAACGATACGAGAAGTCTGTATGTAAGATGCGCTTCTAGACTCGTGGGTCTTGGAAGCCCCTCTGCCCCTCTGCCCCTCTGCCCCTTTGATGCCTGCGTATTGTTCGACCGCCTCTACTACCCCCCTAGACTAATAACGTCGGAGGGGTCAACCAATTGACCCCTAGGTCACTTACTAGCCAAAAGTACAATGGAGTTGCAAAATTTCAATACTTAATTTTACTAGTGCTTACTACCAAATTTTGTGTATTTTGTTTTATAGCATGTATGTCATATATACGCATAATGATTTATACATATACTGTTTAATGTAATATATATTTATATAAAAAATAAAAATAAAAATTTATAATAATTATAAACCTTATAAAATAATTAATACAAATATTAAAAAATGTGAAAAAATGTAAATAAATATATTTTAATATTATCTTTATAAAAATAATTTTTTTATATTTTATATTTAATTATTTCGTTAAGTTTTGTTTATTAAATCAATATGTACATAGTAAAAGTACGTGACAATTAAGTAATACTTAAAATTTGGTGGTGCGCACATACAAAACACTAGTATTGCCTCTTTTTTGCGACTCCATTGCACTTTTGGCTAGTAAGTGACCTAGGGGTCAATTGGTTGACCCCTCCGACGTTATTAGTCTAGGGGGGTAGGCTCCCCGATTGTAGGGTTGCGGTGTCACGGTCCGGAAGTGATTAGTGCAACGTAGAGGCTTAGCACAGTCTTCCACACGGCCCACTCGAGCTTCGAGGTCCATGTCTCCATGTCTCCATGTCTCTGATGTAAGCCATATTTTTGTACCATTTTGTAAGCGGTGTCTCAGAGCATCTTAGATATGTCGTGTATAGCTAGAAAGTTTTTCGTCCAACTTTACTTCAACTAGCCCTCAAGTCTATCTTCATGGGAGATCTACATATAGGAGGCCAGTAACGTTTCCGCCATGTCCAATATCCAATATGGGAATGCCAAGTGTAAAGGAGAGACGAGTCTAAAGGCAGCCGTAAAACGAAATAGTCAGCAACAGGCAGCAACAGGCAGCTATATACTATGCTCATCAAGAGTCCGCTATGAAAGACGAATTATACCTTTTACCAAGTAAAATGGAGATGTGCTGCACGAGGACGGAGATAGGTACGATGTAGTATATCAAGGTTCCAGTACATGTAAGAGGTACATAGTATAACCGGTATTAAACTTATAATTGTATACCTTTGTTGGATATAGGGAATTAGAGTTTAGACTTGAATGGTTCAATGTCGCATTTCAACATGAGGACATGTACCGTAATAAGTTGTAGGTACATCCATTGTTCGAGGTACCTAACCTAGAGACAGTAATAACAGTAATAATAGTAATAATAGTAGGACGGTATGCACTGTATTTCCGTACAGTATAGTGCACTATGTACCTATCTAAGCCACAGTTAACAGGGTCGCAGTCTCTCTCCCGGGCTAACATAAAGGCAGGTAGGTACCTAAGTAGGTAGGTGAGAGTGGCATTCCTAGGCCTAATGTAGTACATACCTACGGGCTACAACCCAGCCTACCACCCAAACTAGGTACCTTAGGTACCTACCTAACTTCAAGTTAACCTATCTGACCCTGACATATTTCTCTACGCTTAGGTACCTACACGACCATACCACATTTATCAACTTACCCTATTGTGCTCTGGTAATAATTGAGGGCTACCACAACTCACTTCATCTTCAACCTACCCGACGCCCTTTTAACAAATTTGAATGTATTAATGATAGCAGTCACAAAAGGTGCTCCCATTTGCCGACGCTTGAAAATTGTCCAAGTCCCATTTGTTAATTTGTTAGGTCCTAGCCCGCCCTGAAACATTTGGACATTTGGACATTTGGCTTAGACCCGACATTCATTATTATTATACCTGTACCCGCCCTGCCGCCCTGTCGTTGCTCTCTATCGTCGGCAATCAATCAATCAACCATCCACCATCCACCACCCACCACCCACCTACAACCTTAGGTACCCACCAAACCCACGTCTACGCACACACGCACACACACGCACACGCCCGCATTTGATCTTGTCTTTTAACATCTCTTAACACGGCGAACCTCGAAGCTTCCTCCATTTTATTACCTATCCTCTCAACACAAAGGTCGTTGTTACCAAAGGCGTACAAGATCACGCGCATCCATCGTCACGACGTATCGTTTAACCCTGCTGACGGTCGCGGTCACCGTCGCCCGCGCGTCATAGGCCATGGCGTCTGCCGGCACTACGTCGCCCTCGAAACCACAACAACATCGAAATCAGCAGCAAATGAGTCCACCGCAGCAGCATCCGTCTCCTGCTGCTAATCCTGCTGCTAATCCTGCATCCCCGCCTAGCAGGCGAGATCTGAAGTCGTGGTGGAAGGCTTTCCAAACTCGGTCAAGGCACCAAGAATCCCAAGGTAAGGGCTACAATCACATACCCATTCCCACCCGCATGCCAATCGCCCACTATTCAACTTTTTCCTACAAGCTACCAGTCTTCCATCCCAATCCCCTAACCGTCGGTATTGGTATGATGTATGCTATACGGCCCTACATATATGTCGAGGAACTCAGAATGGTCAGCCTACGTCTCTAATAGCAGGTTCGCTCCACAAGCTACGCTATATTGGCAGTCGAGGAGAATAGAGAAATACAAAGTGCGATCACAGAAGGCGGTAGCTAACATTAGAGCCAAAATAGAGTCCCAACCTAAGGGTATATTTGGTGTTCCTCTACGACAGAGCATCACATACGCGAACGTCGCCATTTCGCTTGTCGATGAGGACGGTCAAAGCTACATATATGGATACGTACCAATTGTAGTGGCTAAATGTGGTGTTTTTCTGAAAGAGAAAGGTTAGTGACGAAGCCGTAAGACATCTAGTCTCTATGCTAATAGTGTTATAGCTACCAGCATAGAGGGAATTTTCCGCCTCAGCGGCTCCGAGAAGCGCATTAAGGAGCTAAAGATACAATTCGACTCGCCCGATCGATATGGCAAAGGTCTCGTGTGGGATGGGTATACGGTTCACGATGCTGCTAACGTCCTTCGACGGTATTTGAATGACCTACCCGAACCCGTAGTTCCGCTAGATTTGTACGAGCGATTTCGAGATCCCTTGCGCGGGCACACAAAACAAGCTGTCGGCGACACCGAGGGTACCCAACTCGTCGAGGATTTCGACGAAGCTGAAGCTATAGAAAAGTACCAACAGCTTATTAAGGAACTGCCCCCGCTTAACCGACAACTGCTCTTGTATATTCTGGACCTGCTTGCGGTATTTGCCGCCAAGGCTGATGAGAATCGGATGACAGCCCAAAATCTAGCTGCCATCTTTCAACCTGGAATGCTCTCGCATCCGCAACATGCCATGGCGCCAGAGGAGTACCGACTTAACCAATGTGTTATTATATTCTTGATTGAAAATCAGGATCACTTCTTAATCGGTATGCAAGGCACCGGGACGGATGAGAGGACTAAACAAGAAATCGAAAAGGGCCCGCCGACGGTTGTAACACCCGCGACGCCGAACCGCAACACCGGCGTTGCAAGGTCTGCCTCCAATGCTAGCGCTGGCGCTGAGAGCGTTAGTAGGGATGGTAAGATTCGGCGGAATCGTTCTACGTCGTCGCGGCACTCGGTTCACTCTAACGGTGCTTCCACGCCTGGTAGCCCTGCTCTAACCCCAAATGGTGGACTGGGAAGAAGTAATACAGTTCCGTCTAAGAAATCGCCTCATATTCCTTCTGGAAAATTCCAACCTCGGCAGAGCTCGCCTAGTGTCTCAGTAGCTCCAGCTTCGCCCTCGCCCTCGCCCTCGCCCTCGCCCGCTGGTTCTTACGCAGCCGCTCCACCGACCGTAGCTGAAGAAGCGCCAACCGTAGCCGAACAGTCTCCTGCGACATCGCAGCACCTAACTCCGATGGCGGCAGGATCGCATTCCGCTGGAAGAAGCCAAGAAAGATTATTAGGTCCTCCTGCCGATATTATAACCCCTTTAAGGGAAAGGAACCTCCAGAGCCTTTTCCAACGATCCCAGGCTGCGGAAGGTGAAAAGCGCCAGCCCAACAAGCTACGCAAAAAGCGATTACCTAGTAGTACCAACCCCAGTGCCCAGAGTTCGACCGCCTCACTTCCTCATTCGGAGGCAGTTTCTCCGATTCATGAATCTTCGAATCCGATAGAACAGAAAGCTCCCCATCCAGGTCCTACTAACACAGAGAATAGTACTTCTATAGAGACACCATCAGAGCCTACGCCGCGAGCGTCCCAGGTGCCATCTGCGAGCACCGCGCATGGTGATTCAGAGAATGATAATACGCTCAAGGCAAAGACCTCACCGTCAACATCCTTACACTCGTCATTCAACGACGGGTCTGATGTGGACCAGGCAGAGGGCGGCGCGCCTGTCTCTTCTCCAGATGCGGCCGAAAAAGAAAAGAGACATCGATGGCGTATATCTCGACGAAAGGAGGATTTCTCTAGCGAACATGGTCACAACCTGGGTTATAATTCCCATGCCGAGTTAAGCACCTCTTCTATCGGGAGCGGGCAAAGGCCACGAAAGAGTTGGACGGGCGAATCCTCAGATGTGGCGGCAACACTAGCGGAAAGTGAAGCCGGAAGTAGAGAGAAAGAAGACTCGAAGGGTCCCATCGGATGGATTAAGAATAAGTATCGGGAAGCGAAGGAAAACGTGGAGGTTAAGCGCACGAAGTCCCCTCCGAGAGATCAAGTACAGGCCTTTCTAGCCTCGGGAAGGAGTGCAGAAACTATGGGAAGCATAGACGAAAAAGGGGCGCCCACAGGTCCGGGCCCAGTTCGTGTTGCAACACCTGAGATGAACTCCTTCCGCGAGCCGCGTGAGCCACACGAAATCCCGCTGCCAAGTTCTCCCCCGCCAACTCGGACGACGCACGACGAGAAGCCTGCACACCCCTAGGAGGAAGAGACTTCGGACCAAGATAGCGGTTTGTTCTGCTGGGGCATGACAATCAGGCTGGTAAATCAGACGAGACCAATCCTTCGTACCGCTCGAGCAAGGGGATCTGAATCAGATGGTTTTGAACAGCTAGAATAACGGTTCTTTTTTTTTCTTCATCTTCAAGTTTTGGGTTGTCGGTGGTTCTCGTCTGGAAAATCAGGTGGAATGGAAATGCGGGTTTAGCGAATGGGCTTGATTGATGACGGGTTTGAATGCCTCACTCTCGAAGTTTGACGACGTTTATGCGCGGTTTTTTGGGAGATGACTATTTGTTTTCGAATTGGGGGATGCTCATGACGACCCGCTTCCAACGGGATGAAAAAATAGGAGAAGAGGATGTGCTCTCCTCTTTTTATGGATACCCCTTCCCCCCACCCCTTTGTTTTAAGGCCGGTTTGTATGTCATTTTTTGATGCTTTTACGCGTGCTGTAATGTGGAATTTTATACTTTTTTTTTCGGGTTTAACAAACTTGGACTTCGAATCTCGAGCGTCCCTTTTTTTGTTGTGGAGGCTCATGCGTTTTTGGCGCGTCCCCTCGGGTTGAAAAGTATCATGAAGCAGGGATGACTTCTGATTATCATACCGTTCAATATAAGGAGGCTACCTCGTGTCGTCCAGACGACTTTGCATTGCTACCTCTGCTATTTTGCATTCACGTCCTGATTTCGCGGAGTAGTTGGTGTTGAAAGTGCCTGCCGAGCAGGCTGGAACCGTACATGTATACGTATCCGTGTTGCGGACGGAAGGTTATCGAGTGTTCCACCAGGTTAGCCAGCTGCAGCTTGGACTATAGGTGTATGTACGTATGTCGCCATGTGGTCATATTAATACTTGGTCGCGGATAGGAGAAAGCTGGTTAGCAACGTAACTGGCCTCGGAATTGCTTAGCTTAGCTTAGCTCAGGGATGCGTAAGCAACGACGTGATATTGTTGCTGTGATAATTAATTGAAAAGGGACGATTCTCTTTATTCTCTTGTCCGGTTTATACTAACTTATTGGTTAGGTATGTGACATACGTTAATAGATAACTCTTCATATGTTATCGTAAAGTAAGGCATTGGAGTATTTGTTCTACAGATTACTTCACGACAAATTGGGCACAGCGCGTTTGCCAATGTAGCATTATAAACAAAACGGACTTTAACGGAAACGGATAGTTACCTAGGTAGGTAGTATGGTTTAATACGTGTAGCTTATTAGAAGGGTCATGACAGCTTCACATCTAGGCGACCTCGGTGAGGCTCGGTGAAGGAGGATGTTAGGCGCGGTGTATATAGAATATTAATAAGTGCTCCCTTACATACCGTGACTGAATGAGCCTATACTAGAATTGCACTTTAGTCTTTATGGTGACCCGGAGGACTCGGGTCTTCTCCCTCTCGTCATCTTAATAGTTTTACTCCATCTATCGTTACATATTTGCGCTTCCCATCTCACTCTCACGTAGCATTTTTCATACTCTTCTTCCCCGGCCTGTCCCATTTAGTTAGTTGGTGGGATAGCCGAACAGCTGTTGAAGGAGAAATAAATGGCCGCCGTTAAAGGGACCATCCTCGTCACGGGGGCAAACGGCGGCCTCGGAAGCGCCATAGCACAGCAAATCGCCTCTAAGCCCGAATTCTCCACCTACCACGGGCTTTACACCGTCCGCGATTTGACGCATGCGGACGCTCTTACTTCGGCTGTTGCAGTTGGTCCGGCACATCAGCATGATGTCGTAGGTCTTGATTTGACGAAGCTTGACAACGTTCGTCAAGTAGCAGAGGATATTAATGTGAGTTTAATAAGCTGATGAACCATATAAAATATAGGTATGTACCTTATATCAAGGTACTTACCTAGATATTTCTAACGCTGACGATCCACGTCGCAGGCCCGCGTTTCCGCAGGCCAGCTCCCACCTATCCGCGCTCTCATCCTCAACGCTGGCTTTCAGGACTTTGGTAAGCAGTCCTGGACTGACGATGGCCTCGACACCACCTTCGCGGCAAACTATCTCGGCCACTGGCTGCTTACCCTTCTTTTGCTTAAGAGCGTAGACAAAGAGGATGGGCGGGTCGTCGTGATTGGAAGCCAGAGTCATGAGTAAGCGTCTCCTACTATTTTTCTTTTTCCCCTTCCAGACCTGTTTCTTGATGGGAATAATAGGAATAAATCTACCGAAGCTAACATATGACACAACTAACCCAGTCCTAATGACCCTCGAAACGTTCGCAGTAAAGCCTTCGAGGACCCTAAATACAAAACATTCCTCTCCGATGCTGCAAGCTTCGAAGCAATCGCCAAAGGATCTTGGAGTCCCGCCACCGAAGATGCATCCTTCCGGGGCGGGTTCCGGCGGTACGGCGCCGCGAAGCTCTTCCTCATCATGATGCAGCACGAGTTACAAGCGCGGCTAGACGCCGACCCTGCGCTAAACAAGATCTGCGTGCTCGGCGTCGACCCGGGAACCATGATTAGCGGCCTGCAGAGGCTCGCGAACTGGGTGATCCGCGTGCTCATCTTCCAGATCATATACCCGCTTATCCTGTACTGGAACCCGAACGGCCCGGTGAGGCCGCCGAGCCGCTCCGCGGGCGATGTCTTGGAGGCGGCGTTTGGGGTGGTGGGTGAGGGGGGAAACCCGCCCAAGGATGGGTATTTTGATGGGAGGGTGCCGTTGGAGACGAGTGGGGAGTCGAGGGACGTGGTGAAGAGGGAGTTGGTGTGGAAGGAGACGGTGAGAATGGTGGGTTTGGAAGAGGGTGAGACGGTTCTTGTTAATTGGCGGTAGGCAATTGGAGTTTGATCGAGTTTTGATTTGCTAACCTAGGTAGGTAGAAATGAATGACATTTGCTTGGGAGAATGAATCTATACCCACCCGTGATTTATAATCACGAGCTGGACTATAGTGATGGTGAGGCATGGGTCATAGGTGCAATACTAGGCGTATTATTATGGTAGATTAGATATAGGAAGGAAAAGGGGGCGAGAAAACAGTAAGACACGTAGCTGTGGGAAAAAGACAAGAGCTCACACATACTTGACGGAGGCTTGCGCTATCCACCATTTTCTGGTTACTCCTCGAACTGAACTTGTGTACTTAAGAACTAGGTGGATTAAAAAGATGTTGCACGAGCATGGTAGTGTGTTGTAAATCGATTTCCCTTTTCCTTATAGAACTGTTCTCTTTAATATTGGCTTAGGAGCTAGGTAAGGCGTATGAATAATACTCGTCTATTTACTTGTTACGGGGAGTCATATCTCTAATCATATAAACCTGTCCGTATAGGTCTATAGCGTCAATAAACAACTTCACTGCATCAATAAGCCTTCGACCATTGTCGGAATCCCCCAATTCGTTCTCGAGCTCGGATAGAGCAGCGTTCAGACCTCGACGCTCGTACTCTGCTATCCATAGGAGTTTGCTCTTGATCAGCTGTTGTTGCTCGGCCTCACTATAAACGCCTAGACCCGTTGAATCTTCTCCGTCTGAATCTCGATGGCGATGGAATATCGGAAAATGAGTCGAGTTGAGATTTCCCTCTTCTCTGTCACGAGCCACGCCTCCGTAATCATTGTGCATGCGACACAAGCTGGCTAAGTGACGACAGAGGTCCTCGGCTATATACGCTGTCCTGGCGTATGTAAAGAGGTTAGAGTCTATGAGGCAGTTGAAAAACACAAAGGCAAATGGACAAGAAGCATGATCTGCCGAGGTACCGCGGACCCAATTGTAAAAGGATCGTTCGGGCGCCACGCTATACCGTTGGCTCGGTAGGATCGCGTCGCCGTGGGAGTCTGCTTCTAGAGATCTCTTATCATCTATGTGCGCGAGCTTACGGCGCAGATTTATGTTGTCTTTGGCTTGCGTGATATTAGCCAGAAGGAACGTTTGCAACTCAGTCGCTAGCCGCGACTGTAAATGCGATGGCTTGGATAACACGACGGGGTGTTGTAGCATATAGGCGATGAATTTGCGGAGCACGACTTCTACATCCTGTAAATAGGCCAAAGTGTCCTCGGATATCCCATCGTCGCGTTTTCGAGCGAGAAAAGATGGTTTGGACGTCGTATCATGGGTATCGTCGGACTGGCGGTTCCCGGGAACAGGGGGTCTGACCTCGTCACAGAGGCTCCGGATCAGCATCTCGACTTGGTCTAGGTGGTCGCCCAGGTATTTCTCAACAGTTGCTTCAAAATATTCATCGGCCTCATACACTAGTACTGTTCCGACTATCATCTCATGCAACACATAGAAGCTTGCCTTACCGCCCGACAGTGAGTTACAAGCCATCCAGGGGAGCGGAACGAAGGTCAAGTGCATATTTTTGCGCATGGAATTGCGTGGGAAGATATCCAATTCTAGTCGGTCAAGCTGGCCGAGAGCGTAACATGCTTGCAGCTCGGCTGCTTTAAGAATGCCTTTGTCTAATTGGGCAAGGAGTGGTGTCCGTTTAATCAAGTCCCTGGCCTGTCTCATTCTGCGCAGCGTTTCTTCGGGAAGAGGCGAGAGTGAGCGGGAGAGATTATATTCCTTTTCGTAAGTAGGCGGCGTGATGAACATGGAGGCTTGGTAGTATACCTGAGAAAGAATTTCTGAGGTGTAGGTGACTTTCCCGATCCAAAGGAACTCGGGTTTGGTGCGTTCTCTTCTGCTAGCTGACGCTAGGAACGCCTTCCCTCGCTCGATGCTTTGAATAATACCAATTTCGTGAAGTTCTTGACCAATCCACGGGAGCCGGACCAGCGATGCCAATGCAAGAACAGAATACGCCGTTGCTTCACAAATGCCATCCCAGGAGCCGTCAGACTGTTGAGAACTCAGCAGCACGCTAAGGACGTAGAAAGATACCATGGGTATCTGCTCTTCAAGGCTAGGCTCCTTTTCAAAGACCTTCTCAAGTAGACCATCGTGAGGGCTACGATAAAGATAACCAAAGCCTTGAACTAGAAGCATCATCCAGTAGAGCTCGTGGCGGTGCTAAAGATCACGAGGAAATCAGTTGGTCTCTGCTGCACTTGACGCTTGGTCAGACACGAATTACTACTTACCAATTTATCTCTAGCTTTACCGGCGGTAACTTGGAAGCATAGGAATTTTGCGGCTTTAGAGATTTGAGCAACGTAAGGTAAGCGATCTTCGAGCATGCAGAGACATGCAAGGATGTTGCAATTGGAGCTGATACTCAGGTTGCTTTCCCCTGCGTAGGTCATGAAATGATTCTCTGACTCGAAGGTCTGTATCAGAGAACGCACACTGGGGCCACCCCCTAGACATATTAGGGCCATGATTGCTTTGGAGGTATCGTCACTATCAGGGGTAGAGAACTGGGCTAGTTGTAGAGTTAGCTTAAGCGTGGCCACCGTCATCAATATACTTACAAAACCCGACACAGCCATTGCGAGATTTAAGAGCTTCTTCAAGAAATGTACGTAGAGTCAATGAATCGTCCTTTCCGATCGGAATACCAGCTTGGGCCAATGTGGTAACAGACTTTCAAAGGGGTACAATTAGTTATTATATTTCTGTGTGATGTTTTGCTCCGAAGAGAATACTCACCCAGGAAACTTCGAAAATGCTAGTTGGCCAGGCACACGGTACACTACTGGATCCTATGTTCGAGCTACGCTCCAAGGCTGAACGTAGATACGACTCGGCTTCTTCGTCCCAAGTAGTAGCATGTATTAAATACGCAGCAGTCGAGGAAGGGGAACTCATCATAGAGCCATTTCTCTCTCGACGGTCCCGAATGCGGTCGAAGTCAAGATAGCCTGTGAAGGCTTCGAGATGGTGCAGTAACGTGGATGGGGCGCCATATATGTCTTCCAAGGATAGTTTCTTTATCTTGTATTCATACAAGGCTTGCAGTTGAGCTACCCTTTGGAGCTCAATAGTAACACCTTCGCTCGCTAGGAGGGATAAGAGCTTGGGGATTAGTAACTCGAGCCCAATTTGATCTGAAGGCGACAAATCCCATTCCTGTAACATATCTTTCAGCGCAGCTTCCGCTCTCTGGCTCCGCTGTGTCCAGCCCTCGTTGCCTGGACACAGCGCCATATGCTTCCGGAGGGCCAGCAGGGCCGCGCAGGTGTTGAGGATACCATCAGCAACGGTACCGTATGATTTCCAGCCACCACTAGGTAATTGATGCTCCAATACGTATTCGAAGCATTTAGGAAACAGCCATGATCCAGACCTGGGAGGCTTCTGTATCATCGACAGCCATGCCGTGTCATACACAGAAGGCGATATGGTACCAAAGCCTGACTCGGAGCGGCAGGCCTTGGCTACAGTAGCGATTAGGTACTGTGGCTGGTCATACGACATGTCCATTCTGACTTGGTCGGGGTAGTATATCTTACCAAGAATTTATGAGCAATACAGATTCTATTGCCATGTCGTAGGTAAGTATCGAAGATATATATGCTGATGATTGGTGTATTATTATTGTGGCTAGAAATCGAGATTATGGAATTTAATTCTTATTAATGTCCCAAGCCATAAAGCCTAGAACGACGCCTGCTTGTGTCCTCATTTCGTTGTTGGCATTAACCGAGGAATCGTGTACATAGTGGCGCTGATAATCTACACTCATTCGAAAGGCTGCTCCACGATGGCTGCAGCTGGGCTACGAGTTTGATAACATATTTCACCCAAAATCGAAAGCCACTGACGCATAGATATCAACACGCTTGCATATCTCTGAATCTGTAGAGCTGACATGCCGTTATACTAATAGCCCGATACGGTCTATAGCCCCTCAAGTCTTTCCGAATTCCATTTAGCAAAAGCAAGCCAAATCGCTAGAATACCACTAGGGTCTATATATGTATTAATAGCGTCCCAGGTAGAGTCCAAGTCCTGAGACAAGCCGTTGGCTGTTGATAAGCGACGATGTACGTAGTAACCCAGTAAAAATGACTTCCTAGGAGTTCAAAATCGCCACTATACATAATATGATAGCCTAATTCCATGACTTGTCATATTTATAGTCGCACAAGTGTCAACTTTACCTTTGCGTTGAATACCACTTTCCAGGAAAGGAGTATTATGTACTGCGGGATCGTCACCTCATCCCCTATTCGGGCCAGATCCTGGTCTCTTCGAGTCAACCAGAAGATATGTCCCGGGTTAGGTCTGCGTAAGAATACGCCCATCAACTTGCCTACTCGGTTTTAGCAAACACGACGTGAATGCAGATAGTGTAACTGAAGTAAGGGGAATAGCGTGGATATGTCTAGCACACTCCATTGGGTACCATAATACTAGTAGAGCATAACTCGGTATTCTTTAGAGCTATTAATCAATGCATCTCTGTATGTCTTAGATTATCGTGATCCTAGTCGTAGTATCCAACGGAATCACCTACGATGACCTAAAGTACCTACTCTCGGAATAAGCGAAAGAGCAAGGAGAAATTCCACGGGCGCGGATCGAATCCTTCGGCGTGACCATCACCAACGCCCGCCGCAATCACGACTCCCACTCCCACCCCAGAAATCTATAAAAAGCCAATTGAATGTAGCAAGAAAAGGCAACCCTAGGAATATCATTCATGCGCTTCCCATCCCATCCCACCCCGCCATCTTAGGTAGGTAACGTAACGTACTGCAATACCGAGACCAAGTCAAGGGGTTGGAGAAGAAACCCCCTCCTACGCAGGGGTCCTCGCAATCTCCGCTCGCGTTGCCTGTGATGCTACATACCAAGGTATGTCTGTGCCTGCCTGCCTGCCTGCCTGCCTGCCTGCCTGCCCTACCGCTATCTTCCGGTCTTCTTCAGCCTCAAAGGCTTCCCGACTGCGGGAGTCGCATCCGGGATTTAGGGATCATGTAAGTTCTGACACACACACACACGCACACACATACCTTAAAGGCAGTAAACCGCGACGACTTCGTCTTTACTCGTAGAAGGTAGTAGTAGTGCCGACTAGCTCCGAGGCTCGAAATAGCTTATACAGGTAGGTAGCCAACCTCCTTATGAGGTAGGCAGTGAAAAAGAATCACATATATCACTATAAACAAACCATCACACACAGCAACGTATACATGACTAATACCTGCTATAGAGAAATTACTACACAGATAGATATGCACATTCAAGACGCGAAAATATACACCTAACAAATTAAATTTCCTTTATTATACCATAGCGTTCGAGCGCAGCGTAGCGCAACATAACGCAGACATATGTACATATAGACAGAAATAGGTATCTTTTCAATATAACAAGCAATACGACCTCCCGCTCCCGCTCCCGCTCCCGCTCCCGTGCCCCGCCCAAGTAGTACCCTCCTTTATACAACCACAGCCAGCGCTGTCGTCTAGAACAGCCAAGAAACAAAGCGCCTGTAGAAGCGCGCCAGGCCCTGTCTAGTCTCAGGCGTCGCCGCGCGCTTAGCCGCCTCGGCAGCGAGGAACTCCTCTTCCTCGCGGTCGATGATGTCCTTGCCGGTGTAGAAGTCGCACTCGTGAGGACGGACGCCCTTGCTCTTGGTCCAGGCCTTGTGTCCGAAGATGAGGATCAAGTAGATGGGGATGCCCAGGTAGCCCGTGATGAAACTGGCGTACTTGGTGTTCCAGTCGCCCGTGAACACGTCGAAGTTCTTGGTCAGCGCGATTAGGATGCACATGAACAGCGCCACGTATGAGCCCCACACACCCAGCGGCGCCGAGTACGGCAACATGTCGTTGGTCAAGTTCTGCGCGCGGCGAGCCCGCACGAACCAGATGTGCGTGACTAGAA
The DNA here is from genome assembly GCF_022478755.1 of Daldinia loculata. Taxonomy (NCBI): domain Eukaryota; kingdom Fungi; phylum Ascomycota; class Sordariomycetes; order Xylariales; family Hypoxylaceae; genus Daldinia; species Daldinia loculata. The sequence goes on from NW_026054894.1 coordinate 311,568, forward strand.
TCGAGATCCACGTCAAGAGGCCGAAGATAGTGGTCAGGTTGACGAAGTAGGAGAAGACCTGCTTGGAGTCGTCCGAGACGTTCAAGAAAGCGAGGAGGCCGAACGCCGCAGAGGTGAAGAGGGTGTATAGGGGTACACCCTTGCGGTTGGTCCTTCTGAAGATGGAGGGGGCCGCGCCGTCCGAGGACAGGCCATAGAGGGTTCGGCTGGCAATGTACAAATCGGAGTTGGCGGCGGAGAAGACGAACAGGAGAATGCAGGCGTTGAGGATGTGGTCGAGGGCCGGGATATGGGCGAGTTTGATGGCGACGACGAACGGAGAGGCGCTGGCGTTGGAGGTATTGGCACCGGCCTTCTTGTTGGGATCCTTATCCGGGTTGACGGCGAAGACAAGCTCTTTGGCGTTATAGGGCACGCACATACCGATCAAAAGAATGCTGACGCAGTAGAAGATGACAATTCGGTAGAAAGTGAGCTTGATGGCGCGAGGGATAGTCTTGCGCGGGTTCTGGGCCTCGCCAACCGTCACGCCGACCAACTCAGTACTCAGATAGGCGAAAGTAGCAGTGACCATAGTAGACCAGAATCCGAGGAACTGGCCCCAGGAGCCTGTCGCGATGTAAGGAACGAAAGCACTGTTCCGGGTTAGCGACCTAGTCTCTCTATAGTAGCTTTATTACGATTATTATTTTCAGATCGCGTAATTTACTCACCCAGGATCCCTCCAGTAGCGGAACCCCCTCGGGTCACCGTCTGCGCCGCCGCAAGCAATGATGAGAGATAGAAGGATAACGCCGATGATAACGACGACTTTGAAACTCGACAGCCAGAATTCGAATTCACCAAAGAATTGGATACCGAAATAGTTGATAAAAATGATGGCGACAAGGAATATGGCAATCCAGACACCCGGGTTGACTTGCTCTCGAGGCAGCCAGAACTGTATAACCAGAGCCGCGGCTGTAAGCTGATTAGGCGTGACGATGATGTATTTTATCCAGTAACTACATCATATGAGATTAGTGGGTTAGTTTTGATCGTCGAGCGCGTTAGGAGTGCGCTGCGCAATTCGTGCGAATAAGCCAGGCTACGAAAATGAAAGTTGACAACTTACGTCCAACCGAGGGCAAAACCGAGCGAGGGATCGCAGAACCGAGAAGCGTAACCAGTGAAACCAGCAGACATGGGGAGCCAAGCAGCCATCTCGCCAAGAGCGGTCATGACCAGGTAGACGATCCCGCCGACGAGAGTGTACGAGATGAAGATAGAGCCCGGGCCGGCTTGCGCGAGAGCCTTACCGGTTCCGATGATGAGACCTGTTCCGATAGCACCGCCGATAGCAATCATAGTAATGTGACGGGCTTTAAGACCGCGATGTAGAGACGTCTCCGCCGACGTTTCGATACCGCGAATGCGCGATCCCTCGAGGTCCATATCGTTGTACGACATCATGTCCTTGTCGCCCGAAGGCGACGAGGTCGTCGACCTAGCCGACCTCTGCACCACGCCTTGCTTCTCCATGGTGTTGTCGTGAACTCTTCTTCTTTCGATAAGTGTTTCTGATAATGAACGGAATCGAACAAAAAAAAAAGAAAGGGTCGACTAATAAGCGACACACAAGAGAATGGAAGACAGTCCTGTGTGTTCAGTCCCAAAGTAATTTTTGTTCGAGGATCAGAACAAACAAGAAGCGAAGGGGAGGTGAAGGTTAGACCGGGGAGGTGCTCAGCTATTAAATAAGTATACGGATTAGATCCAACAACGGGCAAGTAACGAGTCGTCTTGCAACCTGTCGACCAATCCCCGAGGTTTTCCGCTTTCCGGATTGGCGAGCGGAACAACTGCTACGTAGTAGCAACCTTACAATAGAACAAAGCACCAATAGGTTATCTGATGTACATGCCTACTAACCTAGGTATGTAGTAGCTCTGTATATCGTCTCTCTCAGCAGCGGGGCATGGCTTATCTCTCTCCAACTCTTGTCTGTGAGGAACTAGCCAGTCTAGGCGCATATCGCTGACCGACGACCAGTACTGGCGTACGAATGTACTATGTAGTGGGCTCTTGGCTCTTGGCTCTTGGCTCTTGCTCTTGGCCTTGCCCGGCTAACTTCTTCTCTTTGGGGACCCCTGCCCTGGCAGCTTGCTTAGGATGTTTACCTACCTAGGTACCTAACTTACATGGTACTAGGAGGAGATGATCGTGGGTAAGCGAAAAAAAACTGCCCGGGGGTTGGTAACATGTCGCGTGCCCTCTGGCTTTTCCTCGGCGCCTCATCACAAGGCACCTAACCAATGCGTGAGGCCGGTGGAGTAGCGTCGAGGAGAATTCAGGAGAAGGTCGTATAATAAGTCGCCCCGAATACTACGAACTGTAAGCATGTCGGTCGCAGATCAATCACAGATCACATGTGATGTTTCATTGTCGAGAGCTGGCCTGGCTGGGAAATCAATTGCTTCGTCCAGTTCGTCGACGGTCGGCCAGTACCGAACGGTGGTTCCTGATTCCCCAACCGTGCTGGCCATCGTCATTTTGCAAGGGCCAAGGCTTCAGCCAACCAGCTAGTGTACCGAGACGTTGTTAGAGCGGAGTGGGTGCGGTTTATGGAGACGGACTGCCCACAATGGTTAAGTTTGCACGGACTCGAGATAAAAAGTTACATGGATGAGGGATTGTCAAGGATTAATTATCAGGGGTATGTCGAAACTTGAGGAATCTTTGGACTTTGGAGGTTACGAGCTGCTAGATCTGGCAGTTTGATGAAAGATGTTAGTCCAGTAGCTCTGTTTGATGGCTAGCTTGACATTTGATAGGCTGCGACTTTTTATTATCCAATGCCAAGGGGTAACCAAAGAGAAGTCGGGGACTCGGGGAGCACCAAAAGCTAGCAAAGTCTTAAGGACCGACGCGGCGACGCCAAGTTAAAACCCAGCTAATTGGAGCAAAGCTTATTAACAGAGCACACGTTCTTTGACCAATCATCATCCAATTGCATATCTTTGCTTTGTGGCAAACTCCTCCTTACATATACTGTTAGCAAATTACTGTACCTTATCCGTCAAGACTCAAGGGGGGCTTCTAGATGTCTTCCGGGGTACAAGCCACGCTAGAATAAACAAGGTATATCCTTTCATCCACCCAACTATGTACCTTACTCGATTGCACCATCCATGATAAGTACCTGGCTAATGATAAGGGATCATCAGTAACCGACATGGAAGTTTGCACGCATCCTGCCTTGCGCTGCTTGTATTTATGCACACCACCCGCAGGCGTCTCAGATGTCTCTCTCATGTCTCAGATCAGCTTTCAGCCACGATGCCGCCGTTGAAGGATCTATGTACCTAGTATTAAATTACACGCCCAAGGCCTTTTCTTCCTATAACGCCACCGGGGAATTTGGGGCTGAACTAGGTATATCATCATCTAATATTTCGGCCGTCTTATTCTCAGTGGAATAGGATCGGCGCGGGCCTTTTGTCCTCATCCAGGCTGCCGCCCTCAAACTATACAAAATTAACGTGTTAGCCCAATCTGATCAGCGTAGACGCAAGACGAAGACGAATATTCTAGACCTACCTCTAGAAATCCCGTCGCAGTGATAATGACCATGAACGCTTCGGCTAATTCATCGACGCGTTCCGAAAGCAGCGCATCCGTCTTCCCTCCTCCCGCGCCAATTCCAGCGGAACGTTTGAGGACGTGCATAACCAACATTCTGTGCTCGGTCAGGAACCGTCTGCCTTGCAGCACGTTATGCGATCCCCGACTAACTATCGCGGCACCGATGATGCGGGCCACGTTGACCAAGAGAGTATAGTGCCTCTGCAGGCCTCTGCTATCTGTCGAATCCACCTGCAATTCTGGATCCACCGAAAACAATCCCGACTGTTCGATAGTGCGGAATAGATTCGCATGTAGAACATTCTTGGCGCCCTCTCGCGTCTGGCACAATTGTAGTAGTAGTGCGAGTTTGGCGTTTAAATAGTTCTGCTGATCCGAATCGCCTGGAGATGCGGCTTATTAGACTCCTACTCCTAATATAAGAAATGCCGCGTGTGTGGGACTTACCTGTCCGATCAACCTCCTCCCATTCTACTAGCACCCCACGCAGAGAATCCACAAGTATACCGATGAAGTTCAGCCTGTTCAACGCTTCTACCACGAAGTTATCATTCTCCTGCTTACCAAGTTGGACTAGCGTTCCTAAGAGAATCAAGGCTGCCGACTGACATGCTGCGTCTCCGCCAAATGCGTCATCGCAGATAACATTTAGAAGCTTTTCACCGAATGCCCGTATTGTTCTAGTTGTTTTTCGGAGGCTTGACGAACCTCCTTGTCCGTGGTCCACCAGTCCCGTCAGGTGGCGGTAGCAGATGCTGTAATAGACTGCGCGCAATTCTTGATTGCCGGCCCATTTTGCGATAGCGCTTAGGCAGACCTGAAGGAGTTGGAAAAGCTTGTCGCTCGTCAGGTTTTCTACCGCTTTGCTTTGTTTGTCGGTAGAAGTCATCGCTGCGAAATCTAATTCGAATACTAACACCTTAGCAAGCTTAGCCAGCTCTAGAGCGGCACTAGGGTTCTCCGAACTATACAATTCGAGGCTTGGGAGCGTTGCTTGTAGGGTCTGTAGTATGAACGAGACCTTGTTTGTACCCTTGAAGTCATTGCAGTCGGTCATCACCATCAAGAGTTTCGTCCAATTTGCCAGAACCTTGAGGCTGCGCGATTTCACCTGCGTGAACCGATTCAAGTACCTCAAGTACAGTAGCAGGCTTTCTTCTTCCGCATCCATAGCCATAACGTCTTGCTGCAGAACAAGCTGGCCAGATTTGCGAGCCTCGTTGCGCTTGAGAAGCAGAATCTCTCGGACTTTGTCCAGGTCGTATATCCGAACTAGGTCGTCATCTTCTTCCAGGCACGGCCGTAACTCGTGTTCTCCGTACATCCTGAGCTCGGGTGGAGCAGCTGTGAATAAGCTTTCCTGGGGCAATGAATCTTGAAACTCGAACACCGAAGATACGGGTATAACCTCTAGACCGTCGGCTCTGATCTGGCCGCCAAGAGCGTCGAATACCCGTCTCTTGAGCGCTGGCGTATGGCCACGAGAGACGCTACAAAGCTCGCGAGTAATATACTCAAGCGCCATAGCCCTTATTGAAAGATAATCGACATACCCTTCGGCCGCCGGATACGTGAGGAAGTCCGGACCGAGAGCTTCGTACCCATCCCACACGAGGCTTTGCTGAGCTACAAGGCCTTGCATTAAAATATGGAACAGGAAGTCGTTTTCTCGGAGGTCCTCGAGAACGATGCTGGCCGACAGGGGAGAGCTCCAGAGTATCCTGAGAATTCGCATCACCTTATACTTCAGGTTGACCAACCATTTCTGCATAGATCCCTCTTCGTCCTTCGACGGAAGGCCCAGAATCACGGGTAGCAACGCGTGAAATAGCGACGCCTCCTTGTGAAATAAGCCGTCGGGTTCAATTTCGAGCGTGTTAGTCCCGCAACGAAAACCGAGGAATAGGTGAGCGATTGTAGGCCGATCCGGGCTCGCCTGTAAGCAAGAGTAGATGAAATCGAGAATATAGACTTTAGTTTTGTAGTCCGGCGAATCATCTTTCTTACGGAAGTCTAAGGGATTTTTAAACTCGCCAATAAAAGAGCCGGCTATGGTGGCTGCGTCGCCACGCTCTTCCAAGGCCATGATCGCCTTGTTTCGATGGAGCTGCCTTGGAGATCCGGAATGCCAGGCCGAAATTGCCTTGGGCGACGACGATATCTTCTCCAGGAGTTTTAGACTGGCTAATGTTAATTCCGGGTGGCCTATACCACAATAAATACCCAGGTCAGACATCAACATCATGTTGCTCATGAGGCCGTCTTCTATCGAAGCATATGCCCCATTGGACGTCGGCGTATATGGTGATCGGCTTTGCGCTCGAGCCTGTGGCTTTAACATTTTCCGAACGATCTCAAAATAGGTAGCTTGAAGATCAAGAGCTTTTGAGACGAGCTCGACCGCGCGTATAACGCTATTGATGAGAGGCGAATCTTGCGGGGCTCTCTCGATGTCTTTTGAGTTTTGCTGTATCGTGTCGAGAATGCCCTTCATGAACCTGCTGTCGTACATCCACTCCATGACCCTAGCGAATGGGTGAAGAGTGACATAGTTCTCTAGGCTTCCGCTCTGAATAGCAGAATCCACGTTGACAGTAGTATTATGACTGAATATAATCAAGTCCTCGTTGAAGCTAGAAACGCAGGTAAGTGCGAGGTCTAAGCAACACAACCGGAGCATTCTCTGCTGTACAACTTCTGAAACTTCTTGAGCCCTAACGGAGAACATGTGCCCCAAAGTAAAGTCGATGTACGGCTCGATCCCAGGACGCATCCGAGTAGACGCGCCGAGATCCTCTGGATACGGCAGCGCGTCGTTCAATTGACCGGATCCTTCCGGGAGAGATGTCAAACTGACTAGAAATCGTATGAATGCGCTGGCGTCATCGACATGTGGGCTCATTTCCTGAAAAAGCGCCTCCATAAAGATAGACGAGTGCGGAGAGCCTGCGGCGGAGGCTAGAGCTTTGTTCGTCGTAGGCGGAAGGTAACTTCCACTGAGGCACGCTTCTAAATACTGCCACATACCATAGTTCTGAGCAAGGGATTTCCGACTAAGAAGAGAACCCAATGCTCCAAAGGTACACGCTCTGATTCGAGATGTCACCTGGCTGCTTATCACGTGAAAGAGCAATTCAACCAGTTTAGACGTTGGCTGCTCGAGTAGATAAATGCGTGCGACCTCGCTCTGAGAAGCGAGCTTAGCCATTAGACGCAAATAAGATTCCAGCATCGCTGCAAATTCCGGTTCAGTCTCCGCTTGTTCGGTGTTGAACTTTCCAGTTCTGTGTACATTAACTTGGGCTGCGGCGGGCTTTTCTCTGGATTTGTTAACAAAATATTCCAGCTCATTTATGATATGAGACCACGTGATGGACAGCGGTTTTCGAATCTGATGCCCTTCGTCCAGAAGGAAATCATGCGCGGCCGTCGCGGACTCTGGATCCTCGGATAAAGACTGGAGCATCTCACAGAACGCAGCCTGCACGGGTGTCGTTGCCCTGCGCGATGCCCATTGTAGAAATCCTGCCAGGTTATTCTCAGGATCGCCCCAGAAACCGTCTGCGGCGTCTGGTCTACCCTCGAAAGAGTAGGCGATAATGAGAAGGAATCTCTCCAGATCGTAGTCTTGCTCCTGGGCTTGATTAGTTTGCCGCTGCTCGTCTTCTTCAATTTTCAACCTTCGAAGCACATCGGGCATATTAGATATAAAGGCATCAACAAACGTCTCTAGCTTTGCTGCGAGGCATTCCTGTAGAGGCATAGCAAATGGGAGGGTATCCGGGGGTAGCGTTGGGGTTCTTTTTCGAAGCCACTGCCGTAAAGATTTCCGGGCACTATCTTCCCACTCGGAAGCCCTAACATCGGCGACAACCGCCAGCATGAAATCAAAAGCGCCATCCTTTAGTGCTTCAGCGAACTGCCGTGACCTCTGCTTGTCCTCTTTTGATTTATTAGTTGCCTCAGCGGGTGCGAAACGGGGGCGGGAGTTTCTAACCTTCATCAATATCAACACCGGGAAGACCCGAACCGGCAGCATCTTCCATGTACCACCCGCTATATTCAGCGATCCACCAGGCCCTGGCAGCAGCATTGAGGAAAGGTAAGGATCGTGCATTATCATCCGGCTGGCAAACGAGTTGGTTCAACTTTCTGGCTTGCTCGACATTGCCGCTGCCCTCTGTCGAGCCAAAAATCGCTATGTAACTGCCGAGCACAGGTACGAGATGTACTGCCAACAGTTAGCGATGGCGTAATCCTTTATCAATAGCCTTTGCACTCCTAGGGAGGGAGGTAGAGCAAAAGAAAATAGATAACGAAGAAACTTACCGGTGCACGAGTCGTATCTATTGATCTGCTTCAGAACCTGGAGAAAGTCGACGAAGTCATTCTCAACCGCTACGTGCTTTTCGATTGCGTGGCAGAGAATGACCGAAAGGAGTTCATGCTGTTGGATTAGGCCTACGTATGTTACCTCAAGGAGCTGTTGAAATTGGGCGTCGCCCACGCGACCTAGTACCGAAGCGCTTGCGACCTGCTCAGAGAGATTCTGGAGCCAGGTCCTGATATCGCGCATCGAAGCCATACACCTAGGGACGAACCTAGGTTGAGAGGGCTCGTTTGTAATCCCCGGTAAGTTTTCCCGAAGGATGTTCTCGCTAACATATTGGCCAAGATACCCAAGACCATCACCAACATCTTCAGCAAGCAGCTCATCCTCTTCTTTGGAAAGCTGTAGGAGCAGCAGCATGCAGTTAAGGAGGGTATTTCTCTGCGTATGGAACCTTATAACAGCACACTCTCTCAGCGGGCGCCCGAGTATAGTCTCGTCGTCTCTCGAGAGGATGACCAGCTTGGCTGCTTCGAGCTCGTCTAAATCGAGGCCGTCGGCGACTTGCAAGACAATTTCTTGGAAGTCCTTATTTAAGGAATACTCATCGTCGAGAATATTAATTTTTCCTACGTATTAATTGTTAATAAAGTAGCAAAGTAGCAAAGTAGCGAAGCTACCTAGGCCTAGACAGAACGAGACCACACTCACCTGACAATATAGCATCCCGGCTTTCTTTTTTCCTCGCAGGTTTTCCCAGGAATTGCTTGAAGCTGTCACGAAGGATTTCTAGGGACCCCGTCTGAGCAAGTTGGGATAATAAGAGTGGTCCTTGAGATTCTCGGTCTTCCTTCAGTACTTGGGCTACGTTGGTCAATTCCCTGTGCAATTCCCGGAAAGCGTCCTGAATCGTAGTAGCATCGTCCGCCATTGTTCGTACTCTCGGTTTCTATCGCATCGTCGCGCAGGGTACTAGGAGGAAGATGTTTTGCGACGCAACGGGTATGCACCGCTGATTAGCTTGATGTGTTGTTAAGAAGCTTAGTTCATCCGCGGTACGGAGGGGCGCGAAAGTCAACTTTACAAATTCCACGAGAAAATGATGCTGGACGTGTCAAGCTAAGGTAAGGTAAGGTACCCACATTACCACATGCAACTGGTTGTTTCCCCTGGTAAGTACTCGAGTACCTAGGTACATGATAAACAAAGCTCAGCTCTCTCATACCTTCGATATACATCCATAGATGGATCTTAGCAACTCGCCTCAATAGACTACATGCACTTGCTGCCTTGACAAGAAGAAGATAAAATAAATTCAATGTTAAAGGGGCCAGCAAGTTACATAGATTGGATACGTCTAGTAAAAGCGATCAGCGAGCCCGGACCTTGGTTTTATTTGCGTTTTCTCGTCGCGTTACTTTTCGCCCTACAGATAAAAATTCAGGTCAGTAACTAATGCCGGACTTCATGCTTGCGATTCAACCCAACTCGGTCAATTTCTTCTTGCTTGCTCATTAATCGATATGAGAATATACGTCTACGTCTGGCCTTGGAATGAAGTAATTGCATATATCATATTTGGCTATTAAGCCTACGTGTGGCTTTACCGCCCAGTTCCCCAGACAGCCAGAGCAAGAGACTCCATACTCTATCCTCATGCCCTCTTCCGTTTCTCCCAACTAAGTATCGGGTTACTATAGAAAAGTGAATGCATGGCGCAAAAGTGGCAAGATGGCACCTCGACAAAAGGCTCGACAGATTACGATGGATGATGCCCGAAGTAAGTTATGCTTCCCGCGAAAGACGAACTAAAAAAAATGCTAAGATAAAAAATAGTCGCTGTCAAAAGTAGTAACAGCACATCCCGTTCCTCTGGGTTGGACGGTAAGACTGCCAATAGCCTTATGTCCGGATGATAAAATAGCAATATTGATTCGTGTAGATCTAATTCATATATTCAAAGAGCAAACGAAAGCTTCCAACTTGTGAGTAACAACAGCATAGCTTCTCGGTTCTTAAACTGACAGAGTCTAGTTCGACATTAGATGACAAGAGCTATCATATCACCTTTGAGGCGCTCTTCCGTTGTGCCCTAGCTGAAAAGCAGGCTTACTATAGTCATAAGAGCACCGCTGCTAGCAGGCTTACCAAGTGCGCGGAGGCGCTGCGTCTTGGCGTCGAGCTAGGTGCAGGCAAGATCAAGCGAAAGACTGTCATCGCCGTGATTGACCACATTACCCAGACGCTGCCGCACTCTGAAGATGACTTAGTCCCGCCGCTGGTTCAGGACTATATCAAAGCGCTGGCTGCTCTCCTAAGCCACGCCGCTAACGTCGAGCTTCTTGCTACGGGTGGCGGCGAAGGTTGGTTCACGTGCGTTGACTTCGCTGTTGATGTCTTGACCTTATATCTGGCGGCCAACGATAGAGACTCGGTTCTTTCGCGGGCTTCACCGGCACCCGGATCGGGACACTCGACGCCTCTCACATTCTCGACCCCGAGACCTGGGACCGCATCCCAACGAACCAGCCGACTCTCGCGTAGTCAGCTACCGGATCTTCTACAATGCCTTCTTTGTCTTTCATCCACCCCGAATGCGCCTCTATTACAGCGCGCGAAGGAGATGTCATCCGTTGTAGTTCAAGTTCTCCAACTCCGTCCTCTTGGAATAGGTCCGTTGCATCAGTTAGCATTTGCCCTGGTCAACAAGCTGTTCGTAGCCTCTCAGACCGATGATTCTGATCACGCGAATTCATTGGCATTGGATTGCCTACCGTTGGTAAGCCAATGGTGGCAAACGAAGGCTGCATCTGCACATGATGCGCTTCTAAACGGCGTCCGAGTTGAAATGCTAAAGCTTCTATTTAATATCCATCTTCAACTCGAGTTCTTAATCAAGCAAGGCGATAAGCCCTCGCTCCTCGGTAACATTGAAACTCTCGCGGAGTTGTTATGGAGTGAATATTCCAGACGAGAAGAACGCGCCCAGCTTCAACAAGACGACTTGACATACTCTGCACCCCACAGCAGCACAACTTTTCAAGTGCAGTCCTTTTCTTTGCGGTTATTCAATGTTGAAGGCGAAAAAACTTGGGCAGTTGTGCATATTCTAGCGCTTCTTGAACGACTGTTATGGAGGGCGTCTGAGCAATCGCAAACAACCTTAGCCGATGATGAACAACCACGGAAGAAACGACGGACAGCCTCGGGCTTCAGTCGGCTTCGCCAGAAATTACGTTCCAATGATCATTCAATACAATACACTGCTTTACAAATCACCCCTTTTTTTGTGTCAGGTCTCAAGGTTAACATCGATGAAATGTCGGAGCTTCTGTCCTTCTTGGTGAGCCAAATCACCAGCAAGAATAGCAAAGTGGCTACGTGGGCTATGATTGCTTGCGCAAGGTCAGTCCTATTAATATTTCGCAGATATGTTATACTAACTCTCAAGCAGTCTAACTCCTCAAGTCAGCGCCACCGACAACACCCTGTCCGCAATTTGGAAGCAGATATGGCAGATTACAGTACGCTCTGTCACTATGACTACGAACTGTCGAGCCTCGAGTGTTTTACTACATTCCATCATAACTCATAATCTAGTGCCGTATCGCGATATTGCCGATGACATCAACAGCATGATTACGACCGCCGATGTAAATGGTCCAGCTGTCGTAGTAGATTCTTCGCTCATACTAATGACAACACTTCTTCACCTTCGAAACTTTCAACTTCCGAGCGCCAGTTACACAACCTGTAACTGCGTTGTTCGCTGGGTATTTTTCAGGTGGGATCCTAGTAAGTGAGAATAGACAGCTAAATTTTCAGCCTAAACTAACAATTCTATCACCGCAGCCGATGCAGCCTATATATCATCTTACTCGAGCCATGTTAAACCAGTGGATATTATCAACCTAATGAAAGCAGCTTACGGAGATGCAAAGTTAACCTTATCTCGGCCATCTCAAACGATCTCGGGACAAATTGGGGAGACGTTGTGTCTACTCCAGAGCCGCGAGAGCCTAATCAGATATCTGCTTCTTTTAGACTCTGGTGTTCCTGATTCTTCGTCGATCCCCAGCCAGCAGCCATCCTTAGCGCCAGTCACACAAGTCGGTGATACTGCGAACTCGCACGGTACAAAAAAGCTCGTAGCGGAGCTCTTTTACTCAAAGCTAGAGGATATCAGAGCTCTATGTGAAACCTGGGATAAACAGAAAGATCAGTCTATTCAGATCACCCCGGAGAAACTCCAGAGCATTATTTCCTCCTTGATTGTTGGTGTCTTTATCCTTCCGGAAATAATCGAGGTAAATTCGAGGCCATCGCAAGAGGTTCAAAATTCCCTGTTCTCGATCCTTCAAACTGCCTTAGCTGGTGTCTCGAACTCATACGAGAGCCAAGTACTGTATGACTGCCTCCTCACATCGGTTCGGTCTTACATGCCCGCATTGTCGACCGCCGAGTTGGGTAAGCTAGGAAAGGAATGGTCATATCTTCACCGTTTCTTTTTCGAACTGTCTGGTGCTTTTCGGAAGAGAAATGACAGTCAATCGTCCGGTAATGACGACGATTTCATGGACCTTGATGACGATTTTGAATCAAAAGAGCATCGATCAAATACGTCATCAAAATCACCCGAAGTATCTCGACATGAGGCTACTGTTGCTTTACAAGCGGTAACTTTTCATTCCGATACCATTCAAAGGTTGCGTCTCCTCGATGTATTGTATGGGGATCATGGTCAAATCGGGCTGATCCCAGCGTCATTTCTCAATGACTTCTTAGAATTGTCCAACGAAGAGCTCCTCACCTGCCGCTGTTTAGCCCGAGAGCTATTCGATTCTGATCTCATCATAAATCCCGACGATGCCGATAGAGTTATTGGTAGAATGGGCGAGTTAATCGGTAGCGCGGCCTTTTCAAGTTGTGAGGTTGCTCTGAATATATGTCTCGACGTGATGGAAGGCTTGATGCCTATCTGGTCTGATAGCGATGGCGAGATATCCTCTCGCGTCGGTGATTTGTATCACTACTTTCTCAATGCTGGACTGAAAAATAACATGCTTTCGTCCAGCATTCAGATGTCGCTGGCCCGGTTACTTCTTCGTTTAATTCAACTCAACGAGAAATACACAGAAGCAATCAAGATGGAGCCTCCGAGCTCGTCACTACTTAGCATACTAGGCAGCGCAGCGATACCTGTCAAGTACTACGTTGGATCTCGTTTGCCAACCCTGTTTGGCAGATATACCCTGAAATCCCACGACGAGGTCCTAGTTGACGTCCTCGAAGTTCTCCCAAGCAAAACCGATTTCCTCGAGGGTATAGCCCTGCGACTGTTTATACTCGCAGAGCTAGCACGGGAGTGGCCTACCCTCCTCCGGCGTGGAATTTATCATATCTTTGAGATTCCCGGTGAGATTCCCAGTTCGAAACGACATGCAGCACGTTGCCTTGATAGCATATCAGCCTCGCTGAATCTTGAAAATACACAACAGCTGTTCGATCTGTTTGCTCCCCAGCTCCTTTACACCTGGCTCGAAATCAAGAGCATCGACGATATACCGTTCATGATATTCGGTTTCTCAACTCTTAAGGAGTTACTACAACGTGCTCAATCCGAGGTAGTAGCCTTGATGGTGATGCGAGGACAGGACGACGAAGCCGCAAGGTTAGCTGCGACTCTTGGTGACAGCCCATCACAACTTATTCGACGCAATTTTTCAAGAATTATCGCATATAGTATGGCCCACGATATTAGTATGCCCAAAGCAGAGCAGCAGCGGAGTGGCGAAAGTCGATTGCGCAAAATCCTCGGCCGAGAAGCATTTCTCGAGGCAATATATATTAACTTTGCCGATATCATCGGACTATTCTTCAGCCTTATCGATCAAGAAAATCCAGTTGAGGAGTCGTGGGCTAGAGATAAGAGCTTTGCATACGCCGCCCAGGCAATGGCGGAGATTAAGAAGTGCGGTCACTCTGAAGTCGGCCTATCCCCAAATCAGCAGCCAATGTTCCGGGCCAAATACCTAACCAGAGAAATATCACTACTATGTAGCCGAACAGAATACGAGATATCCGCACTCTGGACGCCCGCACTTGTGGTTAGTGTCGCTAGGAAGCTGCTTAATGGTGTCCATTCGGCATTGGGTCCCTTGCATACTTGCTCCGTTCTTCGAAAGGTCAGGGTTCTCATCTGCCTAGCGGGCCAACATGCTTGGGAATCGTATCCTTTAGAGATGCTTCTACAATCTATACGTCCACTCATCGTCGATACAGAATGCGCAGATGATGCGCTCGGCATGAGTCAGTACCTCTTAGAGAAAGGTTCGGAACCATTGTCGCAATCGCCTTCATTCGTTGCCGGCTATGCTCTGTCTGCGCTTGCTTCCTTGCGCGTGTTTCTAGAGACCAGCCAGTCCAGTACAACACAAGAAAGTCAATTCAAAGCTACTATGAATAAAGCTCAAAAATTCCATTCGTGGTTTACGAAATACCTGGAAGACTACGAGTCTCCTTTCCTCCAGGACAGCGAGCACCGTGCTGCTTTTGAAGCCATTACGAGTTGCGCGGCCCACGTTCGATCGTCCGGGAATGCGGAGCGAGGCACTCACGAAAGCAAACTTCTACTAGAAATCCTCCAGGACGGAGTACACGGAGCTCAGCTACTAAACGAACCCTCCCGCAAGTTAGCATTGGAAATGCTATGTAGTCACTTCACAATTCCCACTTCTCGCAGCGTTGATGTAATCAGCTCCGACGAAGAAGCATCGACCTGGGCTCCTGTCGTGTGGAAAAGTTGTCAGGCACAAGGGCTAAGCAACGAGTATCTTGCTTGGGCAGGCCGTGTTGTCGGCAGGGGGTTTGCCGCGTCCGGCCTCGTCGAGCAGGACCTACTCCGAGAGTCCGAGTTGTCACGATACTTCAACGCATCGGTGGACGCATCTGGATCCGAACATGGTCTTCTTAGTCTCTTGCAATCTTTGACGTCTGATAGTGACTGTTACAAGGCAGGTCTCGCAGAATCGGCCTTGCGAACAATTGTATCAGAAGCTGCGGCTCAAGGCGACAACAACTTGCTTATAGCTTGTCAGAAAGTCTTGTCTGATCAACTCCTCGCAACATCGGACTGGACGCCATATCGAACGCCACCATCTGACAATATGCCTATTAGCCTTGTTCGAGAAGATTTTGTCCTCTCTAGCAAAGCATTCGAAGAGGCAAAGTGGGCTCAGGGTGTTGCGGTATATCTCGCACAATCATACCCGGAGAACATTATTCTCAATGCTCTACCCCCAATTCTTACTAATGTAAAGGGCTTCTCTAAGCAAGCTTTCCCGTATATTATCCACCTAGTCCTCCTATTTGAAAAGGAAAAGCAGCAGTCCATCAAACGCAGCCTGTCAGGCGCGCTTAAGAATTGGCTCAAATTAGAGTCACCGGCAGCTAAAGAAAATATGAGTCTTTTCATAAACGCTCTTCTATATCTAAGAACCCAGCAGTTACCAGGGGAGAACTCCATAGCCGATAGAGGCCAATGGCTTGATCTTGATCTTCTTTCTGTTGCCTCAGCTGCTGCAAAATGCGGCATGTTCAAAACAGCGTTGCTGTTTGTCGAGATGACATCGACCGAGGGGTCACGAGCTTCCCGTCGTTCATCTGCTGTCCGGGCTCAGGACTCCACGGATATCCTAATGAACATATTCGAGAACATCGATGATCCAGACGCATATTACGGCCTTAGTCATACTTCAAGTCTGAGTAACGTATTGGCACGACTCGAGTACGAAAAAAATGGTAGTATGAGCTTAGCATTCCGTGGCGCACAATATGATAGCCACATCCGGAGAAGAGATCCGGCCGCCAATATCGACGGCCGATCCCTAGTAGGGACATTAGGTAACCTCGGGTTGTCGGGGTTGTCACATTCTCTCCTTCAGACGGAGCAGAGCCTGGATGGCTCATCTACCACCGTAGAGAGCACATTTAACACGGCTAGGCGACTGGAAATCTGGAATTTACCAGCGCCGACGTCTACTGATAATCCCTCTGTTACTTTGTATAGAGCCTATCAGACTTGGCAACAGGCTACCGAGCTGGGCCCCGCGAGGAGTACTACTCACAATAGTTTCAGCGAAACGATGCGAAGCGTGGTTAAAAAGGATCTCACGCCTGTTCGTCTACGTCACCATTTGAGTACGTTAGCCGTTCTAGCAGAGCTTAATGACGTGGTTGAGATTGCCGAGTCGACTGAGCTGGACAGAGTCCTAACAACGTTTACAGATCGCTCCGGGTGGATGAAAAGCGGACGGTATGTGGCACCTCGCGCTTTACTGTGCACAGTTATTAACAAAACCACAGGTATGAAGATGTCAGCCAAATTTTATCCTGCCGGGAGACGACATTGAGCGTGTTAGCTCAAACATCTCAGCGCCGCGGTATGGCAAAGATAAATGCACCAGAAGCCACATTAGCGCAGATCAAGTCTATGCTATTATCGTCAAGCATTTATAGACATCACCGAGCTACCCAGGAGTCATTGAATATCGCAACGTCTCTTACGGACTTGGTGACGCCCAGTGCAGATCTCGGGTTGCATCTCGATTCCGTAGCAAAATTTGAAGCAGCTGACGCCTTATGGGATCATGGCGAGATGACATCTTCTATTCATATGCTTCAAAGCATCGACGAGGACCCAAATCTCAAGAAGCAAACTATTCCTATCAGCCGGCCAGATTTACTTGCCAAGACTGGATATCAAATATCCGTGGCAAAGTTAGAAAAGCCGGAGACCATCCAGAGAGAATATCTGCAACCTGCTTTAAAGGAACTTAGAGGTAAGACCGACAGCCGAGAAGCCGGCAAGGTCTACCATCAGTTTGCCATGTTCTGCGACGAACAACTGCAAAATCCAGATGGGCTTGAAGACTTGGCTCGCCTGCAACATCTGAGGAAAGGAAAAAGCGACGAGGTCTCACAGCTCAAGGGTCTCATTTCCAGTACGAGAGACTCGCAAATGAAGTCAAGGTACAATAGCCACCTTACTAAAGCAAGGCAATGGCTCGACTTGGACGAGCAGGAATTGCGCCGTGTGGAGCAAAGCCGAACAGAATTCATCAGGTTGAGTTTAGAAAACTACCTTCTCTCTCTTGTGTCCTGCGACGATCATAACAACGACGCTTTGAGATTCACAGCCTTGTGGCTCGAGCGGTCAACTGAAGAATTTACTAACCAGGCCGTCATGAAACATATCGACAAGGTTGCAACCCGAAAATTCGCGACGCTGATGAATCAACTTACTTCGCGCTTGATCGACCAAAAGAGCACATTTCAAAGCCTGCTTTCTGAGCTCATTTATCGCATCTGCGTTGACCACCCTTACCACGGGATGTATCAAATATGGTCGGGGGTGAAGTCCCGCACAAACGCAAAAGACGACGTGGCCGTATTGCGCCAGAAAGCTACGGACAGGGTTGGCAAGAGACTTGCCCAAACCGAGTCGGTGTCAACTATATGGGCTGCCATCGACAAAACGAGCAAAGCATATCACATGCTGGCGGTGGAACGGGATCCTTCGCGCTATAAGGCAGGGCAAAAGGTCGCCGTCAAGGACTCAACTGGCGGTTCTGGCCTTGCAACTGCTTTAGCGAAATGGAAAATACCACCTCCTACGATGCAAATAGAACTCTCGGCTAGCCGAGACTATAGCCACATCCCGTATATTGCCAAGATCGAACCGAACATGTCTATCGCTTCCGGTGTCAGCGCGCCAAAGATCATTACGGTGGTGGGTACTAACGGAGAACGTTTTAAGCAGCTCGTAAAAGGCGGCAACGATGATCTTCGCCAAGACGCCATCATGGAACAGGTCTTCGCCGCCGTATCGTCCGTATTGAAACATCACCGATCTACCCAGCAACGCAGTCTTGGCATCAGAACATACAAAGTCTTGCCGCTAACGGCTGCTTCTGGACTTATCGAATTCGTCTCAAACACCATACCACTCCACGAATACCTCATGCCAGCTCACGAGCGGTACCATCCGAAGGACCTCAAAGGTTCGCAATGCCGCAAGGAGATTTCCCAAGTCCAAAACAAATCAGCCGATGCACGTGTAGCCACGTATAAGAAGGTCACCGATCGGTTCCAACCTGTGATGCGCTACTTCTTCATGGAGCACTTCGTCGATCCGGACGAATGGTTCGCCAAACGCACGGCGTATACGCGAACCACAGCAGCAATTTCCATCCTAGGCCACATTCTAGGTCTTGGCGATCGCCACGGCCATAACATCCTCCTCGACTCCAAAACCGGCGAGGTGGTGCACATAGACCTGGGCGTGGCTTTCGAAATGGGCCGCGTACTTCCCGTTCCCGAACTCGTGCCGTTCCGGCTAACGCGCGACATCGTCGACGGCATGGGCATCACGAAGACGGAAGGCGTGTTCCGGCGGTGCTGCGAGTTCACACTGGACGCGCTGCGCGAGGAGACATACTCCATCATGACGATCCTGGACGTGCTGCGTTACGATCCCTTGTACTCGTGGTCCATCAGCCCGGTCCGCATGGCCAAGCTGCAGGACACGCGGCGCGACGAGGAGGTCGACGGCGCCGACGCCGATATCGACTCCAAGAAGAAAAAGGCGGCCGGCACCGTTGGCGTCGTCAACGAGCCTAGCGAGGCAGATCGCGCGCTCGAGGTCGTGCGCAAGAAGCTGAGCAAGACGCTGAGCGTGACGGCTACCGTCAACGATTTGATCAACCAAGCTACCGACGAGCGGAACTTGGCGTTTTTGTATTCTGGTAAGTCTAAACTCAGGCCATTCTTTTGCGGTTTTACATGTTCTAACGGGATACTATGTAGGATGGGCTGCATATGCTTGAATACCTACGTATAAACTGCGATATGATACCCATGTAGATATCGTCGTTGTGACTGTTCTGTTTGGATACCCTGGATGAGCGCTGTACCAATATCGAGCGTATTTCCATTTCTTTCTCCTTTGGAGGAATATATTAGCCTAAGATTTGGTAGATACTGTATTAGACCTAGGTTAGACGTGGCATATAGAACTAATTCTTTTTCCGGAGCCTCTCCTCAGCTCACATGCTCCAAGGCTTTACGTTTGCGCGTCTTTCTTTGTTCCTGAAGTAATAGATCTGCGTTTCAGCCTACTGACTAGTAAGATCTAATTCGTAACTCCTTTGACTTGTATTTAACCACATGCATCCATGACTTAGCTGCCATAAAGAAATTTGCTACGGACACGTGTATGAGAGGCTGCGTGCTGCCAGGTCATGACTTTTATACGTAAGATACTTCCTATTGTGTTTTGACACCGAGATCACGCCGTAATCTCCGCGCCAGCGCCGGCGCTAACCTCCTGCTCCTGTTTGACCGCCGCCGCCTCGGCCTTAGCGCGCTTCTTCCGGGCTCTACGGACTTCAATTTCGACCTGGGCCATCTGAGCATCTACAGAGACTAGTTTGGGGATGACTTGCTCGATTGCCTGGATGCTTTGCGCCTGCGCTTGCCGTAGAGGCATGGGCGTTAGCAGTCCGAACCATCTCAGCGGGTCTTTCTGCTGTCCCTTCTGAGACTCGCGAGCCTCCTCCTCCTTTTCCTTTTCTTTACTCGCGTCCCTGGTGCCGTCATCCGTAGCAGCCCCCTTTTCCGATTGGGCCAGCCCAGCTTCCGTACTCCCGGCAGTGACGGCAAACGCGGGGACATCCTGGTCGCCGCCCAGAGTGATAGCCACTTTTCTAGAGGCCTGCATGCGCTCGTCGTAGTATTCTTGGCCAAACCGCATTCCTCGCTCGGCGGCAAAGTTGGCACGTGCGATGTTCTGATATATGCCTGTTTGCAAGCTGCTGAGCTGCTCTCTGAGCGTCGTGTATTCGTGGAGGAGGTGAAGATAGCGCTCTAGGAGCTTGTCAATGTGGTCGACCTCCATGGTGGAAAAGAGAGCTGTCCTTCGACCGTTTTAGAGGAGAGATATTGCAGGTTTCAGAAAAGGGGGAATATTCGTGGACTTCAACATTAAGACAGTGAAGTTGAAGTTACGGTAAGTTGAGTAAGCCAGCGACGCCACACTTAGCTAAAAGGTGGCTTGACAGGTAGTTATTTAGGGGTAAATACTACTTCGTACCACCCAGGTACTTTAGCTGTTTTTACTTATTCAACTCGCAGAATCTTTTACATTTATTAAACTGCTTTCTAAGAAATCGTACCAAGTAATTTTATGTGGCTCTTACAACTGGCATATGCAAACTGTCTTGGCCTCATTCTTATCTGCAGAACACACCGTTCATTGCGAGCCCTACCGGAGGATCCAACTGGCCTAAGGACAAGACGCGAGAGAAGGATTCGAACCAAGTATCCAAAGCTCCACGAAGATTGACGTTTGAACTTGAAAGCAGGGTTGTTTGGACTCCCTTCACAACTTTGTTTGCTTTTCTTCCCTCCACAATTCCCATGCCGTCATCCAGTCGATCCCGAGGCATATACGGAGACGGCTATTTAGCTACTATAGCCGCAGTCTTCGAAGTCGGAAGTGCCGTGACAAATCCTAAGGACAAACGAGGCATCACAGGGAGACCTCTCGAAAGACCATGAGGGTTATACACATCTATCTCTTGTGCTTCCAAACGTCATGTGTCGTGATTGACAGGCTTCTTTTACAACGCCAATCGCAAGATCAAGATCGTCTAGCCGTTGCCTTGCACTACTGCCACGTAGTACAAGTGTCCTCGTCCGGGGCGCGTACGAAGAGGTCTTCGTATGATCTAGATGTGAAAATTATACCAATTGTAGCTGCAGATACCCTACCCCAAACCCTTTGATCGACTGCTTCGCCACGGGCACTATATTCAATTACCTTGATTACCTACACAAGAGCTGTGTACCTAATGCATCCTCCTTCTTTTTCTTGCCTTACTCCGAACGCGCATGCACTTAACTTGGGACAGAGCAACTAGATCAATTTTGCGACGAGACACGGCTAGGTGAATGTTTATGTGTCGGGGATGCAAGTCTCGCTCCGAGTATATATTGCAGACATAGTCGCGTCGAATTATTCCGCCTTGCGTCTATTAACTGCTGGTTCGTTGCGTATCACTGCAGGTTGCATGCAGATTGGTCCTGATTATACGTATGTAATACCTAGGTTAGGTGTAGGTTGGGTAGATGTTGAATGTAAACCTTGGAACTATATCAATAATCTCAGCTTCTCAGCTCTGTGTGCCTGTACAGACGAGGCGAAACCAAGTTTGCTTTTTTGGTTTGTTATCAACGTAAGGCTCGTTGCGTAGATTTGTTCTAGAAAAGGGGTGGGAGGGTCTTCGCCTCATCTGCGACTTTGCAGCTGTAAGTATCCTTTTTCTCACCTTACGTCGTCATGAAGGACCCTGATGACGCATGAGAAAAGGCACGGGGCAGAAAAAGTATGCGCCGGATCAATTAAGCTAGTCGGCTCCAAACTAACCCAAAATGTACGGTATTATTATGCTTCACGTGTATGTAATAATGTAATAATGTAATAAGCCTAGGGTCGATAACACGGAGACATCAATAATGACACGATAGTAAACAATTGCTAAAATGATTCATTGACCCTCTTAGCTCCTTGTTGATTTCCCGAATCCCCTTCAGGCATAAAGGTATACAAAGCATTGCGCATATCCTGGTCCTGGCTCTCGTCGATGCCATATTAGCGATAGCTGTAAATGCAGTGGTGAGACGATGGATTTCAAAAAAGGACTGCCCTCTTTTGTCATCATTCTCTTTATCTTATTCACGTTTTTTTCTATCCGTTATTAATGACACAGCAGGGGGGTATTGGTCAGAAGCTATACATAAACGAATAGTTATGATCCAGTCAATTTGCCTTGCTCCATGTGGTGTGATAAGTGATGAATGTAGATCCGTAGCAGATTCCCTAGACGAATCGATCCTTTAGCTGCATGTCCCCATAGCTCCTGTCAAGCTGTATGGGGCATTTCTAAGAAATTAAGATCAAAAAGGGGAGGTACGTACCATTTTATCTACTACATGCACGCACTACTAATCCGTACATGTAACATGAGTCTGTGCAAGTGCAAGTGCAAGTCAAATCAAAAACTCCCCTAAGCCCACCTGCAATTCCGCGCCGCTTCACACCCCAATCGCACCCCAATCGCACCCCCGAAGCAGACTTACCTGGCAAAGCACACCCCCAAGCCGGGCAAGCCTCAGGGAATAGAAAATCACCAGAGCACCAGCACCTGCACCTGCCGACCAAGACCAAGACCAACCCCCAGCTTGAAATTCCCACCTGCACTTGCACTGCATTGGACCTGGTCTGCCGCCTGCCAATCTCGTTGAGCTCAGTCCCTGCCCTGTTCCGTCCCGTCGTCCTCGATTCTTTCTCATCCGCCGATACTTTTTCGATTTCCATTTACAATTCTCTTTGTGATATTGCATCTCGCGCCGAGTCTCCAGCATCCAGCATCCAGCATCTAACTTCCAGCCTCCAGCCTCCTAGTCTTTCCCTTCACCGCCGGCACCTATCGAGGTTTAGACTTGAGACATCGTCCCCTCCAAGCCTCAAACTAACCCCTCTGCCTTCTTTTTTTCTTCTTCCCCGACGCCTTTTTTCTCTCCTGCGAGTCAAAAACGGCCGATACCTGCCGACATTTCAAGACAGCTCGCGATAAGACAGCTTCTTAATCAGGGACATCAACATATCGTTCCTGCTCCTGCAAAGGAGCTTAGCAAGTCAACATGGTTGTTGCAACAATCAAGTTAGTCAATATTACTTTCTTTATTCTCCTAATCTGCTGCATCATTATCTATTCCTGTGATGGAAAGGCGCGACTGCGTTATAGACATGTCTCCGTGGCGTGCGACTCTTCATGTTTCATACGCATATATTCCACCTTGCTTCTCAGACGTATGCCACGCGTCGTTACTTTTGTGCTCGTCTAATACTATACGCACCCCGCGACAATATGGCAAATTGCTAATATCTCGGTTCTACTTGCAGGTGCGTGGTTGTTGGTGATGGTGCCGTTGGCAAGACTTGCTTGCTCATCAGCTACACAACCAACAAGTTCCCTTCGGAATATGTACCCACGGTTTTCGACAACTATGCAGTCACGGTCATGTGAGTTCCAATACGAGATTTCGAGTCGTGCTCCTGTTCAAACTACGACCCCTGGTGGGCTCAGAATGTGCTGGCCAAATGGTCAATTGGATTATAAAGTAGGCTTTTGAAGTCAGCATGGACCGAGGCTGACTTTCCTTCCCTTGTAGGATAGGAGATGAGCCTTACACTCTTGGATTATTCGATACCGCCGGTCAAGAAGATTACGATCGTCTACGACCCCTATCATACCCGCAAACCGACGTCTTCTTAGTGTGCTTCAGCGTCACATCGCCCGCCTCCTTCGAGAACGTTCGAGAGAAGTGGTTCCCCGAGGTTCATCACCACTGCCCTGGCGTACCCTGCCTCATCGTCGGCACCCAGACAGATTTGAGAGATGACGCCAGCGTTCGGGAGAAGCTTGCCAAGCAGAAGATGCAGCCGGTGCGCAAGGAAGATGGGGAACGAATGGCCAAGGAACTCGGTGCGGTCAAGTACGTAGAGTGTAGCGCTCTCACTCAGTACAAGCTGAAGGACGTATTCGACGAGGTTTGTCGTTTCCCTGTTGGACAAGCTACCCAAATTCTAACTATTCCTAGGCCATCGTTGCAGCACTAGAGCCTCCGGCGCCGAAGAAGAAGCCTCACAAGTGCTTAATTCTATAATGTCGTTTAGTTGGACAAGCCCTATGGCATTTCCTCCTTCGTTCCTTCAGCATCACTACAGGCTGCAACAACAACAAGCTCCAACAAGCATTGGAAGGCATAAGGATATGTCATTTTTGGACCTTTTCCACGACATCTGCATTTCTCGTAATAGGCGATTTTTTAGACATGTGCGCTTGTGATAGCACAAGTGGATAGGATTCAGAATGAATCAACTACGCGCGGAAGCATACCGCCTAAGTGAGGTAGCATTGGAACAGCTAGACTAAGAGACGCCCATATAGGGTTCCAGTTCTAGCCTATCCGGGGCAGAAGAAGCCTCTTACAGTCCAGAAAATTCTTGAGGTCCGGAATATAGACAGATACACCGACAGCGGACAAGGGCCCGTCCTCGACATAAGAGGCAAGGCACCGACTACTTTCCCTCTGGACAAGAACTCGAGTCATACTGGCCCCGATTCTGTTTTCTCTTTTTACTACTTTCTAGCAGCCAGGGTTTGGAGGGGAATTCATGAACGCAGGCAGGACTTTGATAGGATTGTTTGGCGATCGGAGTGCATCTGAATTGATTTGATCGTCTATCTTGCCAATGGCATCGTGTGTGACTCTTTAATGACCCCTTGGACGTGCTTGTCTTATATCCGGACAGCCGTAAGTGCTTCTTCCCGTAAATTTTTTCTTTCTTTTTTTATTTATTTTTATTTTTTATTTTTTTAGTTTTCTCCCCAACTTCGACTACCGAATCTCTTTGTCTGCTTGACCCCAAATGAGGAAGGAAACATTGGCGACGGGTGAAAATAACCCGACTTCTACCGATTATCAATTATACTCCCATATCCCATCTAAATCCGTAGCACAACAAACTACCTACGTGGCATGCTCAATGTCTCGGTCAAGTATACTATTTCGACGGAGGACCACGTATGAGGGCTATGCTTTGAGAGGTATAATTCTCGTAACACAAGCCGGGACCAGACCCGTAAAGGCCGCATAGCCCTACAAGTGCCACTTGCATCGAATATTTTGTCGAAGTTTGTTTTCTATTTATATAATTCTACCTTTTCTTTTTTTCGTTAGAAAAGTCTGTCTCGGTGTAGCTACACAATTATTTCGATGCTCTTAGATCAGGTATTTACGTAGTTACACACTACTGCAACCGCCTAACAGACCTGCATATTATGTACATGACTAGTAGTTCTGTATATGTATGTACATATAGACGTATAAGCTTAGGTCCCCAGATGAGGTAATTACCTCGGCGGTATCAGGAATGGAGCTGAAGAAAATAAATATTATGGAAACCTATAGATTTTTTACTGTTAACTAGCTGCATAGTAAGTAACAAGCTTCCAAGTCAGACAGATCTTGCGTCTTACGGGTAGGATGAGACGGCTAAATGTATGTGGAATCCTGTAAGTGCTACCAACAGTGGTTTTTATCTTCTTTCTTTTAGGTAAGCCCATTCATCTACGTATCGTCAGCTCATTACGGATACATGATTAAAAACCATCGGGTCGGCTTTAACCCCATCTGCTTCCTAATACGAAAAACCAAGTCTCTAAGAAAACGGAATGATGATGGCATGGCTTGCGAGAACAGAGAAAGGCAAGGCAGAATATGAAACGAGACATGCCGCCATAGGCTAAGAGGTCTACGATAAAAAACGCCATGTTATCCAAACCCGCATATGACACCTCACTAATTGTACCCAGCCGTCGAAAAATGAAACGTGGGGTCCCTACGCTGCTGTTGCTTCTCGTCCTCTAAGTTATACGCACGCCTATTAGCAAGGTGAAGCTACTTAGGTGCATACACTACTACTACGCACCATATGTATGCACTCCAAGTTTATGCGTGTCCATTAAGGAAAAAGACTTGCTGTTAGACTTGCTGTTACGTATGGAGCTTGTTGCAGAACGCCCATGGCTGCTGCAAAAAGAAACGCTATCGCCGGAGCCGGGATTCTTGCGCATAGTAGTTCTAGTAGTTCTAGGGTTGCATTGCATAGAAGCACCACGGCCAATAGAATGCGGACGGGTGCCTAAGACTTCTTTTTTATCTTGGCTTCGCTCCGGACCGCTGCCGAAACTACTGCTACTACTGGCCACTTATCTACTCCGCTCCGGTGTGGGATCGCAGAAGGCGAGATAGTAGAATATCTATAGAGTAATGTCTATCTTGGTATCTATCTAGAGATAAACATTGATGCTGGAGAGATTATAATACTGGATTTTCCTTTGCGTCTTCTAGATTTGAAAGTGTTTGCTTACGGCCTACATTTGCATTGCGTTTACGTCTAATTTGTTGTTGTTGATAAGTCCCGTATAGAGGGAGCCAGACGTAATGAGATCGAAGGACCTTATCTGTCTTGCCCTAAGTTGCTTCTCGGCACTCGTCCAAGCTTGCGGCGGACATGACCATCAGGTTAGAGAATGGACTCAAGAGGAACTTGACGAATTAGAAAAGAAATGGGGGGCGGAGGTAAGCAAAAAGGACATCTCGTTATTTCGACTATAGCATATGCGACATACAGCGAATAAGGGTCAAAGATTCTGGCTGAATAGGTCGAGGTAATGGTCATACGACGATATCTACACGAAAGAAAAAGGGTGTCATTCTCTTGACCCTCAGGCGCAGCAATGATTTTCAAATCGCATATTTAACCAGTCTACCGAATCATATATATTAACAACTTACCGCGTACAGTGGGGGTTCTCGGGGATTTCCACGTTCGCTCACCTGGAATATCACAAGTGTCTAACGACGCCGAGCGAGCTCTTCGACATCGCCATCATCGGCGCTCCCTTTGATACCGCGGTGAGCTACCGGCCTGGTGAGTCTGAGTCTGCTTTGCTTATTCACGAGATCGCGAATTCATCTCTCTCACGAGGAGTCCTCCTCGTCTGTTTCTTCCTGCTTTCGAAGTTTACCTATATTCTCACCCGCCAGGTAATATTCTCATCCGCCCCTGAACCGTACCACTAAGCAGATAATATAATAGGAGCGCGCTTCGGCCCCCGCGCCATCCGCGCAGCCTCGGCGCGGCAGACCTCCTTCCGAGGCTTCAACCCCCGCGCCGGAATCAACCCCTACGCGAGCTGGGCGCGGATCTTGGACTGCGGAGACATCCCCGTAGTCCCGGTAGACAACGCGGTGGCGGTGAAGCAGATGACAGCTGCGTTCACGGAGCTCGGGGCGCGCGCCCCGTCTTCACCCTCCCTGCACCCGCGCCCTAAGCTCGTCACGCTGGGCGGCGATCACAGCCTATCCCTACCGGCGCTGCGAGCGGCGTTCGCAGCCCACGGCCCGCTGCGCGTGCTCCATTTCGACGCGCACCTGGATACCTGGCACCCGGCCAAATACCCCAGCTACTGGGCCTCGGAGCAGTCGCGCTTCACGCACGGCTCCATGTTTTACTTGGCTGGGGAAGAGGGACTGATAGCGAACGGGACGGGGTCCGCAAGTGTGCATGCTGGGTTGCGGACACGGCTGTCTGGCTTGGAAGACTACGAAGACGACGATGCGCAGAACTGGGTGCGTATTAGTGCGGATGATGTCGATGAGCTGGGGACGAAGGGGATTGTAGAGAGTATCATGGGCACGCTGGGGACGGAGGACCCGGTTTACTTATCGGTTGATATCGACGTGTTAGATCCGGCGTTTGCGCCAGGGACGGGGACGCCGGAGCCGGGAGGGTGGACTACGCGGGAACTGATCCGGATACTGAGGGGGATTGAGGGGTTGAATCTTGTAGGCGCGGATGTGGTGGAGGTTGCGCCGGCATATCAGGGGGTTGGGGAGGAGACGGCGCTGGCGGCGGCGCAGGTTGTGTTTGAGATACTGAGTAGTATGGTTAAGAGGGGGTTGAAGGAGATGGGGAAGACGGGGGCGAGTGGGGAGGGGAATGGCGATAGGGATGAGTTATAGACGTAGGGGATATCTATACGGAGTAGCTCCGTTTCGAGCGCGGGTAGAGATACTTGAGGTATTAGGCGGGAATAGCTACTGGGTTTGGAGTTATGTTTGGTGAAGAGTTTGAGCTAGATGTTACGGTGGGATGACTAACTCGGTGACAATATGATGGAGTTGTTGCGTGAAGATTCTGAGTATAAAAGCAACACTAATTTTCTACGGTGTAGTCTTCAGACTAGATATCCGATGAAACTATTTTCACGAACAGATTCAAGAAGAGCATTGTTATCCGGGCTATGCTCCAATTGATAGCCGGGCTATGTTTCATTTTTTTGAGATCACGTGATGCGCCCCCCGCATCCTTCGGCCAATCAATTCACACCATTTCAACCTTTGAACTTATACACATACCTTTACATACATACTCATCTTTCAATTCAAATAACTTTCTTGATATAATCTCCCTTTTCTCAACACATATATCGTTAAATAGCCCGTAAAATTAGGAAAATTATGATACTAATTGCATCATTCTAGGTAATTTATTCAATTTACAAAAGGTAGTAAAACTATGTATAATACTGTAAGACCTTAACCGTGTTATTATATACCGACAATTGCAAGATATTCATTTGCACATATAAAATCGAATTAAATGGCTAACATAGTGCGACCGGTACCATTATTTTTCTTATTTTACGGGCTATCTAATGATATATGTTGCAAGGAGACGGTAACTATATTGAAAAAGTTATTTAAATTGAAAGATGAGTATGTTGGCATTGGTATATGCATTGGTGTATATGGGGGTACGTATTGGGGTACGTACTTGTTTGAATCGTTTTTAAGAGTCTGATTGGCTGATAAGGTGCGGGGGCGCATCACGTGATCTCGAAAAAAAAATGAAACATAGCCCGGCTATCAATTGGAGTATAGCCCGGATAACAATGCTCTTCAAGAATATCTCATCTACAAAGTAATTTTATCGATATCATGGTCCAAGTAGTTTACTCATGCTCATTATTCCTGGGCATTTGGGGGCTGAAGTCACAATCTAGTCAGTCTCGACGCTCGCATCACAATCGTACACCTCAAGGACAGAATAGATCATATCCGATATCGCAGACTAGATCCTGGGCTTGGAGAGATAAGAAATGCATGTGGTAGACCCTTGAAACTGATGCTTCATGTTACACATAGGCTGGCTTATCTTAGGTACCTAAGGTAACTTGAATTTCAACAGGGCGAGCTTCTGAAACTGCTATCAATAAAATTCATCGGAGAATGCGTGAGGCAACAACCAAAAAGAGGCAGAGCAGATAAATGCCGGCTAATTAAAGTAGATGTAGGAAAAAGAAAGAACGAACCAAGTGCTACTTCTTATCAACAATTTTTGATATTTGATTACCCCACCACAGCCCACCATCGATTTCATAAACCCACTAATTCAGTCCAGCTTTCACATCCATCCCACCTTCGAACCTGCGAACCTGCGAACAGAATTCGGGAAACAAACGTCGTCGCACTCGCGCAGCTTGCAGCCCTCGAGATTTGGACGGGAACCGCCGTCTAGAATAGCACAATCATGTCTGCCGTTCAAGAATTGGCCCAGAGGGTCAAGAACGACGAGAAGTGCTACGTCGACACCGACGCAGGCAAGGACGACGAGACTGCTGATGGCTCCGAGTTTAAGCCATACAAGTCGCTGGCCTACGCATATATCCGGAACTTCGAGAAGCCTACACCCCAGTATCAGACTCGAGCCTCCGAAACTGGTCCCGTCGGACCTGACGAAGACCCTTCCGTAAGACTCTTGTGGAAGGAACCCGCCAAGAGCGCCCTCAAGAAAGCCCAAGGAGCCCTCGACGCACACAAGAAGAAAGTTCAGAAGCAGCAACAGGCTGCTGCTGCCGAGGCCGAGATCAAGAAGCAGAGGCTGCAGAACCTCGAGGCTGCTAAGAAGATTGTGCTCAAGCAGGATGAGTCATTACCCAAGCCTATCAGGATTAAGATTAGCCGCAAAGACATCGAGCTTGGAGAGGGTGACAAGAAGGGCACACGAGTCAAGGTCTTTGGAAGAATCCACCGCCTACGAGTACAAAAGCAGGCCACCTTTATTACCTTGGTCGACGGATATGGACAGCTGCAATGCATATTGGCTGCTGGTGACCTTACTAAGACCTACGATGCTCTAACTTTCGCCCAGGGTACCTCGCTTGCCCTGTATGGTGAGATGCGCAAGGTCCTTGCTGGACAGACAGCCCCCGACGACAGAGAGTTGCACGTGGACTACTACGAGGTTCTGGGCGCGTCACCAAGCGACGAGGATGCCATCACCAACAAGGTCTCGTCCCAGCAGAACCAATGGGATGCCCAGATGCTTGATAACCGACACCTGGTTCTCCGAGGCGAGAATGCCTCTGCGATCATGAAGATCCGAGCAGCAGTGGAGGGCGCTTTCACGAAGGTCTACGAGGAACTACACCTCACTAAGGTCTCGCCCCCTGCCCTGGTGCAAACTCAGGTCGAAGGCGGTGCGACTCTCTTCAGCGCGCCCTACTACGATGAGATGGCCTATTTGACTCAGTCGTCTCAACTCTACCTCGAGACCGTTATCCCGAGCCTCGGAGATGTTTACTGCATCGAGAAATCATTCCGTGCCGAGAAGAGTTTGACGCGCCGTCATCTTTCCGAGTACACCCATATCGAGGCCGAATTGGATTATATCAACTTCGACGAGCTGCTCGATCACCTTGAAGAAGTCATCTGCCGGGTCATCGATATTGTCCTTGCCAACCCAATTATCGCCGCTCATCTGAAAGAACTCAACCCCACTTTCCAAAAACCCGCTCGACCATTCTTGCGCATGAAGTATACGGACGCCATCGACTGGCTCAACGCGCAAGACCCCCCTATCCCGAACGAGGAGGGCAACCCCCACGTTTTCGGAGATGATATCGCGGAGGCCGCGGAACGTAGGATGACAGACATCATCAACCGACCTATCTTCCTGACACATTTCCCCGTGGAAATCAAGGCTTTCTACATGAAGAAGGATCCCTCAGACCTACGAGTAACCGAGAGTGTAGATTGCTTGATGCCAGGCGTCGGCGAGATCGTTGGCGGTAGTATGAGGATGGAAGGATATGAGGAGCTGCTCGAGGCATACAAGAAGCAGGGCATCGACGCCAAAGACTACTACTGGTACACTGACCAGCGCAAGTGAGTCTTCCCCCCTAGGATTCATCATCTCGATTTGAAGCTAACTGTTAGCATAGGTACGGTACTTCTCCCCACGGTGGATATGGTCTCGGCCTTGAACGATTCCTGGCTTGGATTGCCAACCAGCACACTGTCCGCACGACTTGTCTATACCCCCGCTTTATGGGACGATGCAAGCCTTGAGCGGTGATGACAAGTGTTCCTTCTTAGATGCTGGGTCTCTGCACGAGGTTTGCCGCTGGGACTTGCGGGAAGCATGCGACGACAGATCTGGTGGATCCAAAGCAGGATGTGATTGGGCTTGAGGAAAGCGGTCAAGCTTATGAGCAACTAGACGATGCTTTCCGAGATTAGCTATTCCGTTATTCCGTTATTCCGTGAATAGACCGTTCCTTTGAAGGATTGAAGGACACGTCGGCGACAGCTAATATTCGAGTCTTGTTGGCATTTCTCCGAGTGAGAATGACATGTGGTGACCGACTCTCCTAACTAAGCCATAGTTGATCATTCACTGGCTCTGAAATCGGGACGATCTTTTCATACTCCCAAGTCTTGACGCCGCTCGTAATAAGCCATTATATAACCGGACGTCTAAGCCGTTCCTTCGTAGTCCTCATAGCCGAAATAGTCCCGGAAGAGACTGGACACGTTTCTCCAGAGTCTATGCTGAAGATTCGGCCCCAGTGAGATAAGTTATAGCAATGTTTCTTAGTACGTGGACTGGAGTGACATAGATATGAATACTTGATAGGGTTGTGCGTATATTTGTATTCAGTACTTAGACTGTTAGGTTAGGAAGAGTAAATCAACAGGTAAAGCGAATCTCGGCATACGAGCGGCGTAAATGATGCGAGCATAATGAAGAACCGTCAGCTTTTCCAAGCTACACGTATCACTTGTGATAGACACAACTGGCGGTATGTAGGACAAGTTGGCTTGCTCCACGATTTCCGAGCAGGTACATTAGTACTAACTATTTTAAGTATTTCATGTTCTACAAATATATGTACATATGTAACCTCATAACAAGAAATAAGATTTAACAAGCCACTTCAGCGGCATATTGTCGGTGTTTATGGCATTATAGCTGACGAGCGAGATTACAGCGCTTCTGCAAATACGCAGGCGCAAAGGCACAGTCTTCCCGTCGTTAAATTCCCACGAGAACAGATAAAATTGGAAAGATCCAGATCCAATGTAGGGTGCGACTCTGGGTAAGTTTGTACCTACAGGAAAAGCGTATCTCTGCGTGGTCGTACTGCATTCCGCGCTAATATATTGCGCACCTCGGGTACCTTGCCGTAGCGCCGTAGCAGTGACCGTAGGGACCGTAGGGACCGCAGGGACCGCCTCTTCGGGTGGGGCAGGGTGAGAGGTTGTGTGGTTTTATTTTTCAATCGGGGATTTTTCCTGGGAAATAGGGGGTTTTCCTTGGCTGCATTGAGTGGTGTACTATGGCAAGTAGTTTTCGTCTACGGAACAGTAGTAAGCAAGTAAGGGGAAGTCGAAATTGAAAAGAGAGAGAAAAGGAAAAAAGGGGATGAATGGGGTCGATATAAATCAAATGTATAAAATACATCTACATATATTGCCTACCGTACATAAATCCTGCATATGCAACTTTTGATGCGGGTGGCTTAGAGAGATTTCACAGATATGCGACTTATACCCGGGGAGACATAAGAGAGCATGGCATGGCTGACATGCAAGGCACAACGTCTCTGCGGTCAGAAGCCGCCAAACATTGCAGGAGGTTATGCGGGGGGAGGGTTCAACGATGATACGACGAGATATCAGAGTTTCATGTCGCATGGATGCACAGCTGAAGTCCGCTTTAACTAACGCCTTAACGCGCGGAGAATATAATATGTATTGTATCGTCTCGAGGTCACGTTGTTAGTCTTGACACCATTGACGAACGACAACTTGCGATACCAACGAGACCAGAAGGAATTGATAAGGCTGGGCCCCAGGGCTTGGGCTTGGGCTGTCCGGTTCCAGGCGTAGGGGATCCCAAATCGAGATGACCGTTCGTGGTCCGGACCCGCTGGACCTGTCTGAACCATGGTCCACGGATGGGCAATTGATCGTCTCTCGTACCGCATTCATGTCTCATTAGATGGAAGCCAGCTTGCAGATGCATCGAAAGAATTGATGAATGCCTATCGTTTCGTTTCTATTCTAACGGCAAGACGGAACTCTTTTCGCGGATATGCATAACCTGGCTAGTGAACTCGCGTGCATTACTATCGCAGGGTCTATATCCCCTGATCCCATCTGCATAATGTTTTCGACGAGCTGTAACTCGTGTCTACATAGTAGACCCTGTAGACCCCATGTCTATTGGCACGAGTCTAATGACCTGCTAAGCTGGCGATGGGGCTCTTGGAGTGCGTATGTACATAGACGACGGCATTTCCCAACCCTCATATATACATATTCGAATGCCCCTTGACGAGGAAGATATTCGAGACATCGAATATTGAGATATTGAGATATTGAGATACGAACCGGTTCTAATCTTATGTTGCCATCTCAAGTCACCGGAGGCAATTTTAGGTATCGGGAGAGGTCCGTGTGACAAGTCAATGGGCCGCCGAGTCTTGGCGGACCGAATATCCCATCAAACTCTCGAAAGCCATCGAGTTGAAACGTCGAAAATGAGGCTGAATTTTGACATATACGTAATAGCTGTCAGCCGTTGGAATTTCTTAACTGCGAGGTCGAATATCAATTGCTCTCTTGCACTACTTATTCCCCCCATTGACCGTAGATATATGCATATATGGAAATACGCATAGTTACGAAGTAATACTTAAAACCCGTGCGGAAATAGCCTGTCTGTCCCTGATCTGAAACTACGGGCAAAGTCGCGGAATATTACTCGTGAGAGTACCGTCGCATACGTCTCCATGTTGAAATGGTACCTTTCATCTTAACTTGCTGTATTTAAGCGTCAGCTAAAAAAAAACCCCTTGTTCCTTTGGGGACAGTTACCCAAAGGGACCATTTAAGGGGTACACGGAAACAGCTTCGACTTCGTACAGTATCTCAAGTACCTTCCTTAGACTGGGTCTAAAATATATACCTGGTAGGTACCATGTGGTAAGAGAAGGGTAACTAAAAAAAAAGGGTACGCGACAACTTGGACAGGCGTAAGAAAAAAATAACAAGGTGGGTGCCCAGGTGGAAGGAAGATGTTCAAAATGGGTTTAGCAGCTGCAAGCTATTTCATTAAAACTAGCGCCCCCCATTTTTGGACATTTTGGCAATCTGCACCAACCGAAGTCGTCCAATTATTTTCCTCCATTTTTCTGCTCGTCTCCTTCTCCTTCATACGGAGTAGCTCAAGTCTCTCTTTTTCTCCCCCCCTACCTTACGCTCTAACTCCTCTTCCTTATCCTTATTCTACCTCCTATTGTATCTTACCTATCCAATCCTTCTTTGCCGTCTCCTCGTTTTCCAGAGCCATTGGATCTTTTTCCAGCTTTTATTTACCTACGCTCATTCGCTATACTTTCTTAATATTCTTTATAAACTTCTGCGCGCGCCAAGCTTCCTATCCCTTTTTTTTTTTTTTTTTTTCGCCTAAGAGACAGCTCGCCAATTTAATCTGTCCGCGCCAGCCAGCCCGTAGCGAATCTACCGGCGAACCCTTACGAGGACTCGACGACGAAGGCTTTGTCGTCGCTGTAACTTCTCGACGCTCTTTTCCAGCAAGTCACAGTTCGCTCGCTTTGGAGGAATAATCTTCGTATCGTCTTTGTTCGACGTGGTCAGACTATCGACACAGATCAAAGGACCAGTATAAGCCAAACCGACGCCTATTCGCCGAGGCAACTTATTCTTGTCTTGCCTTTTCCATCCTGGCCAGCTCTAGGTAATACCGGACAACATTTACGTTGCTGCACTCTACGAGATATTTTCACCTTGACCGATTCGATCATTGCGCGTCATCTTGGCGAGAAACCACCGAACCCGTCGCATATAGTCTATATCCATCTTTCTCGGTGGTGCCTCTTTATTCGATTAGAGATACCCATTATATTTTCAGCTAAACTATCGTTTGGACAAACTCGAAGTTGTTCCGTTTACTCTTTGGCCAATAGCTGTTATAATATCCAATATTGCTTCTTATATTAGGATCCTAGCGACGTTCCGGGTCCTATTTCTCCATTCTGCCCTCGTGCCTATTTTCGGGCACGTCTAATCTTTCAAAACGGCGGTTTTATCGCACGTCTCGCGGGACAGCCTTGTCCCTCCTCATCTTCTCGGGATGCAGGACCTCTCGCTCAACGGTGGCGTCCCCACTGGCCCTGCCGGCAACCCAGGTCGGTTTGGCCATGTATCTAAGCCTTCAAACAGCGATACCGGTTTCTCTCATGGCGCTTTCACCTCTAATATTTCTGGGTTTGCCGACAGGCACCCCCGCCGTGGCAACATCCCTTCGATCAACACCCAGAACCAATTGAGCCCGCCTGCCCCCAACAGCATTCCCGATATGACTACACCCGGCACTGGTTTCGATATGCAGTTCACTCCTCTTCTTCCGTCTCAGTTGCTCCTCGGTAGCCCGTTTCAACCCGGAACCCCTGCTGCTTTTGCCAGTCCCCAGTTCCAGAACATGTCCGCATTTCAGCATGGTCAACAGCATAATGGTCAGCAGCATAACAACATCGCAAGCCCCGTTCAGCAGAGCCTGTCTCCTCAAGCTTACCAGTCGATGGTGTCCCCTTCCACATACGGCGCTCCTCAGTTCTTTCAGCCGCAGTCTCCTAGTGGTTCTTTCAACATGAACGGCCAAATGCAATCTCAGTCGCCAACCCTAAGTCCCGGCATCGTTACGGGTACTAGCAGGACTGTATATCTCGGCAATATCCCCCCAGATACTTCCGCCGAGGAGATTCTTGGTCATGTGAGGAGCGGGCAGATCGAATCCGTTCGGCTACTTCCCGACAAGAACTGCGCGTTCATTTCTTTCCTCGACGCCAATGCTGCGACCCATTTCCACTCGGATGCCATCTTGAAGAAGCTCTGCATCAAGGGACAGGATATCAAGATTGGTTGGGGTAAGCCGTCTCAGGTACCCACCTCTGTTGCGTTGGCCGTCCAGCAATCTGGCGCTTCTCGAAACGTTTACCTTGGAAACCTGCCGGAGGATATTCCCGAAGAAGAGCTACGCGAGGACCTCGGCAAGTTTGGGGCTATCGACACAATCAAGATCGTCCGGGAGAAGAACATTGCCTTCATCCACTTCTTGTCTATTGCCAATGCTATGAAGGCCGTGCAACAACTGCCCCAAGAACCCAAGTGGCAGTCGCCTCGCCGCGTTTACTACGGCAAGGACCGATGTGCCTATGTTTCGAAGACGCAGCAGCAGAATGCGGCTCAGTACCTTGGTATCGCACCTGGATATGCTCACATGTTGACCGGCCAAGACCGCGAAGTTATTTCTAGTGCTCTTGCCCAGCAGTCGGTGGCAGCCGCAGCCGTTGCGACTACGGCTGGTGGTATAAACAACCTTGGCAACCGAACAATCTATCTGGGCAATATTCATCCGGAGACTACGATTGAGGAGATTTGCAACGTCGTGCGAGGTGGATTACTTCACCATATTCGGTACATTCCTGATAAGCACATCTGCTTCGTTACTTTCATTGATCCGACTGCGGCTGCTTCTTTCTATGCTCTAAGCAATCTTCAGGGTTTGATGATTCACAACCGTCGTCTGAAGATTGGTTGGGGAAAGCACTCTGGCGCTCTTCCACCAGCCATTGCGTTGGCCGTCAGCGGCGGCGCCTCTCGCAATGTCTACATTGGCAACTTGGACGAGACTTGGACCGAAGAAAGATTGAGACAGGATTTCTCTGAATATGGTGAGATTGAGTTGGTCAACGCCCTACGCGAGAAGAGCTGTGCTTTTGTCAACTTTACGAACATTGCGAATGCTATCAAGGCTATCGAGGCCGTTCGAAGCAAAGAAGAATACAGGAAGTTTAAGGTGAACTTTGGAAAAGATCGTTGCGGAAACCAGCCCCGACAGCTTCAACAACAAGCCCAGTCGCCCCGCGGAGAAGGTGTGGCCTCGCCTCTCCCAGTTGGTAGCGGAAGCAACAACTCTCCGACCAACCCGACTTCGCCTCAGTCTGCCAACAACGTCAGCATGTTTGCTAATGGCAACAATCCGCTCACCCTGTACTTAAACCAAGTGTCGCAGCAGGCTCAACAGCACCAGCAGCAACAGCACCAGATGCTGGCTTCCCAGCAGGCGGCGTTGTTCGGAACTGCTGCATCCTCGCCCAACGAGCTATCATTGGATATTCCCCAGTCCGGTTCCGGCTCTGGTCATGGACAGTCCGCGAGCATCTCGAACGGATATGCGAACAATGCGTCGGGCGCGCCGACAATCGGTGGCCTTCTTGCGCCTGTTAATGCTCGAGCACAGCACAACCGTGCTGTGAGCCTGCCTGTTTTTGCCCCTGGGTTCGAGAACGGAGGGAACAGTCCTATTAGCGCAATCGGCGGCCACAGCGAGGGAGAGCGCCGAGGGCACCAATATCAAGCAAGCTTCGGCGGCATGGGCTCTGGCCTTGGCCTTGCCATCCAGGGTGGCCTGAATGGCTGGGTCGAAGAGGAGGTTGCCAACTGATTCGACGCGCCGTTCCAAAGGCGACTACCAGGGAAAGATAATATGTTGTAATCGCTGCGTTGATTTTCTTCGGCGTTCTTTATTCAGCTTTCAATGGCTACTGTTGGCATTTCCTGTATGATCTTTGTAAAACCCCTTGAACTTTCCCGGTCATTCGACCCCACGAGAAGAGAAAGGTTGTTAATCAACTTTGCGCCTCCCGAAAGAATATGATGATGTCCAATGCCTTAATTTGGGTAGTTGGACGTGTGATGGGAGGAGAAAGGAGAAAGCTTCGTCTCTGAAAACGAGATCTGAGGCAGGTTCGATAGGAATTTTGAGTGATGGGAGTGGCATGAGGATAGATGGAAATAGAAAGGGATGTGGCCGACAGCGGTCCTGATTGTCGAGAGGTTATTGGTAGTATTTCAGTATCTCTTGGTATAGTTCTGCTGTCATTGCATAACATCTCAGTCTTAAAATATGATAGGAGGGTATTAATATGACAATTGAAAAGCTCTCCTGGTTCTGTTTTGTGATCTGTCGTGTGAATCTTGATGTTGTATTTGTTGCCTTGTTGCTTTGTTGCTTTGTTGCCTTGTTGCCTTGTTGCCTTTCAGGAACACTTTAACATATTCCGTTGCAAAGTGACATTGCAACTTGTCAATTTAGGTATATAGCTTGAGACTCTAAGCTTTCAATCTCTATTAATATAAATGATGTTATATTCTTTCCAGCCTAATGCTTAACCATAGCGCCTTGATTCTTGATGTTGATATTTCGAAGTACCTATCATGCAATAGCTTATGTACGTGTGCGCAAGCTGAGCTGAGCTGCAGCCACAAGACGCCCGTGTCCTTCTTTCTTTTTGATTCATCTCTTCTCTTTCGACTAATTCAAACAGTACACTGCCAACTTACTTTATTTGCAAGTATCTCATTTTGACTCATGCTCATGCCTCATTAATAACCGGCCGGCTCAGGCTTTTCCGGGAACGCAGGACCCCGGATGTTATTCCTACACTGCTGCTTCCAATTGCGTGGGACGAATTTGTCGACGATGGCTTTGAATGCCGTCTATTCGGTCATTAGCTCAGAGGCATCTTTCACTCATGTTTGGTGCCAATAGGCAAATGTAGGAAACTCACCAGCGTGCAGAAGCTCTCGTCGCCCTCGAGATGGTTGCCCGGGGTTCTACAGCCCGGCACCGTGACAACCTCGTCATTATATCGTATCCGCACGTAGTACTCCTCCAGCTTCGCCCTCTCCTCAGCCGATAGCTCTTCACTCCGCTTGCGACCGATACCCGGCGGTGGGCTGCCGGGCTTCGCGCGGGTCGACGAGAATAGCGAGCCGAACCAGCCGGGCTTGCTAGCCTGGGCGGGACCGGTTTCTGCCGGGGGTACCGTCGCCGCGCCGTGCTGATACGGGTTTGCTGGTTTGGAACGGGTGGTGTCTGCTTTCCGGAACATCTCGATGGCGATGTGACTGGTGTAAGGGGGCCACTTGTCGCTCTCGTACGCTCCCAAGCTAGCTAATACACCGGCGAGTGTGGTATCGTGGCACCCGCTCAGCCCGAACCGGATGGGCGTGGCGCCCTTACCTTCTGTTACGGGGCCGCTCTCTAGCTTCCGTGCTACCTCGTACTCTCCGTCGGCAGTCGAGCGCTCGGCGCTCCCCACCATGCGGCTTACGACGTCGCCTAATAAACCTCCAATTCCTAGTGCCCGATACTCTTGACTCTCCTTGTACCCCGCGAACCACTCCTCGACACCAATTTTCTCGATGATCTCGCGCCCCTTTGGGTCGTAGAATTCCTTAGGCAACCGCGTCTCCGGTCCATGTGCTAGCGTCGAGTTGATCGTGTCCATGATACCACTTAGACGTGGCCGTCCGTCCACAGCCACACGCGGCGAGTCCTCCGGCATCCATTTTCCGTACAACTTGCTCAGGTACGCCATTTCCTCCGTGTCGTTCCAGCGCTCGGCGGTGCGTTGGGCAAAAGCCCGCGATAGCGCTGCGAAACGCCTACAGTTGCTGTCGTTAGGGAATAGGGTCTCGTCGCCCGGGGCGCGCGTTAGGATAGCTGGGGGCGGGAACTTAGGGGCCCGCGTATGCGACGGATATAAACCCGTGAACGTCTCCTGAACAGAGTCCAACGCTCTCGGGATCGGCGTTGCGCGCAGGTACAGGCTATCGGCACTGAGCAAGACTGGAGGTAGGAAGCGCAACTGGTCGACGTAGAGAGTACGCAGACGAGTACCAAGGTCGAAGGTAGTCTCGCGGCCGCGGTCAGTCAACATACCCATCTCGCACACACCGTCGAATTCGCCGGCGGGGCCCTGGGCGAGTACGGGTTCGTCATTGGGGCCGAATGCCTCGAGGCGGCGCTTCCACTCGAAAGTGGAGAATTGGCCGGTATGGCGGTCTAGCACGGCGGACTTGAGCTGGTGGACGGCGCTGCAGTAGGGCCAGAAAGCGGGCAGGCCGGTATTCTGAAAACGGACGGACACGGGAGAACGCTCGCCATGACGGAGGAGGATCTGGACTAGCTGCAGCTGTAGATTCTCCGGGTATAGCGTCTTGAGCTCATCTTCTGTGTACGGAGGTCTGGGGATTAGGGATGTCATTATAATAGAAGACCGAAGTGATAGGAAGACCAATATTTGGAAAGTTGGACTAAGAGAGAGAGCTATGGAACGAGCCGAGGCTTTACTCGGCTGGGAGACAAGTCCAACCTGAATTGAAGCAAAAGCCGGAATTGTGTAATGACGGAAATGAGAAATGAATAAGAGTTGACTTTAGTGTACCTAGGTAGTTATGTATTTTAGAAGTAGTGACTTTTTAAGCTTCTTTCAACATGATGCCTTTGTTGCTTGCTCTTACCCTTGCGAGCTGCAACTTGCCTTGATAAGCTTGGCAGCTACATATTACCTGAACTTGGTAAGGTTAAGGCTATCAACGGTACCTAGCGGATTAACAGGTACCTACCTGCCCGAGCTCTAAGTCGGCATTGAAACCCTATCAACCTCCGATCCAATCCCGAGCAGCAATTGTTCGATCCATTATTTTCTTCACTACTTGTCGCTAACAACTCCGGGCTGTCTATAAATATTCTGCCACCTCGCGATACTTGTCTCGCCCTTCATATGTCATGAGGGGCTCCAGATCTACCTGCTTGCTGTGTCGCCACTTAGCAGCAAGTTCGGGCGGCGCAGACTTAAGAGTAGCGAAATGGCAAATCCACGCATCGCGATTTTCGACCACGGCCACCCCGCGAAGCGATGACTCGACGATCGCGTCGACGACTCCAACCTCCAATGCGCCTCCCCCTTCAGAGGTGGCAGCCGACACTTCAGGACTGGACAAAGTTCGGAGGGTAGTGCAAAATGACCACAAGAGCACTTCCGACATAAAATGGCCTCAGAATAGATCCAGAAAGGTCCCAGGGGCAGCTGGCGACTCAGCTCGGGTGGACGCCTTGTTCCAACAGATCGTCCACAAGCAAACTACAGACAAAGATGCACCAGTTGGAACGCAACAAACAAATCCCAATATGGACTTGGCTCTCGTCGAAGCCATTGGAAAGCTAAAGCTTATGGTCGAAAGGGACGAACCCGAGGCAGACGCATATGCCTACCTCAAATCGGAGATATACCCGTTACTTCAAGAACCAGACGTAACCGTACCCAGGGTTTTCTCTATGGTAGTGTTGAGGCTGATGGAAAAAGTCGTTGCTGCTAAGAAGGAGTCGATACGTTCACCTGAGCTACCAACAGTTGCCGACATTTTTCGGGTTTACACGGATATTGGCGAAATGAAGCCTCAGCGATGGGCCGTACTCGCGGGAGAATTAATCCAGAAAATCATAGAGATAGATCCCTCCGCCGAGGAGCAAGACCCTGCCATAGTCGAAGGTGGACTTGCCACCCGCGATGCCATGCTCGCGGATCTTGTCGAATCCTGGAAAGTTCTCTCCCTACCTCAAACCACACCCGTGGCGCCTGATGATGAGTTGATGGATGGGTTCTGGTTCCCGAAACTCGATAAATTCTCCCTGCAGAAGTTTTCACGTGAAGGAAACTTCCCCGCGGCTTTCAGTAGTATTTTCCCACAATATCCCCCACACAATGTCGGTGCTCCTGTGGCCCTCTTAGCCATTGCCACATATGCTTTGTTGCTCGATGACCAACGAAGCAATCTCGATGTCAGACAAAGTGCTGCTCGTTTTGTCTCTCAAGTAGCCTATCTCATCTCATTTGTGAATTATCGAGATGATGCCTTGCGGAAAGAAATCTCAAACACCTTCCCGGCGATTAAAGAGTATGTTATGGCGCGGTGGCTCGACATCAAGGCACAGCTAAAA
The DNA here is from genome assembly GCF_022478755.1 of Daldinia loculata. Taxonomy (NCBI): domain Eukaryota; kingdom Fungi; phylum Ascomycota; class Sordariomycetes; order Xylariales; family Hypoxylaceae; genus Daldinia; species Daldinia loculata. Next base: position 353,438 of record NW_026054894.1, read on the forward strand.
GACAGAATTGAGTCGATGGCGACGTCTGCCACATACGCAGAATCCAATAAATCCTTATATTCGGCCAATCACGATAAAATCAACCCGATCTCCATGGGAACTCATCTCAACCATGCATATCTAACCCGGAACACTAGCGAGGTAGACAGGACCTGGCAAAGGTTTGTAGGGTCCGAGAAAGATATTCCTTTGGAAAAGGCTGCTGAGCTTCGAATGTACCCCGATCTTTTCGACTTCTTCATTTATACTCGCATGGCCTTGAACCAGCCTGATCATGCCATCGCCGCGCTAAATACTCTGCGCAAAGTCGGGCTTAGACCGACGATGAAGACGTGGAACAGCATGCTCGACGGTTGTAAGAAGTCTCGCAACGTCAACGGCATCAAGAATGTGTGGGCAAAACTTGCGGGGTCCGGAATGAAGCTGGATGCGAAGCTATGGACCACTCGTATAGCCGGCCTCATTGAATCTGGTGATGTCGAGAGCGGAATAAGAGCCCTAGAGGAGATGACGAAATTGTGGAATAGTAGCTCGAAAGAAGAGAACACCACGGCTGTCAAACCGACTATAGAGCCTGTCAATGCTGCCCTCAACGGTCTAGTACGTCAGCACCAAGTCGCCGCTGCCGAAAGTCTCCTAGCTTGGGCGGCTCGGCAAGGTATCAAACCTGATATCTTCACATACAATATCCTATTAGGCCGCTTCGTTCGGGATGGAAGGATTGAGGACGTGCGGCGAATATTTACTATGATGCAGGGTGCCGGCGTATCTGCGAACGAAGCGACATTTACGATAGTGCTGGACGAGGCGTTTACTACGATAGATCCGGATGACATAGAAGAACAAACGAGAACGGTGATAGGTATGCTCGGCCACATGAAAGCGGTCGGGATGGAACCGAACCTGCAGACATACGGCAAGATAATTTATCGCCTCCTCCAGTTCGGCGACCGGGCCAGTAATGGCATCAAGACCGTGCTAGCTCATCTATGGGGCCACGGCTACGAGCTCTCGCCACAAATCTTCACGATGCTGATGGAACATTACTTCTCGCGCAACCCCCCCGACCTAGACTCCGTCGACTCGCTATTGCAGCGCCGCCGCGTACTTAACTACGATCACGTGGAAGACAATATCTTATACGACCGCATCATTAAGGGCTACGCACTAGCCGGCCGGCCCTCCAAGGCCCTTGAGTATTATTACAAGCTTAGCGCTGCCGGCGCCACTATCATCCTATCTACACAGATAGAGCTACTATATTCGCTGCTCCGCGACGGCCGCGTCGACGACGCGCGCGACATGGTCGCTAATACAAAGAGGCTGTTTGAGGAGTCGCACAGCGCCTCGGACGAGGTAGAGAGCGCCCGGTTCTGGGGCCATCGCTTCTGGCAGCTGGCTTTCTCGAATGGCCTCATCGAGGAGAGAGATGCTGCTGCTGCCCGTGTTTCTTCCCAGATTGGTGAGACTTAGCTTAGCAGCCTGTAAATATTGCATGTAAATGGCGTAAGCATAGATCTCGGGGCATGACATGTAGACTTGGTTGAAGACTTGGTTGAAAACTTGGTTGAAAACTTTGTGGCACGTGTTATAAATGAATAAAGTGACGAGTTCAAAATAATTCCGATTAGACTGCGTGACTTAGGTACCTAAGATCTCAGAACTCCGGACTCCTTTCCTTGGGCACTTATTTGAGCGTAAACAGCAGCGGTAGTAGCAGTCGTTGGCGTGTATACAAAAACGCAACATGCGCAGTTCCTTCATCATTCATGACTCGTCCATCCGATCGTCCCTCGACGAAGACGCCGATCTCCGCGCCGTACTAGAGGAATCCCCTTCCTGTTCCCTTTCCTCTTGTTCCTCTCCCCCTAACAGCGTAATCACCCCCTCCAAACCCCCAACCTCATCCCTAGCTAACCCACGGCCCGCACCCTGCCACTCCCCATCACGCACCTCCCCGTGTCGCCCCAGCTCCAGCCCCTCAACCGTCTCCAAGTACCGTCTCGTAGCGCCCTCGACGTACTCGAGACGCTCGCGCCGCCAGCTCTTGCGCTCTTTCTCTTTATCCCCGTCGTCGTCGTCGTCGGCATCGATATCCATAGCCTCGGCGGCGGAAGCAGAAGGCGCTAGGTCTGGGGTAATCGTGCGCAACGAAGTAGATAACGCACGCAGAGCTTGCATCTGCGAGAGCGTGAATGCGGTCGTCGTGCTGAGGGGGGCTTCGGACCCGCCGGCCGTGAGGGAGCCTTTGCGGTGCAGGAATGCGAAGGGGCTGTTTTTAATCCGCGCTGGTGCGGACATTGGTGGTTGCGGGGATGTCTTTTCGCTTTTTACGTGCGAAGGGGATATCCCGACGAGATCCTGTAGTTCGCTCAGGAGCTTCTCGTTGCGCGCGCGCTCGGCGGTGAGGAGGGCGTTCAGACGCATGCTCTCGCGCAGTTTGCGGCGGAGGCGGTTTATGCTGTCGAGGGTAGGCGACGGATTCAGATTCGTATTCGAAGAAGAAGTAGAGAAATCCAGGCCGTCGTAGTGCGAGAGGCGAATCCAGGAGCGCACGTCGGGGGGGCGGACGGTTAAGATGTTGCGCAGGACGTAGATCTCGAATTTGTCGAAGTTGCGGTCGATGCTGGCGCATAGCAGGGTTTCTAGCTGATGCGTGCCGGACTCGATTTCCGTCTTGGCGGCTTCGGCCGGGTCTTGTTGTTGTTTTTGCGCATCGTGGGCGTGGCTACGGGACGGCTTGGGGGGTTTGAAGCCGATGGTTGCGGGGGAGGCGTTTAGAAGGCCTTGCTCGACGCTGTTGAGGGCGCGCTCGGCTAGGACGTTCACGCTGTTGATTATGTCGTCGATGAGACTCTGGAGTTGGGGGTTGTTCAAGTTAATATCTTCTATCACCAAGTATGTAGATACCTAGTAAACTAGCTATCTATACATGCGCCGAGGTGAAATACTGACAATAGGGGGGTATCCGAAGTGCTCTGTCAAAAGCTCTGCGTCGGAATTGGTAGACGTCGTCATGATCGGCGCATTTTAGGTATCATTGTCTTAATTTTTTGTCGCTGTCGCTAAAGATTGAAGTTGGCTAATTGATGACACGCGACGCGCCTAAAATCTTAAAGTGTCGATGAAAGTCAATATTTGGTTTGGTAGTGGGGTGGAAACGCAGGGGGTCCCTAGGTTAAATTCGGATGAGGCGCTCAGCTTGTGTGGCTCAGCATATGGGGCATACGTCATACCTATTCTGGACCCTCTAGCGGCTAGTAGCTTCGTACAATGTACAACTACCTCATTCTTTGCACGATTACGAATTGTGTAGGTAATTAAAGATATCGAGGTTATAATAAATACCTGCTACAATTATCTACCGGCAGACTTACAAAACACATATGTAACAAGAATAAGCCAAGATGTCGGGTTGGAAGGATAAAGGTATGGGTATTGTCAAGAAGGGTTGGCATCCCGAGAAAGAAGGGACTTCACTCAGGGGTCAAGTCGTAAGACCTCATCTGTCTCCTTGATTATACTCCCTAACACGTACTAACACATCCATTAGAAAGGCCTTATCGGGCGAGGAGATAAACCGTCTTCCCATTCTTCTTCCGAGCGTAGCGCCACCCCGATATCCTCGTTGCGTGATCCATCCTCCTTCGGTCCCCCCCCTAAGCGTACCGGAGTTAGCGGGAATGAGATCGAATCCAGGTCTCAAAGTCCCGTGTCCTCCGTACATTCCGGGCACACATATGGCGTCCAACAACAGCACCACCAGCAGGTAGAAGAGCCCTCGGTAGAACCAAGACCGTACAGAGTCGACACTACAGGATTATCGACATCAAACCTTCCTCCTCCGCCCGTAAGAAGAGGCAGCCCTGATAAACGAGACCCGATCCTACCTCCCTCTTCACACGTTAAACCGGGCGGACCACCCTCGCTACCCCCTCGGCTCCCACCGCGTAGCGGAAACGCGTCTCCGGTCCAAGCACAAAGCCCAGTCGCGACGGGACACAACCAATCCTCAAATTATCTGAACCAAGGAGCTACCAATCGATTAGGAGCTGCTGGGATTTCAGTCCCGGGTTTAGGAATTGGAGGAAAGGCGGGAAGTTCTGCTCCCCCACTGCCTCCTGCTCGATCGCCAACTACAACTTCGTCTGCAGGAGGATTATCAACGAAGCCATCTAATGGACAATTAAGCGAACTACAAAGCCGCTTCTCTCGCCTCGGCACTAGCAATGCTCAACAAGAGCCTACGACCGCACCAGCGCAGGGCACAACGTGGGCAGAGAAGCAGGCAGCATTAAAGACAGCAGCAAGTTTCAGGAAAGACCCCTCATCCGTATCATTTGCAGACGCGAAAGCCGCTGCCGGAACAGCGTATAACTTCCAACAGAGGCACGGGGATCAAGTTGCATCAGGGTTGAAAACGGCAAATGGGCTGCACCAACGATTTGGAGGTGTGGAAGCTAATGGGCAAGGAACAACGACATCACCCATGGGGCAGATTTCAGGGGTCATAGGAAAGAAGAAGCCTCCCCCCCCACCACCAGCTAAGAAACCTCAACTATCCGGGGCCGGCAGCGAAAGTGTTCCACCCCCTGTACCGACGGCTTCGAGACCGAAATTTTAACTAAGACGGAAGTAAGCAACCACGTGTCCACGTCTACTAAGGATGTTTGCACCATCGACTATCGTTCGGAGTACGGGAAGACGAAGATTGAATCAGATATCAAGGTCACTAAAAGGTATGGCTCCAAGAGCCGTGCAGACACGAGTAATGCGTTGACAATTCGTCAGTAAATTAGGCTTCGGCTGCGCAATGCACCGGCTAGCATTCGTAAAAGAACGAATCTACGTAATATGCCTAAATCGGGGGTTTTATAGACATAGAAAAGAAGCGTCAGGTCGTCCGGGTTGATTCGTGTATGGTATTCGTAAATAAGTTCAGCCACAATCATTAGGTAGGCTCTTAAACCTTCATCTCATCCAGACCGTGCTTCCAGACGGTGACATAGGGGGTAACACCGTCATCACGGTAGTTGAGAAGGACAACCCTATGATCCGAGTATCAGTACGCAGTCGGTTTGCATTGCTTGGGAAAAGGCCAAAGCTATGGGGCACGGGAAGAACTCACATTCCGTCAACATCCATGCTCTCACCAGTGTAGAACTCGTAGTCCTTGAAGTTGCTGACAATCTTCTTTGCGAAGGCCTGGGCCTTGGTCTGGAAACTCTTGACCTCCTCGTCGGAAGCACCCTTGTCCTTGATGTGCTTGGCAAGCTTCTTCATGTAACCTATACATAATATTTAGTCGATATCCAGGTCCTAGTAAGAAAAAGCTTATCTTACCCTTCAGGTACGAGAGATACGAGGCCTTGTCGAAGCTGGTAGGCTGGAGACGGAAGGAGTGGATAATGTTGTTGACTTTCTGGGCAGAGTCGTCAACACCCTCTTCAGCGTCCTCGGCAGAGGCGTTGGCGCCAGTGTCTGCGAATTCGTTAGTGGTTAGCCCACTCGCGAGCCAGCGCGGCCCAGAAATTTTGTAAAGCTAACGTACCGACATTGACGGCGCCAATCTCAATCATGGCACAGTCAGCCTCGTAGGCGATTCCATCGACCTCCTTCAGCTTGAAGGAATCGGAGAGGAGCTCGTCCTTGCTGTCAGTGAGGGCGTCCTATATAGACAGGGTTGTTAGTATATGTTCGCGGAGCGCTTCAACAAAACGTGCAATAAAATTTAACGTACCCTGAAAATAATCATCTTGGCGGTAGGAGTAGAAGAATCTAATGAAGGATAGGCGAGGAGAAAAAGATGTGATCGTCGAAGGATGAACGATGGAAGAAAGGAGGAAAAAGACGGCTTTTGCGACAAGTAATGAGGGGCAGATTTTCCTGGCGGAGACCCTCAAAAATTTGGGCAGGACGAAAGTGGGAGTTTCGATGGAGGGGCGAACGCGCTAAACCTAGTTTAGCGTGTCGATTAGGTACGGTAGATCTAGAATTTTTTGCTCCGTATTTTTTTAGCTGTTGAATCTTAGGTACCCAAGTACACTGGGTAAACATTACATAATGCACCCACTATATACGTACAGCCTTACGTTATTCATTTATCCAATATATTCCCAATGAGAGATTTATTTCCACATCACATCTCGGTGTGTCGGACGAGTCGGACGGACCCGCAGGACCAACTCCTCGAATACATAATCGTCGAGATCGGATTTCCGAGGTCTTCGTATTACCCGAAAGATTACATGTACATGTACAGAGGCGAAACCCGAATGTTTATTGCCCAAATAAGGAACGCCCTCATAATTGATCTGAAGCCAATCCACTTTGCCATTACCACTAATGCTCAACATGCAGAATGCACAATGCGTGAGCTACACTGTTTGCGCAGGTAGCTTAATTTTATAATAGACAAGCTTCGAATACAATTCATACCCTCGAGCTCGTCTTATCCCGTACAGGTCGTTAAGGCCCCAATCAGATGCTTTATGCATCATTCCCGACTTACATGCGACAGGTACAAGGTAACAAGGTAGGTACATAGGTAACGGCAGTCGGAAAAACAGGTGATCTCGGACCTGCGCGGTTAGGCAGCCGAGATTGATAAAATTGATAAAAAGGGGGACCCGCTGTACATCTCATGCACTCAGTGCTGACAATGGAATGATGACGGACCACTGAAAGAGCTAATTTACATACATTTGCGCCTCCAACGCGCCAAAAGCCAAAAGCCAAAAGCCAAAAGCCAAAACTTTATCTTATTCATAATCCTCAGAGTTGGGACTCCCTAAATTAATTCAACTCCCTACAGCTTTTCAAGTAACCTCCTCCTAACTACTTACACTCTTTACTTCTTCGCGACGATCCTTTTTTAAACACTCCCGCCGCACGTACTGGCATCAGTACAACTTTATCCCTCTCACTTTTCTGCTAAGTCCCTCAGTTATACTCAATTATACGATTTTCCGCGCCTGGCCTCCCCGTCATGGCTTCTAATATAACGTCCAACACGGACCTCCCACCGCTTCCGTCTTACGAACTCGTCGTAGCGTCAGACTTGATATCGTGGCTGCCCGACTTCTACCTGTCCCTCCTCGCGCCTACCATCGCGTACTGGGTCGTCTCCATCTTCTTCCACATAATTGACACCCTAGACCTTTTCCCGCAATACCGCCTGCACACTCCCGCCGAGATCGCGCAGCGGAATAAGGCCTCGCGATTCGAGGTCCTTCGCGACGTTCTCTTCCAACAGGTTATTCAAGGCGTCATGGCCTTTTGCCTGAACCAGACCGATCCGCCGCAACACACGGGTATGGAGGATTACGATGTCGCTGTCTGGGCGACGAGAGTTCGTCTAGCGCAGAGAGCTCTCCCAACCGTACTCGGCGTCCTAGGAATCAATGCTGCTACAATCTCTAAGAATATGGCTGTATCTCACCCGTTCCTTGCTGGCGCCCTTGCTGGCGGTCACTACCCTTTCCTCACCTCCGAGCTTTCCGGATCAGACGGAGCTCTGGTACCCGCTTTCGCCACTTGGGAGCTCCTAGTCGCCAAGGCTATCTACTGGGCTATCATTCCGGGGTTCCAGCTCTTCGTCGCTGTCACCGCCTTAGATACTTGGCAATACTTCCTTCACCGATTGATGCACCAAAATAAGTGGCTCTATAGTTCGTATCCCCTTTTCCTTTTTGGTAGGCAATTTAGGCAATAATTGACTAATAGCCTTCTAGCTACGTTCCACTCGAGGCACCACCGACTCTACGTTCCTTACGCCTACGGAGCTTTGTACAACCACCCGCTCGAGGGATTCCTTCTCGACACGGTCGGCGCGGGCCTTGCGTATAAGCTTGCGCTTATGACCCCCAGGCAAGGAATATTTTTCTGGGTCATGTCTTCGATCAAGACCGTCGACGACCACTGCGGATATGCCTTACCCTGGGACCCGCTTCAGCACATCACGTCGAACAACGCCGCTTACCATGATATTCACCACCAGAGCTGGGGCATCAAGACAAACTTTGCCCAACCATTCTTTACTTTCTGGGATAGGTTTTTGGGTACTATGTGGCACGGCGACACGACGTTGAAATACGAACGATCGAGGACCAAGGCCCAAGAGTTCGTAGAGGCGGAAGCTAAAAAGGCATCTGCAAAGGCACAGTAAATGCCTTGTCACGCGCGCCGCTTTGGTGCACACATTCGTTGTATTATCCTAGGGACGTTCGTTACTTTTTATCTTCCGAGGCGTGACAAGGTATTCTGGATCGAACCGGTTGAAGTGGCATGAGATGTGTATACACTCGGGGAGCATGGGAAGGGCGTTTGCTCGAGTCGTTAGCGCTACGACTCGATAGTTGTTGTTTTTTATGGGGTGTCGGGTCGCGTTTCGATGCCGTACCGTTTGCAACATTCAAATTATGTACGTCTTTGAATGTTACACCAGGCTATACGCGTTGACAGGCACGATTAATGCGGGAAATGAAGAGCCAATTTAGGTGGTGCGGATGTGAGCAAAGGCGTTGGCGTTGGATGATGCTGGCAAATCAGGATGCGTAGCACTGCGACTGTAGACAGCCGCTGCTACAGCTTTCCATACTTAATCTTAATACCACTCACACTCGATCGCTACAATTATCTCGAGTTCCACGATCTATTTCAATTATTAGTTTCAGTACGCAGGGAACGTGATCCTTCGTGAGCTTCCTCCATGACTTGGACGTTATTTAAGGCTGAGTAATTCTCTTCTCATTTTCTTCTCATCTCTTTAAATTAAAGACGAGTCAGATTCCTATTCTCATATCGGGCATTGTACTACACCGGGCCTTGTGTCTTGCCAACATATGCATAGCATTTTCTCGGGGTAGGAAGGCGTTTAATTGAATTACGATGCATTTATTTATACTACAGCAAACACAGCCACTTATAGCTAGGACAACAAAGGAATATAAATCGCATCGTTGCCCTAGCTAAAGCTTGTCGTTCTTTTATTAGGCATTCTCTCTCAAGCTCATTCAGTTCAGAATTGTAGAATTGCCGAAATCATGGCGAAAAGCTGCTTGCCCGCGTTCCCGCTCGTCGTGTTCGGCGTGGTCGAACCTATTCTTCTGTAAGTGTTCAGCCTGCTTGTATAAGCTTACATATATGATATCCATATCATGTAAATAAGTCAATAAGAGAAAGGAGGTTTATTAACAGCACCTAGTATATGGGCCTACATCGTAGCCCTCCGCGACCCTACCGCCTTCTTCGCCGCGCAGGCTCCCAACCACCCCTTCCCCGTCTCCGAGCCTATCCCCCCTCAAGCGCTAGTCCTGCTTCTGCAGCTCATCAACGTATATCTGTTACTAGCGGGCCTAGCCGTAGTCTGTTCCTGGACGTCGCACGCTTCCGTCGCACGCTGGTATTTAGCCGTCGTCGCGTTCGCGGATTACGGCCATATCTGGGCGTGCTACCGGGGCGTCGGCCCGGAATTGTTCTGGAACACCGCCGAGTGGAATGATATGCTGTGGGGTGGGGTGGGCGGAAGTGCAGCGTTGAATGTGGTCCGTTGGCTTACGGTGCTCGGGGTGTTCGGGGCGCTCGGGGGGCCGCGGGGGCCGGGGAGTGCGAAGAAGATTGCTTGAGGGGTGAACTTTGTGTGCCTTGGATGGATGTTGACCGTTGTCGTGTGTATGTCGTTCGGGTATTGGAGTGTTTGTCGTGTGTTGTCGGCTGTCTCATTAGGTCACGGTATGTTGGAGAGTTCAGATCATGAGGATTGGGAGAGGTATCTTGTATTAAGGGGCGTGCTAGGTAGACTTCGCATTGAAGGAGGCAAAAGGTGATTAAAATTCATAATTTGTTGTTGCTTGATTCCAGCGTCTCTTACGTTGGCTCCGTACGTAGCTCCGGTACTTTCGACGCCTCTTTAAATCTCCTACAGTTTACACGGCTTAAGAGCTTCGGTGCGGAGAGAGTATCCTAATTAGATGGCACGACGACAATATTAGCAGCATTAAGCGTTTTAATCTGATCATTCTTTAACTAAATGGACCAAGTGCCATGTCTTCGAGAGATATCCGGCCAGCTTTACCTACAAGGTCCCGAGTGCTTGTGACGCTTTGATATATACTCGGATATAATATCGACGTTACTCATGATTAATTATGCTTTCCTAAATATTTATTCATCGTTTCCTGGTACGCCACCCCTTAGCCACGAGGAGTGTGGTCGATATTTATGTCCTTGCGCTTTATATACGTCAGTTCGGTGCTATTAATTAGCTACGGGTAGCGAGTCCCTTTTCATCGGACTCGTGACTTTCGTCTCCACGACACCGTTCCCATAGGCAGCCGAGTACTTCTTCGGCGTTACGAGCGTGTGCCCGTAGCTATTCTATATCAGCTTATATGCGCTCCCGTTTAAGCTGTTCGCTGACCCGGTTTGCGTTTGATGCGATTGTAGAACTTAAATATAGCATTAACTAACCTTGGCATAATACTTAACTTGGGTTAAAAGACTATTGGATGGTGTTGTAGTTCTTGCCGATGCTTCGGTTCGCCGAGAGGAACACGCTATGCTAATATTAATAGTTTGCACGGCGAGACCAGGATATATGATTTGGATACCTATATGACCATTAGCTCGATCTTGTAAACGAATACGTGTCTCTGATTCTCACTATTGATTCGAAAGGGTTTATACAGAACAAGGTGCCTGGACGGAGCTATCAAGGTACGGTAATGACCTTTTCAATCACAGCAGTCTCTTATAAATGGCGATGACAGGCTGAGAAGTCCTTACCAAACTCCTAGAGAATGGAAATATCTTAGACGGGAGAGACGGATGAGACGAGTGAGATACAGGGCAGATCAGCGCAGGGCAGCATCCAGACAGAACACGGACACGGGTTAACCAGTACACTCTGGGGCGAAAGCTCGAGCGTAGTAGCTGGATGAAGTGATGTAAAATATGTCTGAAGTGGTATGCGAGCTTACCAAAGCCGCTGTTAGTTTGTACGAAAGGAATTGCAGAATGTCAGCAACGCTACGACGTACAAGGCATTGGGAATTTGATGGGTTCATGTTTGATTCAAAGCTAATTGGAAAGACATCAAGCTACTTACAAAGGATCAAGGTAATATCTAGGCTGGGAATAGCTACCTGGCGTACTCGACACTTAAGTAAACCTATATAAGAAATCTTGCGCCTCCATCCCATCACGCAATCCACGATGCTGTATGTACACAAAGCAGGCAATCCCCGACGTCGCCTTGCTCAACCGGTAACTCCTCATCTGTACGTCACTCATGAATATACCCTTGTTCGCTTGGGGGTATTTACGCGCTGTGTAGGCGCGCCTCTGTAGACGATTTCACTCTTCTCTATTCCCTCTTCCCAGCTGGTAAATAGCCGCCACTAAGCGATCGTTGTGCGCAGTCTGAAGAGCATCGTCGGAATCATATTCTGGCATCCAAGGACGTCGCTTTTAGCCAGGCGTTGGAAACCCGCATGGTCGATGGCCTTGCGGTAGGCAACCTACAGCTCATCGAGAATGTAGCCTTTGGATCTCCCCTTGACTGCAGAGTTGCATGGGAAGAGAACCGTCGGAGACTACGTTTCGGAATAGGTGTCCCAGACATAGAATAGCTATCGTGTTTCGATCTCGATCCCGCTTGACCTGCTCGCATCGATGGCGAGGATCGTCATTGGAACCACACTCGTCCTCGGATTGTCTATACGAGTCGCTATCGCGAGGACAGCGTCGCCGAGTCCACCAGCTCTCCTTTTGCTTATCGGCTTCGCGGGCGGTAGGCTTATTTTCCGGCGTGGATGACACCGCGGGCAAATGAAATAGACAGAATATAAGGCGTGGAAGTAATTGTAATGTCGTGCTCTGGCTGGACGAATGAGCAAGGAACTTGGGGCTTAAATGCGGTCGACGTTTCTTGTAGGGCGTGAGTCGCGCATCTCGGTCTGCATTTCCTTCTCTTCGGTCGGGTATTGGATTCGGTTTGGAGCTGGTAAAGTAGTTTGCGACTATTACTCGGCGCGTTATCGGAATGGAATGCATTGGAGAAGTCTAGGAAGAGCCGGCGTCGCGCGTTCGGTTTATGTCATCTACTGTCGTCAGTATATGTTCTAAGTCTAGAGGAATTAGTAGAGAAGGGTGCATTACCTGTTATGCAGATAGATTTGCGCATCTCCGAGCAAAGATAACTTTCCGCCTTATTGCGGGTTGAAAAGATCATTGTTCGGTTGTCGAAGTTGTGCGTCTTGTCTTCGTGAGGACTAGGTGACATGGGAAGCCTGATGAGACTATTAGGTATGTAGTGATCAAGTTTGGCGATCCTGTGAAATCAAAGCAGTTAGAAAATCAGACCAATGCAAATCAGATCAATGCGAAATCAGCAAGTTGGGATGTTGTCGGCAGCGTACTTTAAGAATATTGATGTAAGTATATACCAAGCAACGCGCACGCCGCCTGGCTGTCTATGTGACGGGGGAACAGTTTAGCCTCTTGCCGGAAGGGACAGTTTTACTCATGACGGAGTTGAATGTGGCGGTATTTGTTGCGGCATTTGCAGAGCAGGTTGCGGCGGAGTCAGGATTTACACCTCGCGCTACGAATGCCAGCGCGCATCTCGGACATCGTGAGAGGATATAAGAGTTTGCAAGATTGTGATCTAGATATTGCCATCCGGCTGGTAAAAGGATTAGTAAAAAATAACTAATAAAGAAACAAGTCAAAACTAACCTAATCAATAGCGAAGAAAACTCTCACTCCCAAAAACCTAAAGAGCAGTTCGTACAAGATAGAAGATAAGTTGATAAATAATGTCGCAAGAAAGGTACGCAAAAGAGGAGTCACGATAATTTTTGGTGTTGTGAATCAAAAGTTATGTGAGGAAAGGGGAAGTTGAGACGGAAGTACCTACCGCACCATACAAATTTACTAGTAAACACTTGTACTGTGGCTAAATCGCATGCCGCCTCCCCTTGCACTACGGTGGCATATTAGTGCGCAACCGACAAAACAAAAAAGCGGATGAAAATTCGTCCGACTTGGCACTCGCACTATAATTACAGCACCTACA